>NC_142087.1:36707174-37017299 GCF_054644295.1 Miniopterus natalensis | reverse complement strand
TCCCTTACACATCCCACTCCATCCACCTCTGTGCCCCCAGAATGGCTCTTGACCCGATAGGGAGTGTGTAAGAGGCATCTTGGCTGATGAAGACAACCCCTTACTTTAAAGGTTGCCCCCTTGGGGGGCAGGGGGTGCCCTGGTCTTCTATCATTGCTTTCTTCCTAGTTTCTGGCTCTGCCTTGAGCTTCAGGACTCCTGTGTGACCTGATACCTGGTCTCGCCTGCTTGGCCAACTGCCTTGCTGAGCTCTCCGGTATCCACATGTTTCCAACCTTCTGACTTTCTTTTGAATTTGGAACCTGGGCTTTGAGCAGCTCTCAGGTTCAGTGGTACCTGGTGCATATTTTTCTCCCCTTTCTCTCAGTTTGGGCGCCTCAACCTGTTTCTGTGATCAGTTGGTGCTCGTAGCTCAGAGGGACAATGAAAGATGAAACAATTGTATTTGTTTCAACTTGAAAGAATAATATGCACTTAATTTCCTTGTAGTTTTATTCTGGGATTTTTAATTTAGCATATCTTTTACTTTAAATTTACCAATTTTCTGCCATCTTAATGGCATTACTACAGTAAGCTCTGAAGCATTAAAATGGAGCATGCATCTACTAGTTGTGTTTTTTTTTTTTATTGTTGTAGCTTCAAATTACTGTAAAATAGTGGCTTAAAACAACATAGTTTTCTCTTCCAGTCCTGGAGGCCAGGAGTCTGAAATGGGTCTGACTGAGTTAAAATCAAGGTGTTAGCAGGGCTGTATTCATCTGGAGGTGTCAGGGGATAATCTGTTTCCTTACCTCTTCCAGCTTTTAGAGGAAGCCTGCATTCATTGGCTCATGTCCCTTCCCTCTATCTTCAAAATCAGCAGCATAGCAACTCCAAGTATCTCTCTGACTCTAAGCGCTTCTGCCTCCCTCTTCTGCTTTAAAAGACTCTAGTGATTGTATTTGGCCCACGTGGGTAATCCAGAATGACCTCTGTAAGGCCAACTGATTGGTCATCTTAATTCCATCTGTAACCTTAATCCCCCCTTTGCCATGTAACCTAAAATATACACAGGTTTCAGGGATTAGGATGTGGACATCCTTTGGGGGGCATTACTCTGCCTACCACATACCATATTGAAGATTAAATATCACTTTAAGGGGATTCAGGGCAAATGTTATCCCAAGAATAAAGTACTCGGTTTCATAAAAACCACACAGATGACCAAGGTTCTGTTCAGTTAAAGTTGTCTAAACAAATTGGTGATTGAACCACTCATGCTCCCAACACCATTGATTTCTAACTCAGCTTTCCCATACACTCCAGATATCCAGGAAGGGCACCTGGTGATTTTGAATGAACTCCTGATCCTTATGATGTTGCCTTTTAGATAACAAAATAAATGACATACAGTTATCATTTACTGCTGTTGGCTCAGCACAACCCTGGACTTCTTTGCTCAGCCCCAGGGCACCAGCTCTGCTGCATGAGGACATGCATTCCAGGGACGTGACCTCAGTGTCCCATGCTGTTCAACCTCAGTCACCTTAGTGTCCTGCACTATGATGGGTGCAGGAGACCCATAGGCAGAGAAGAGAATTTTGAAGGTAGAAGGAAACCTAAAGATTATCTTTTTTTTTTTTTTCTTTCTCCAAGTTACCTTATAAATTAAGAAAATGAAAGCTCAGGATGCTTGGTGACTTTAAAAAGATATATAGGTAATGTCAGCGACCAGAGCAAGAAGCAGTTCTTTGAGGTGCCAGAGAGAACCCACCCTCTTTTCTTCCCTAATTACCACCGGTAATATCTAGAATTCTTTTAGAAGGATATTTGCTTTTAACAAGAATGTCAGTGTCACTTATGTGTTATAAGACTAGAGCCCTATGATAACAGAAAGATGGAAGTTCTTTGTTCCAAAAGTATAAGTGAGATAAGATGTGGAATAATAAAGAGAAGAAAAGTAATGCAGTGAAGATTATGATTAAGGCTGTATTTAGAATGAGCTACTTTCATGTGCTTAGGGAGGAGGTACATCCCCCTAAGAGGTCTCCTAGATGTGGCAATAGGGCCAAAAAGGGGTGTGTCCCTCCCCCAGATCCTGGTATGAGGTGGGGACTCATGAAGCCAGTTGCACCCCAACACTGGTGGTCCCAACTGCTGGCCCAAGGGAAAAATGACCCACAGACTATCCAAGTACTTCTCCCCATGCCCCTGCTCGTGCTGTCAATAGTATTCATTCATTCATTCATTCATTCATTCATTCATTCATTCATTCATTCATTCTCAGTGAGCAAACACGTAGTAAGTACCTGCTTTGAGAGTCAGCGCAGGGGAGACTGAAGAGAATGGCAAAGTGAATAATCCTGTGGGCCCTGGCTTTTCAGAGCCTACTGCCTAGTGCAGCTGTTCACAGTATTTAACTTCCATACCACTGAGTTCTGTCAGACAATCCACAGAGGTAAACACAGCCTCAGGAGCACTGCAGTTGGAAGTGTTGGCGTGTGCAGAAGGCAGTGTCCTCCCCGGCCATCCTGAAGAAGACAGACACTCCCGTGGACAAACACCCTAGGGGATGGGTCGAGTAGACCAGGGCAGAGGCAGGAGCGTTGATCAGATTTTTAAAATAGGAGTCTGTCATGCTGCTTTAGGGCCATTTCATTGTCCCTTGTTACAACTCAATGACCACTTATAATGTGTTCATTTGGTTTTTCGAATGAATAGATTCTACCAATCCTCGGGCAAGCGATCAATTAATATATGTTTATTGCTGTATTGGGCCCTGAGATTGGAATGTGCAGGGTGCCTCCTTATTTAACAATTCCATTTCTAAATTAACCCAATCTTAACAAAAGGGAGAAAGTGGTACATTTAACTTTGTGTCAGTTTTGAAGGAACAATTCATGGTACAACTTTTCTTTTTAAATCATGTACTTGATTATGAGGCGTTCTTCCTAACAGGACTGGCCGTTTAATTCAGCAGCATTTTGTCAGCTTGTTCTCTTGTGATCAGACATCTGAATAAGCTGCATGTTATACAAAAAGAGATATTTCCTGCATAAGATTATCTATATGCTTTTAATGCATACAAGTGATGTCTAGTTGAACAATGAATCATTTTGTGTTATTGAATAATACAAAATGAATTTTGACAAATAGGTGTCAGATTAAAAAATATGTAGGCCATGTGAGTCAGTTTTAGATCATTTGACCTTGATATTCTAATTAATTGCCACCTAAAATGAGCTCTCATGAGAAGGACTGATTCACTACTCTTACTTTCCTTCCTATTTCCTTTTCCGCCCTCCTTTTTTGTAGTACTCCTGAAAAAGATGTAGAGAGTCATTTTGAAAAACAGCTCTTTATGTGTGTCTGAGCAACAGCAAAATAATTTATAATTTTAAATAAAATAAATTTGAGGGTTCTTATAAACCTCACCAAGGAGACCGGGAAGTGGATTATTGCCATGGAGACATTTGTAAGCCCACCACACCTAGAGTTACGATTACCACATGTTCAGATATTAGCATGACTCATATATTGCATGCAAAGCACTTTAAGTTCCTCACTGAAAGCATGGTGATGAATGAAATTAATATTAAACAGACTTAAATGAACTAGAAGTTTCCTTATTCCTGGTACAGGAAGAGGAAGTCCATGGTTCCCAGACTTCACCCCAATTCCTGATTCAGTTTGGAGTGGAGGCTGAGCAATTCATATTTTGAATAAGACTGAAGACCAGCCCAGTGTGAAAACTTCACAAACAGGAGTTTCTGGGCAGTTAGTCATCACCAATGATGTCTTGGCTCGGTCTTGGTTAAATAAGAGTTTTTGCTGATGTTTTAGAGGTTTACTTTAATGTTAAAAATTAATTGAAATTAATTAAAATCTGTATTTGTTTAGTTCTTTCTTAAGCATTTACATTCAATTCACATATCTTGCTCTATTTATTAATTTGACACATTTTAGCCAACACATTTAGAGGGGCTTTTAGGAATTCCATTCCCTTAGATATTTTGAACTGTTTGTATAATGATAATATACCTGATTTTAAAAAGTACTTCAAACTTTAATGAAACAAAATTTTCTCAAGTTCTTAAATAGCTAATAAAACTTTAAAAATTAAACTTATATTCACTTCGGTATTTAAATAGTAGTAAAAAAGCATAGTGAGATTTCAGCTAAATAACCACAACTCAAATAGTTACACATTTTAAATTACAATCCCTCTACTAACTTCTCTGACTCTAATAACCCAATTACTAAAAACTTTGCAAGTATATAAAATTCAAATTAGCAAATTCCACAACATAAATATATATTTATTAAACTCTGCAGATTTAATTTTCTTAAGCATTTTAGACTTAATTCTAAATCTCAGGGAGGAAATTTCCTCTTTTTCAATCAGATTTTGGAAGGGACACTTTTGAGTGGGATACACTGAATACAAGTTCCAACCACTGTGTGTGTGTATTTGGAATTTTTATCCAGATACCTTAGGTGGCAGTCCTCGTTTGGCCAATGGTAATGATCAGTGAAGATGGTGACATGAAGACTTAGAAACATCATCTAATAGGGGGGTGGTATGTTTGAGCCACCTAATCTAGGCACCAGAGGGTACTATGTGGGGTTATAATTTTTCAAATTGCGTATAGTTTCTCTTTTATTTTTGAAATGATTTTAGACATTCAGAGGTGGTATTGTAATTTTAAGCCAGAGCTCTTTAACATGGTCTTGCATCTGAATTCATGCCTGGGGATTAAGGCGGGGGAAAGCACGAAAAGGAGAGGCGAGGGAGAGACACTAGGGTCTCACCTGATAAATGTATCTTCTCAGAGAGGGTAATCAAATGTAGGATTTCAATAAGCAGCTGAGTTCCAGATAACCAGGGTCCGAGAAGCAGTTCCCTGCTTCGATTTGGTGAAAGAGGATCATAAGTTTATGAATTCACCTAATAGTGGTCTGCATTAGTTAGGGTGAAGGCTAAGCTGCTGTAACAAAGAGCCCTAAAATAGGATGGCTCATAAACAACAGAGGTTCATTTCACTCTCACGTAACAGCCTTGTGAGAAATGGGCCGGACTGATGGAGAGGCTTTGTTCCATGTGGCCATTCCGTGGCCCAGGTGCCTCCGTATTGTTGCTCCATCACCCCTCCAGGCTTCTTACCTCTGTTTTTGGACCTCCAAAGATCCTATGGATGGAGTTCAGAGGTTCCATAAATTTGGACTGGGGAAAAAAATTACATCTCTATTTTATATTTAGCATTTCCTTCAACTATGAATATAGGCAAGAAACCATGGTACTATTGGTGGTACTTGTAAATCTATCACCAGTACAAATAATAGATATTTCATATCAATTTCAGTTGTCTTGAAATGTCAGTTATATTCTTCATTACTTTGAATTACGGTAATTATTAGGCCTGCTGCTACTTATTATTTGATGCATCACCGAAAAAACATAATTAATACTATATCACAAATTAGTTTTTAAAACATTTGTAATATTTTAACAATATACTTCAACGTAATTTCTTTATAATTTTAAGAATTTTATTTTCTACTTATTTGTGTATTCTACTTTTTCACTGCATTATGATATATACATAGTAAGGTGAGTAAAATGCACACAGATCTTGAGTGTACAGCTAGGTGAAATTATACTTTTCAATGGTGTCAAAATATTGAACTTTTTCATCACTCTAGAAAGTTTCCTTGTGGTCCTTCCCAGTTCTTTTGTGGTGTCTCTCTTACAAAGGTAATTATTATTTGGACTTATGTTATCAGTAAGTGATGTTCTTGACATCCGTATAAATGAATCATATAGTCTATACACTTAAAAGAAAAGAATTTATTTTTTAGAGCACTTTCAGGTTTATAACAAAATTCAGAGGGAGGTACAGAGATTTCCTATATACCTCCAGTTCTCACACAGGCATAGCCTCCTCCATTACCAATATCATTCTTCAGAATGGTACATTTTGTACCAAGGGTAAACCTACATTGACATTTCATAATCAGTCGAAGTCCATAGTATGCATTAGGGTTCACTCTTTTTTTTTTTAAAATATATCTTTATTGATTTCAGAGAGAGGAAGGGAGAGAGAGAGAGAGAGAGAGAGAGAGAGAGAAATATCAACGATGAGAGAGTCATTGATCAGCTGCCTCCTGCATGCCCCCTACTGGGGATCGAGCCCGCAACTCAGGCATGTGCCCTGACTGGGAATCAAACTGCGATCTCCTGGATCCTAGGTTGATGCTCAACCACTGAGCCACGCCCGGCTGGGCAAGCTTCACTCTTGATGCTATACATCCTATGGGCTTGGACAAATGTGTAATGACATATAGTTATCATTATAATATCATAGAGAGTATTTTCACTGCCTTAAAAATTTTGTGTTCTGCCTATTCATCTTCCCCCCCAACCTCAGAATATTAATTTTTATTGAGTTATAACTGACACACAACATTATATTGGTTCCAGGTATACAACATAATGATTTGATAACTGTGTATATTGCAAAATGATCACCACAATAAATCTCGTTAACATGTGTACACTTTTGTGTTTTCTTCTTTCATTCAATATAATGTCTGTGACATTCATTAAAGTTTTTATGTGCATTCGTAATTCCTTCCCTGTATTGTTGTATGTGAACTGAATGTAAATGCTTAAGTAACAACTGATTTATCTATTCTCCTGTTGATAGACACATGAATTATTTGCTGTTTTTGATTATTACAACTAAAGCTACTATGAACACTCTTAGATATATCTTTGATATACAAATGCACTGATTTCTCTTGGGTATAAACCTATGGGTGGGATTGCCGGGTCATAGGTTAAACATATGTAGATATAACCAAACTATTTTTCAAAGTGGTTGAATAAGATTATACTCTTACTAACAAGCAATGTATAAGAGTTCCAGTTGCTCCACATTTTCACAAATATTAGGGATTATTAGTCTTTTAAACTTTAGCCACCCTAGTGAGTGTTTTGTGGTATATTTTATTTTGTGCACTTGAAAATATTTTTCTGAGAAGGGATCCATATATGTCATCAGACTCTCCAATGGGTACATGGCACAAACGGTTCTAAGACCCCTGCATTAGATCATAGTCTTGGTCAGTCTATGACCTGTTCAAATGCCTGGTCAAAATTGGGCACTTTGGTTTTCCAACTTAAGGTTAGAACAAAAAGCAGAAGTTCAGGACAAGCAATTTCCTTTGCAGCAATGAGGAGGAAGTTGCTCATTGTTTAGTCACTTTGTAAATTATTCACTTGGCCACACCTAGCATTGAGGGTATTTGGGAAACGTAGTCTCTAGCTGGGCATCCATGTACTCAATTTAGTCTCTATATGGACGTAAGGGTAAATGACTACTGGCAGTGTCTACCACAGGATGCTATTGACAGTCGTGGGGATTTTTTGTGAGGTAAACATTCACAGCTCCATAAATGGAATTCTACCCAGGGTGAGGAACTGCTGAATCACCTAGCTTCTCTGTCCTGCCTTTCAGCAGTGTATTTCCAGGGTTTTGGGCAATCTCCTGGGGAAACCAGGAACTGTTTCAGGCCCTTATGCCGATCTTACCCCTCAGGCAAATGCAAAAGGTGATCAGGTCCATGAGGTTCTCCAGCAACAGATATACAAGACATATTTCAGATGTGCCAGTAAGTAACTACATGAGCCAAGGCTAAGTAAGGTAGTTTTACTGGGTCTTGGAGAAGAATGCTGAAAGTATTGGTGTAATGGTGGTCTGAATCATTCCTTTGTCAAATACACTGTGTGGCACTTGCTCTTCAACAGGATTGCCAAAAACATGTTGAAACTTTTCCAGGAAGTTGTCATATTGTTCCAACTAATGCCTCTTGGGTCATCCATGAGTGTGACTTTTACCCACTTCTCAGATTAGGTACAGTGGCTACCTAAAGATATCTGTGGGCCAGAGCCAGCTGCTCCAATTTCTTTGCTCCACACACTTACACAGCAGTTAGAGAGGGGAGCAAATGATGAGGTGGGAAGAACTGAGAATATGTCTTTCAGTGGTAATACATAGATGATATCAAAATTATGTGGTTGTGTTAGTGTAGGTAATTAGCTAGTTATTGATGAAGGAAGGGAGCAAATGGAATCAGACATTACACCTAGTCTACGAGGGAGATGAATTGGACATTAAACCTGACTCACTAGGAAGGTACAGCATTCACAGGCTCCCCAGGCGACAGCCACATCCTCCACTGAAGGGACTTAATCCCTGAGCAGGTAGGAGTGGGCAGGAAGAACTGGCTTTCCAATCTCCCCGGGGGATAACTGGCCCAGTAGCAGGGATTATCAGAGGAATAAAACTGGGGGAAATGCCTTTGCTGGGCACACATGCAGTAGAAACCAGATGACAAGGCAACACTCTGAGGCATGCACAGTAGGAGCCAAGACGGCAGCCGTAAAGGGGAGGTGTCTAGCCTGAGAAAAGGATTGAATTGGATAAAGAATATGAAACCCTGGAAGATCCAGAAAAGGGGTTGGTTAGGGGGAGGGCCCAGCACAAGTCCAGGAAGAGCCAGGAAAGAGTCTGGTTAGTTTGAAAGAAAGTTTACCCCTTCCCAAACCCAAGGAGATATAATCAAAGCTTAATTAAATTTCGTTTGCATGGTCTCTTTTAGCAGAGGCCATGCGGGCCTGGCAGCTGCACAGGCCCAAGCACAGTCCTGGTGATGGATGTGCAGGTCAGGAAATGAGACACAGAGAAGTTTCTGCATCTCTGGGCCCTGAACCTTCTGGCCTTGGTGAGGACAAGTGCAAGCTTGTGGCCCCAGAGCCTAGAGTCATTCTGTAGCAAGACAGAGCTGAGCTGCCTGGTCATGAATGAGATACCAGACACCTGGGGGCAGTCCTCTGTTTTTGCCCCAATAAATCTTACCACTGCACCTCACCCTCTTATGCACAGGTCCCTGAAATGCTTTTCTCCTGACTCCATGGAAGAGCCCTATTTCCACCAGCAACAATGGCATTTACTCAGGAATTAGGGAAGGGTTTTTTGGCCTGGTTCCTGCCAATGCCAAACTGATGGAAGAGGCTTTGTCATGTCAGTCAGGGTCAGAGTGGAACCAATACTTTTTTCATAATAAACTCACACATGCCGACTGTGGTTTTGATGGAGATTTGAGTTTATATGAAAACCCAAAGAGGGCAATGATAAAGAGATGAAGTCTTGCAGTGTGAGCTATGTGTAATTAAAAATATATATACTTGGAAACAACCAAAGACAAGCCAAAAGCCAAACTACATCTGGGAAATGGAGAATCACCCCAAAACCCTTTCTCCCCACCCCATCTAATCTCGGGCTCCTGTGTTTGTGCTTCTCCTCTAGTTAGCAGCAGATATAGGCAGATATGAGCATAGCTTTGGCTTACAACTCATGGAGGGAGCTGGGAAAATTTCTGACACCAGAGGAGGTTTGGGATCTGCTAACATCTTGGGGATGGGGGTGGGGGTATATGGTGCTACCAAGAAATGAGAAGGTAGAATTTTGAGAGAAGAAAGGAATTAAAACTACAAATGTCACTGAGTGAGGCAAAAATGGGGCTTATGGGAAGAAAGTACGTTTACCGTGTGAATTTCTATTAAGGGTAGTCTGTGCAGTGAAGTGGGGCTCTCTAGTACGAACAAAGGGATGCATTAGTGAAAATAGCTTTATCAGCTTATTTCTAGTGCCTCCAAAACCCTGTACCATGTGGATTTTGATACTGGAGACTTCGAGTTGCTTGAGTCCTGTGTGATGTGTATGAATGCACTAGACAACTTCCCCCACACCCAGGAGCACTCAGGACTTGGTTTGTGGGTTACTCAGATGTGCTTTGTGGAAAACCAAGCTCTGAATGTTATGCTCCTCACTTGGTTACAGGGGTTGTTTAGACCACATCTAAGCGCTGAACCTGTGAATTCCATTCAGATGTGTTCAGAAATTCAGGTTTGGGACAAGTTATAAATAGGTTTCTCATGAACGCTTATAAGGAAAACACACACAAGTAAAACCATACCCATTGGTTAAGGTTCTGCAGATAGATCTGAATAACAACTTCTTGGTTGGCACAAAATACACTGGGATCTTTTGAAATAAGCCTCAAGCCTGCTTGGCAGGATGTGAATGCTGACTGTGTATTAAAAGGGCATGTTATCTTCACTTGGCAATCCACACAAAAAGTACACTTACTAGACAATAAAATTCTGACCTTAACCTAATACTACCCCCCCACCATTTGCAATATTTGGTTTAACTAAGAAGTATAATTGTGAATGTTTTCTTGGCAATTTGGCAATAAACATGGATATCTGTATTAAATTTAAAGTTTCATTTGGTATTTGGGGGCAAAGTTACCAGTTCATTAATAGGGGTAAGTTTCTTGGAAGGTAAAGAAGGGTCAGTGTTGAGATTCAGCCTTTTTCTTAAACATGGTAATGTGCTGGGTTGTGCTGAAAGGGGGTAGAACAGGTACTTGGCCAAAACCCTTCTCCAACTGGGCAAGAACACTTGAGAAGCCCATGCACAAGGAGGAAATTGTTGATAGCTTCGGAAATCATTTCCAAGTGGCAGTTCAGTGGCAGTCTTCCTACAGCTGCAGCCATGGTAAGAACACAGCCTCCATTTAAAATATAACAGAGGCATTGCAAGCAAAGGGAGGAATAGAGGCTGAGTCAACAAATGGCACTTATTCGTTTCAAATCCTTTATTAAAAATTAAGGTCATTAGAATTAGAATTTAATTAAAAATGTCAACCATAGGAACACTAGAAGAAAATAGAACTGCTTGTTATCAAACCTCTGGTGTATGTATGTGAGGAGGCCTTTTAAGTTTAGAAGAAATTACCTAGGAAAAAGATAGATGCACCCGGCCAGCATAGCTCAGTGGTTGAGCATCGGCCTTTGATCCGGGAGATCACCATTCAATTCCCAGTCAGGCCACATGCCAGGGTTGCGAGTTCGATCCCCAGTCGGGGGCGTGCAGGAGGCAGCAGATCAATGACTCTCATCATTGATGTTTCTTTCTCTCTCTCCCTTTCCCTTCCTCTCTCTGAAATCAATAAAGATATATCTTAAAAAAAGATAGATGCAATTGTATGATATTTTGAAATTCAGCATCTGCAAATAACAAAAAAGGCAAAAAAAGAGGAAAGAGGTTGGGAAATAATAACAGGTCGATGAGAAATAAATTAGGTTTCCTGGCAACAGGCTGAGATGAAACTTTGGGCACAGGAAGTTTTTGGCTCTAAGTGTCTGTCAGTGAGTGACCGGATCAAGGAAATATGGTACACACACACACAGACACACACACACTAGAATATTGGCACCAAACGAAGGCTATTCTGTCATTTGCAACAACATGGCTGAAACTGGAGGGCATTATACCAAATGAAATAAGCCAAACAAAGACAAACACTGCATAGTATCACTTGTATGTACAATTAAAAAAAAAAAGTCAAACCCATAGAAACAGAAAGTAGAAAAGGGGCTGGAGGGTGGGGTTGTGTGTGTCGGGAAATAAGAAAACGTTGGTAAAAGCATATAAACTTTCAGATATAAGATGAATTAGGTCTGAGGATCTAATATATAACATGATAACCATAATGACCATAGTTAATAACACAATTGTATAATTGGAATTTGCTAAGAGAGTAGAATTTAAATGTTCTCACAGCCTGGCCAAGTGTGGCTCAGGGGTTGAGCATCGGCCTAGATCCAGGAGATCAAGGTTCGATTCCCCGTCAGGACACATGCCCAGGTTGCGGGCTTGATCCCCAGTGGGAGCCTTGTGCGGGGGCAGCCGATCAATGACTCTCTCATCATTGATGTTTCTATCTCTCTGTCTCCATCTCCCTTCTTCTCTCTGAAATCAATAAAGATATTTTAAAAAGAAAACAAAGGTTATAAATATATAGGACCTTCGCAGAAAATAAATAAATAAATAAATGTTCTCGCACACACTTAAAAAGGTAAATATGTGAGGTGAGATGTGTTAATTATCTCAATGGGGGAATCCTTTCACAATGCATATATATGTATATATATATATATACACACACACACATATATACATATATATACATATATATAAATTACATATCTTATGATTTGATTTGTCAATTATACCTCAATAAAGCTGCAAAAAAGTTTAATAGGAGGGTATTAGAAACAGTACCCATGAGGGAGTGAGGGCTGCGGGACTGGGCAGAGTGAGAAGCTGATTGGTGACGCAGCAGCAGCAGCAGAGGCCTCAGATGGCCCTTCAGAATTGTCTCAGATGAAGGCAAGAAAGTTGGTCTACACTGCACTCATCCTTGGGAGGGCCAGAGAGGGAGCCTAACCTCAGGCAAGGTGCTCCCTTCCTTGAAAACCAGTGAGGGAAGCAGTTGCAACATGTTAGCAGCTACACCATCTGGCAGTGGGGGGAGAGCGCCCATCTTCGGCGGGGTTCTGGGTGGCACACCACAGCATTCACTGTAAACAGCTGAACAGTCAAGAACGCACGAAGTTGGGCTTTTCCAGGCAGGTGCCGAAGATGGCCGAGGGACAGGTCTTAGTGCTCAAACGCCGACTCCATCTCCTTGGCCACCTGACGACCATCGTGGCCAAGCAGATACTGCTGGGTCGGAAGGTGGTGGTTGTGCGCTGTGAGGGCCTCAACATTTATGGTATTTTATACAAAAACAAGTTGAAGTACCTGGCCTTTCTCCCCAAGCAGATGAACACCAACCCATTCCACAGGTGGGACCACTTCCGAACCCCTGCATCATCTTTTGGGGGACTGTGCAGTCAAAGACTGCAAGGTCTGAAGAACTGCTCACTGCCAGGTCTGGTAGGTGCTTGGGTTGAGAAGATTCGAATTTCTGAGGCTGGAACTGTGAGGTTTCTGGGCGTTTCTCTCTGCCTCCTTGTGGTCTTTCCAACATGGCAGCTTCAGGGTAGCTGCACTTTTTACATGTGGCTTAGGCCTCCCAAGGCCAGTGTCTTGAGGGAGCCTGGAAGAAGCTTGGTGGCTTCTCTAACCTATTCTCAGAAGTCACTCAGGGTCACCTTCATTGTATAATATTCTTTGAGGCAGTCACAAGGGTCTGCCCAGTTTCAAGGAGAGGGAATGCTAAGGTTCCGTAGACACAGGGACAGTACGGTGATTATCAGAGGGAAGGGGGTGAGGTGGGAAGAGGCAGAAGAGGGTAAAGGGGGGATAAATGGTCAAGGAAGGGGACTTGAATTGGGGTGCTGAACACACAACACAATATCCAAGTGATGTATTATGGAACTGTACACCCGAAACCTATATAATTTTATTAACCAATGTCAACCCAATAAATTCAATAAAAAAATAAAATAATCTAAGGTTCTAGAAGACCATGTGAGATGGGAAATATTATTGAAACCAATTTTTTTTTTTTTTGGCAAAATACAAAAAAAATCTGCCGCATAAAAGTGCAATAATTAAGTGATGTGAAACAAAATACCCTGATCAATGGTACAAAGAAAGCCAAACCACTGAATTTATTATACATTTTAATTTATTATAAATTATAAATTTTAATATATGATTAAAGAATCATCTCAAGTCAATAGGAAAAGAAAATTATTCAATTAATTATGTTGTGCCAATTGATGAATTCAAGAATTAAATGTAAAAAAATAAACAAGCATGGCAAAAGCTGGGGGGAAAAATCAAAACACTAAGGGGGTGGGACACTTCAGAAGCTTAAAATTGTGGGAGAAATCCCAAAGGAAAAGATTTTTAAATGACTACATAATTGTGATTAACTTCTAAGTTAAAAAAGAAATGCCATTTTCCAAATAAAAAGGCAATAAATTATAAATTTATATAATTTATAAACTTACTCTATGTAAATATGAAAAAAACCCCATTTCATATACTCTAAAATATAATTAGCTCATTCAAATTAATGGACTACGGGCAAAGACAAGAAGACACAATTCACAACAGAGGGAATATGAAAATAAGTTATTTTAAAAATGTGATAAAACACATAATACATAAACTACATAACATAAGATTTACAAGTTTAACCTTTCTAAGTTCATTCACGTTGTGCAACTGTCACCACTACCCACCTTCAGAACTTTCTCATCCTCGTAAAGGGAAACTCTGTGCCCGTTGAACAACAGCTCCCCATTTTCCCTTCCGCAGCCCCGACAACCGCCATTCTCCTTTCTGTCTATGAGTCTGACCACTCTAGGTGCCTCATATAAATGGAATCGCGTGGCATTTCTTTTTTGTGACGGGCTTATTTCACTGAGCATGATGTCCTCAAGGTCCTTCCGTGCTGTAGCCTGTGTCAGAATGCCCTTCCTTTTCAAAGCTGCATAATATTCCATTGTATGTGCATACCGTATTTCGTTTATCCATTTGTCCATCAATGGAGAAAGCTTTTTGTAAAGTTGTAAAACTAATACATATTTATGTTTAGAAGTTTAAACAATTGAGAAAAACATAAAAGCAAAAGCAAAAGTCTTCCACTCCTCTACCCTTCACATTCACCGCAGTGAGTCCTGTGAGCGCTCCATTGTGCATCCTTCCAGAAGGTTTGTGTTTCTAGAAGCGCACATAGAGCTCGCCTTGTCCTTTCTTTTTTGGTCACTAGACTGTCCTCTAAGTCCAGTGTTGAATCCTGAAGGCCTCCGATATAAAACTGATGCAACCTGATTGTAGTACAGTGTTAGTAGTACTATGTGTATAGTACTACACATGCAGTACTATATTTGCATTGTATTAAAAAATGTTTGTGGGGCACTTGTTCTGATTAATGCAGACTTTTGAATGCCTACTTCTTTTTTTTTTTAAACTTCAAAACATTTAATTGACACAATGATCATGAATATTCTTCTTTAGCTGTAAATCACTATATAAATGTACATTTTTATTATTATTGCTATAAAGATAACATCTTTATTTGAAAAAATCTATCAATAATCAAAATGTGCTTATTAATGTTTTTTAAAAAAATATGTTTTTCTTGATTTTAGAGAGAGAGGAAGGGAGAGAGACAGAGAGACAGAAACATCGATGAGAGGGAAACATCGACCAGCTGCCTCCTGCATGCCCCCTCCTGGAGATCAAGCCTGCAGCCTCGGCACATGCCTTGACCAGGAATCAAATTGGTGACCTCTTGGTTCATGGGTTGATTCTCAACCACTGAGCAACACTGGCCAGGCTGTTAATGTTTTTTGGTTCCCTAAATAAATATCTCATATAAAGTTCTTGTTAATTTCACCTTTGTTCCTGTCAATAAATAAAAGGATGTATGCATAACAACTCATACAACTTGCAGTTATATAAAATGCATGACTATAGAGTAACAGTTGACAAAAGAAATAGAATACTGGACTCTGACTTCCAACTTCAGTTCGGCAAATAATTAGGGTGTGCAAGTTTGGTTAATATACATCAAGACTTTAGTTTCTTTTTTTCTTTCCTTTTTAGGATACCAGTCTTATCAACAGGCTGAGGGTCATGTGCTTGAGTATAAAGATCTTTTTTGTTTAAGCCAGACATCTCTGGACTACAGATCCAGGTATACCTTTTGTAGTGGACTTACTATTTTTTTACACTATGCTATTTTTAAATTGACATGTAATTGACATATATTATATTAGATTCAGGTGCACAATATAATGATTCCACATATGTATACATTACAAAATGGTCACCACAGTAAGTCTAGTTCATATCCATCACCACACACAGTAACAAATTTTTTTCCTTGTGAGAGAACTTTAAAGATCTACTCTTCTCCTAGCAACTTTCAAATGTACAATACAGAATTATGAACTAAGTCACCATGCTCTACATTACATCCCCAGGACTTATTTATTTTATGATTGGAAATTGTACCTTTTGACCCCCTTCGCTCACTTTGCTCACCCTCTCCCCACTTTTTTTTAGTTTATTGGGGTGACATTGGTTAATAAAACCATACAGGTTTCGAGTGTACAACTCCACAAAACAGCCACATACTGCATCGTGCACTCATTGCCCAAAGTAGTCTCTTTCCGCCCCCCGCCCCCCTTTTCCTCTGGCTATCACCATACTATTGTCTGTGTCTCTTGATAAAAGTCACAACTAGATCCAGCTAACCCATAAATGGGGGGCCCCAGAAGGGCCATTTCCTTGGGAGAGCCTGAGTCAGTAGAAAAATGACTCACCTGGGGCTGCTCCTGCAGCTCCGGTTGGGAGCCATTAACAGTCTCGCAGAAAGGACTGGAGACTCTTCAGCTGCTGGATTGACTCAGACTTCCTACCGCACTGTCAGTTTATCCTGACCCTACCTGAAGAGTGAGATATTGTCACTCTAAATTCCACCCTGTGGCTTTCTTTTTCTTTTTTCCCCTCTGGGTAAAAGAGAACAGAAACATCAAAGACTGGCTGTGCTGAGCTTACGCTCTGAAGCCTGTGCTGTAAGTGAGGCTCTCTGCTGAAAACTAACCTGCCTCCCTGGACATAGGTGGTAGGTCCTTAATCATCACTTGTCTAAATACTCAAAGTGAAGTTTGCAGCAGGAACCCAATGCTGATTGCATTGAATGAGAAGATGAAATGGCTACAAGTTTTTCTCTTCAGGATTTTTATGCCACAAGGCATTATAGTTTTGGCTGAAAATCTAGATCTGAAGTAAGGTTTGGGCTTTCTCACCCAGAAAATAACCCATTAAACCAAGGGTGGGAAACAACGCCAGGAAGACAGACTACCCTGTGGAAGAGGGAAGTCATAAATACCAGCTGTATTAGGTTGCCAGGGCTGCTGTAGGTAAGTTTACAAGCTGGGTGGCTTAGAACAGCAAAAATTGATTGTATCCCAGTTCTGGAGGCCAGAAGTCTGAGATCAAGGTGTCAGCAAGGCTGTGCTCACTCTGAAGGCACAAGGGGTGAATTTGCTCTAGGTCTCTCTCCTTGGCTTATAGATGGCTATCTATCTATCATCTATCATCTATCTATCTATCTATCTATCTATCTATCTATCTATCTATCTATCTATCTATCTATCTATCTATCTATCATCTATCTATCTATCAATCATCTATCATCTATCTATCATCTATCTATCTATCATCTATCTAATATATTTTTATTGATTTCAGAGAGAGAAAGGGAGAGGGAGAGAGATAGAAACATTAATGATGAGAGAGAGTCACTGATCAGCTCCTCCTGCACGCCCCTGCTGGGGATCGAGCCTGAAACCTCGGAATGTGCCCTGACCGGGAATCGAACCTTGATCTCCTGGATCCTAGGTCAACAATGCTCAACCACTGAGTCACGCTGCCAGACTTGTAGATGCCTGTCTTCTCCCTGTGTCTCTTTGCTGAGTCTTCCGTTTGTGCATATCTGTCTCTGTATCCAAATTTCCCCTTTTTATACGTTATATTGTATTAGCGCCCACCCTAATGGCCTCATTTTAATTTGATTACCTCTGTAAAGACCCTATTTCTAAATATGGTCACATTCTGAGGCACTGGGGGTTAGGACTTTAATATATCTTTTAGAGGGGACACAATTCAACCCATGACACCAGCCCAACCTCATAACCAGTTGCAGAAAAATAAGTGGAATGCTTCCATCTGTATTTTACTGCTTTTTGTCAGAGTGAACTAAATACCACCCCTTCCCCTTTTAAAAAGTGATTTGTCCTTTATAATTTTATTTTTCTTCTACTTGATACTGGATGTGATATCATTGCCTGAATGTGCCAATGTCTTCAAGGAGCAGAACAGTGAAACAGGATTTCAGCAGAACTAGAGACGCACAGGCCTCACCTGTGGCCCTGGCCCTGGGGAATGTGGCTCCATGAAATGACTTTCACAGCCAGCTGCTGAGTTTGACTTGGGGTTATATCTTCTTGGGGAAAGAGGAATGCATGGGAGGTTAGATCAGTTGTGTTAGACAAGAGCATCTCTAAATGGATGGGGGATGGGGAGTATATATAAAATATAGCTCTTTCTCAAGGTCCTCTTCCAGTGGCCAAGTCTGAACTAAGTGATTTTGTATAAACTGGGCCAGTTTCTGCTTCTTGAGTAATTTTAAACTTAAAATGGAGAGACCTAATGTGTAGAGAAAAATTAACCCAAAGAGAGGTCTGTCCTTTGCCCCCTGCTATTGGGAGGTGATCTCTAGGCCCCCAGAGTGTCCTGCCTGATGGGAGTATCTTTGTTTGCCTGGGACCTTTGACCACTGGACATATGACCAGTGATCATATGATTTATGATGGAAGCTTTGGGCTTCATGATATCAGCTCTGCCTCTGGAAGGGACTGGAAGTGAAAGATACCAGCCTCCAGGAGGGACTAGAGACTAAAGGTTAGCCATGCGGATAGTATGTGATCGAGCTCTGGTAAAAATGCTGGACACCAAAGGCTCTGGTCATCTTCCCTGCTTGGCAGTACTCTATGCATATTGTCACATCACAGCCGGAAGGAGTTAACACCATCCATAAAATACATGAGGAGGATGACCAGACAGAAGCTCTGTGTTTGGACCCAACTGGCCCCTGCCCCAAAGTGTTACTACTGTTGGCTGATTTTAATGTGTTTCTTTTCTCTGTAATAAAACATAAGCATCAGTATTACAAAAACTGAGGGTGGTTTTGAGAACCTGCCCAAACTTGCAATTGGTGTTAGAGGTAAGGGCAGTCTCTCATGGGACTGTTCTTTCTAACTGGATAGTGGGCTAACCTCCTGCACCCAGCTTCTGGGAGTCAATGTTGCTGACTCACGTAAGTGGTGACTCTCGAAGGAGAAAGTTCACAAATGCCAGCTGCTGAGGTGCTCAGAGCTTTCCTGATTCCTCCTGTTTTGGTCAGTTCTTTGATTCTGCAATAAATAGTAACTCCAATAAATTATATGCTTTTTTTCTTAAGCTTTCCCAAATTGAGTTCTGTTATTTGCAAACAAAAGAATTCTGAACTACTAGAGAATAAGTAGTGGGTGCTTCAAAACCAAGTGGTGGGAGATTTGACCAACAGACTTCCGCAAGTAATTTGTCTAAAGAATAAATAAAGGTTGACTTAGGTGAAGAAGGGACAAGAAACAGGGAACAAGATGTGAGATAGCCCTATGTTTGATACAGGCACCAATTCATTATTTTTAAAATTGAGAAGTAAAGGGAAAGGCTCATGTATTTATCACAACTCATTTAACACCATTAAGAGTTAACAAATCATTGACGGGGAAAGTTCTTCTTTATAGAAGAATCAAAGTTAATGATTGTAATGTGGAGGGGGAGATAGATTTAGAAAGTCACCACGTGCCCCCTCTAATGAAATAATAGAGGCAGGCAATGAAGAATGTCCTTAAAGCCAGCAGGGGAACAGTTGATGGGGAATGTTCTACTAGGCGGTCATGCTGACCACACCTGAAACACGGCATAATCAATCCTGAGGTGCCCAAGAGTCAGACAACCAGACCGGAGGGAACTTTCTCATGAGATGCAATAGGAAATATTTGGAAGAAATATGGGACATATTAAATGACCAGTAAGGACTCAATCAACCAAAATCAGGTCATGAGAAATACTACAGGAAAATCGTGCCAACATGGTCTACAAATAAATGGTGGGAATAAAAAAAGAGGAGAGGTACATTGTTAAAGGCTAAAGGAGGCTTGAGGCTTATTAATCAAATGCGTTGTCTGGACCTAGTTTGAATCCTGATTTGAACAAACTGATTGTAAAAAGATATTTGATCTGTAAGACAATCAGGTGAATTAAAACGATGACTCTATATTTGATAACATTAAGTAACTTTTAAAAAGAGAAGCTATATTGCGATTATGTTTAAAAAAGAATTTTAAGCTCTTAGAGGCACATAGCAAAGTATTTCTGATGAAATTCTGTTTTCTGGAGTGGCTATAATAGATTTGAGTAGGGGGGAGGGGATGGGAGGGGCATAGATAAAATAAGATTACTTATAATCAAATATTTGTAATTGTTAAAGGTGAATGTCAGGAAGTTCTATTCTGTGTGTAAAATCTACTTTTGTATATATTTGTATATTTTCACAATAAAAATGACATTGAGGAAACTGGGTAACACACCTCACATCCTATACTTAAAGAATAAATAAAGTTCAACTCAGGTGAAGAGGGAACAGGAAATAAGACAATTGTAAAAACTGAACTCAAAGAAAGCTCTGAATAAACCGTGGGAAAATTGTTTTTGTAATGTCAAAATGTGTCAGGGGTTTCTAAGAATGATTGACATTAGTCTTCTAATGCGATTGTATTTGTTAATATTTTATTAATGTTTTACTCCTATCATAAATGATATTTAATGGTAATTTACTTTTTGTGCTGTTTTGTCAAGTTTTCATATTAAGATTAGAATACTTTCATAAAATGAATTGTGATGTTTTCCATCTTTTCCAAAGCTGGGAATTGAAGTATCTTTTCTGGAGATAGTTCAACAACTTGTTCATTTCTTTCCCAGTGGTATCCAATGAGCTGTTGAGTGTTATTTTTTCTCTCTTTATTTTTCAGTATCATGGTGAACTATGAGCTTTTTTATATTCATTGTGTTTTTTTTAATATATCTTTATTGATTTCAGAGAGAGGGAGAGAGAGATAGAAACATCAATGCTGAGTCACTGGAGCCCGCAACCCGGGCCTGTGCCCTGATGGGGATCGAACCCTGATCGTCCGGATCCTAGGTCGATGCTCAACCACTGAGCCACGCCCAGCCGGGCTATTCGTTGTGTCTTAATCTTCCCTCCACATTAGTTCCTGCGACTTTCGACATTAACCTCAAAGTCTCTGATAGCTTCCTTGCTTTCTGATAGAAGATATTTAATACTCACCTTGTACTTTTCCTCCCCGAGACCTGTTAACAGCCATTTCTGTCTATCAGATTTATCGTTTTATGTTTTCTAATTTGTTCAGTTTTGCTTTTGACTTTATAATTTCTTCCTTTTTTTCCCCTTAGAAAAAAGAAAAGAAAAAGTGATTGCTTATGAGAAATACCTATTTTCAATTTAAAGGAAAAATACTTTGAAAATTAATTCACCGAATACTTTTTTTATTGTTGACCCTATTACAGATGTCCCACATTTCCCCCTCCTTTGCCCACCCCCACCCAGCACTTCCTCCCACCCCCCACCCCTGTTTTTACCACACTGATGTCTGTGTCCATGGGCTATGCATATATGTTCTTTGGCTAATCTCTTCAGCTTCTTTTTCATTGAGTAATTTTTAATGTCTGCTATGTTCTGAGTAGATACTATACAAGAGGAAAATAAAAATATCCTTTTTATGGAAAATGAAAATATTCCATCATATAAATACTATCAGGTTCACAGAAATGCTTTTCTGGATATTTTAAACCTGATTGGCAGGCCCTGCCTTTTCTCTGACTCCAGTCAGAATCACCTGGATGGTTTCTCTAGTTATGGACTCTCTACCTTTAATAATAACAGAGTTCTTAGAATTGGAGTTAATAATCTACATGTATTGTCCTGAGATGCCTTAGTCATAGCACTCTCACACTGGTGCCTTCAGACCTACATCACCTCTGGGCCTTTGTGAGCTAAGAGGCCTCAGAGTTAACAAGTCACATGGTTCTTTAGCTACCAAGGAAAGATAATTAGATACTAATAATAGAACGATCTCACCCAAATGGCACTCTCTCACCGCTACATAAATTTCATGCTATTTTAGTGTGTACTTCCTCAAGCAATTTAATCATTTCTCTTTTGTGTAGTAAATGGATGTCATCCAGAAATAAAACTTCCTACAGGAGCAGTTAATAAGGTAGTAAAAGATGTTCCTTTCATCTCTAAGTTTCTGTAACACAGATGCTTCTTTTCCACTGCTTAATGTGAGCATAGTGGACCTACGAGGGCTGTTAGCTTAGAGCCACTGCCATCTAATGTTAGATGTTAGAAACCGCCCAGAATATTAAACTGAAGCTCATAGACACAGCAAACAGTATGGTGGTTACCAGAGGGAAAGGAGTGGTGGGGTGGTGGTGGGGGAAAGGGGGCCAAATATTTGGTGACAGAAGACGATTTGACTTTGGGTGGTGGACACACAGTGCAATGTACAGATCATGTATAATAGAAAGGTACTCTTGAAAATGATATGATCCTATTAACCAATGTCAACCCAATAAACTTAAAAAAAGAAAAGAAAAAAAAGAAACCATCCAGAGAGGTTTCTTTGCAAATGAAGAGCAAGGTGAACTGCCCAAGGACACCTGCCCAAGGACACCTGCCCAAGGACACCGCGGTGTTTGAGGAAGGGGTGGGTGGTTCCAGGCCCAGATCGCCCAGCCTCTGCTTTTCCCATGTCTCATTTTCTCGTCTATAAAACCAGGGCAATCATAGCAATGGTAGACACTATTATTGTGAGTATTAAAGGAAATAACACATAAAGTGCTTAGTAACTGGTATATCATGTATAGTAAGTAATAGGCTTAAAATTTTATAACTCTTAACAGATACCTGGATACCTGAAATCTTCAACACTTCAAGGATTGTGGCGTCCCTGGGTTCCTAGAATTCGACGGTAAAGAAAATAGAGCAGTCTTGGATTATAGGTAGTTTTAACTTATATCGTGGAACAAAAGTGGTCTGGCTGCAGCATTTTTGCCTAAGAAATGTTTAGAGGTAACAATCTGGCTGAAATCAGAGTAGTATTTCATAGCAAACCCACAGTTCTTCTTTCTTAAAACTCCTTTGACTACATGGGTTCTTTGTATTTCCAAGTAAATTTTAGAATCATCCTGTTAATTTCTACCAAAAAAGTCTACTGGGATTTTGATTGTAATTATGTTGAATCTATGAATCAATTTGGGGAGGATTGACATCTTTACAATATTGAGTATTCCAGCCAATGAACACAGTATATCTCTTCATTTATTTAGGTCTTATTAAAGCTCTGTTGGCAATGTTTTGTTGTTTTCCATGTACAGGTCTTGCACATCCTTTACAATATTTATCCTTAAAAAATTTTATAGCTTTTGATGTTATTCTAATGGTATTTTAAAACTTAAATTTCTGATTGTTGCTAGTACATAAAATGCAATTTTTAAAAATATTGGTCTTGTGTCTTGCAACCTTGCTAAAGTTGCTATTAGTTCTAGCAGATTACTTCTAATTTTCTACATAGACAATCAAGTCATCTGTAAAAAAAAGAGTTTTATTCATTCCTTTTCAATCTGGCTATGTTTATTTTTATTTCATATTTTTCTTTTATCGCACTGGCTTGACTCTTAATATAGTTGTTGAATAGAAATTGTAAAGGCAGAAATCCTTGTTTTGTCCCTAATCTTAGGGGAAAAGACTTCAGTTTTTCACCACAAAGTATGATGCTAGCTGTAGGTTTTCATAGACACCCTTTAGTAGATAGAGGGTATCTCCTTCTAGTCCTAATTTACTAAGAATTTTTATTAGGAATGGATGTGATATAGTATCACTTGGAGGTAGACTCTGATGAGTTAAATATTTGTGTTTCTCAGGTCTTCCATATCCTTACTGATTTTCTGTTTACTTGTTCTATTAACAATTGAGAGAGGGTTCCTGGAATCTCTATTTGGCCTTGCAATTTTATCAGTTTTTATTTCATGTATCTTTCAGCTCTGTTATCATGTGCCCAAGCATTTAAGCTTATTCTGTCCTCTTTATGAATTGACCCCTTTATCATTATAAAATAACCTTTTTTATCCCTGGTAATGTTCTTAGCTCTGAAACCTACTTTCTCTAATATTAATATAGCTACTTCATCTTTCTTTTGATTAACATGGCATATCTTTTTTCATTATTTTACTTTTAACTCTTTGTGTTTTTATATTTAAAGCGTTTGTTATAAGCAACATATAGTTAAATCTTGTTTTTTATCCAATCTGAAAATCTTTGTCTTTGAATTGGGGTGTTTAGGCCATCTATATTTAATGTGATTATCAAACCGATTGATTAAATTTACTGTCTTGCTATTTGTTTGCTATTTGACCTATCTCTCTTCCCTTTCCCCTTTTCTTCTGTCCTCTCTTGGATTAATTGAGCGTTTTATGATTTTATTTTACCCCTTTTATTAGATTATTGCCTATAATTCTTGTATCATTAAAGTAATTGCTTTAGGGTTTATAGTATACATCTTTAACTTATTACAGTCTACCTTCAAGTGATAGTTTACCACTGCATGTATAGTAGTATAATAAGATACTTCTATTTCTCCTTTCTCAACCTTTGTGCCATTGCTGTCATGCAATTTGCTTTTATATATATTATACCCCTGTACTACACTGTTCTCATTTTTGTTTGAATAGTCATTTGTCTTTAAAATATATTTAAATAGTAAGAAAAAGTTATATAATTAATTACTCATATAATAAACCATATCTGGTGCTCTTCATTCTTTGTGTAGATCCAAACTTCTACCTGGTATTAGGTTGTTTGTTTCTTAACCTTAAAAAACAACAACACTATTATGGAAAATTTTAGAGTATTCAAAAGTAGAGAGAACAGCCCTGGCCGGTGTGGCTCAGTTGGTTGGAGCATCGTCCCATACACTGAAGGGTCACAGGTTTGATTCTGAATCAGGGCACATACCCAGGTTTCAGGTTTGATCCCTGGGTGGAGTGTGTTCAGGAGGCAACAAATTGATGTTTCTCTCTCTCTCCCTCCCTTCCTCTCTCTCTAAAAGCAATCAAAAAAAGTAGAGAGAACAGTACAGTAAAACCCTATGTATCCATTACCTAGCTTCAACAGTCACCAACATTTTGGTACTATTTATGTTTTCTATCATTAGCTTGTGTTATATATTAAAACAAATAAAATTATAAAAATAAAATACATATGTTTAACCTGTACTACAGAATTGGAGACAAAAATCTTTGGATTGGGGTCCAGGAATCTGCATTTTAACAAACTTTGTGCCTAGCTGGTATCATTTTCTTTCTGCTTATAAAATTTTCTTTAATATTTCTTGTGCTCCAAATGTGCTAGCGACTATGTCTTTTAGCTTTTGTATGCTTCAAGATATCTTTATTTCACCTTCATTTTAAAAAGATATTATCACTGAGTATAGAATTCTAGGTCAATAACTTTTTCTTTCAGTATGTTAGACATTACACATTTTTATTCTTGCTTACATGGTTTACCACAAGTAATATGCTGTTATTCTTATCTTTGTTGCTGTCTATGGAATATGTCTTCTTCCCCCTCTCCTCCCGCTGTTTTAACCTTTTGCTCTTTATTTCTGGTTTTACAAATTTAAAAAAAAGTTTCTATTGATTTTTGAGGAGGGGCGAGGGAGAAAGAGAAACATCAATGCGGGAAACATAGATCAGCTGCCCTTACACACCCCCTACTGGGGACTGAGCCTAAAATCTGGGCATGTGCCCTGGACCAGGAATTGGACTGGCAACCCTTTGGTGCATGATGCCCAACCCACTGAGCCACACGGGCCAGGGCTTGGCCAATATGATTCTGATGTGCACTGGTGTAGAGACCATTGCCTAACCCAACATTGCAAAAATTTACTCCTATGTATATATATTTTAAACTATGTTTTTATTGATTTTTTTTCTTAGAAAGTATGGGAGAAAGAGAGAGAGAAACATCAGTGTGAGAGAGAAACATCGACTGCCTCCTGGACGCCCCCTACTGGGGATCGAGTCCGCAACCTGGGCATGTGCCCTGATGGGGTATCAAACTGGCAACCTTTTGGTGCATGGAATGAAGCTCAACCAACTGAGCCACACCAGCCAGGGCTCCTATATTTTCTTTAAGAGTCTTACAATTTTAGCTTTTACATTTAAATGTATGATACATTTTGAGTACACTTTTGTATATGGCAAGAAGATGTTTGATTTTATTCTTTTGCATACGGATATTTAGTTGTCTCAGGATCATTTGTAGAAAATACTATTCTTTGTCCCTTGAGTTATCTTAGCTTTCTTGTTGAAAATCAATTGATCATAAATGTGAGAGTTTATTTCTTGACTCAGAATTCTAGTCCATTGATGTATATGTCTATTTTTATGCTAGTGCAGCACACTGTCTTAATTTCTTTAGCATTAAAGTAAGTTTTAAAATTGGGATGTGAGATCACTCCAAAATTCTTTTGTCTTGTTTTTTTCTCAAAACTGGGGTCCTTTAAATTTCCATATGAATTTTAGAATCACCATGTTAATTTCTGCAAAGAAGCCATCTGAGATTTTGAGAGATTGTGTTGAATCTATACCTATAAATCAAATTTAAAAAATAATTTCTCTTTATTTATTTTCTCTATTTGGTGAAACATTGTCATCACACCTTCCTTTTCTTCTTTTAAGCATGGTTTCCTTTAGCTCTTTAAATATATCTAGAATGGCTGCTAAGAAGTTTTTGTCTGTTAATTCTAACATCTGGGCCTTGTCACAGGTAGTTTCTGTTGTTTGCTTCCCCCCCACTGTGTATGATTCATACTTCACTGTTTCTTTGCATGCACTGTAATTTTTTATTTAAAGAAAAAGAACTTTTTAGATATTGTAACAACTCTGGATACTGAGTCTTGACCTCTCCAACCCCAGGCTTACTGCTGTTTGCTTATTTGTCTACTGGCTTCACTCTTTTAGTGAAGTCTATTTCTCCCACAGTGCAAAGCTTCTGATGTGTGCAGTTCTGGGCACGTGCACAGTAATCTGGGGTAACAGTGGTTTTAGCAGCGCTTACTCGACTGTCTCCTTCCTTAATCTTTCGGTTAAGCTGTCCGCCTCTTTTGGAATCACAACCAGTGCTTAGCCTCCACTGATTGGCAGTTGATTGCTCTATTGTTTTCAACAGTACACTGTTGAAAATAAAATTAATTGCTGCACTGTCTGATCAAATTAAATCCAGACCCCCATCTCTTCTCCACAACTCAGGAAACCAACCAGGCTTTGTCTGTGGTCCCTGTTCTGCACCACAGTCTGGAAACTGTCTCAAGGCGACCCATTGGGGCAATCATAAGGCTTACTCACCTCTTTCGCTTCTCATCTCAGAGGGATCACTGTCTTTTGTTGCCTAAATCTAGTATCTTAAAAGCTTTTTTAAAAATCCATTTTCAGGGGTTGTTTCAGGCAGTAACACAAGTCTGGTTTCTGTTATTCCATCTTGGCTAGAAGCAGAAATCTAGAACTCCCTTTTGTAATTCCTGTATATCTCTCTGAATCCAGTAAATAAAATAACATTAGATGTGTATGCTAATAAGAAAATCCAAAAGCATACATAGTAAAGTTCTTTTATGTATAAATAAAAAAACACATTGGCACATACACATTATTTAAAGATATTAAAAATCAAATGCAAATAGCTGCTCCAGATGAACTCTAACTTCTCCCAGTTTGTTGCACTCTGTGGAAAGATCTCCACAGCCAGAGAAAGAAACGGGATTTGATGATCACCTAGAACATTCAGGAGGAACATGTGTAGCTGTCTCAAATTTCTTCTTTATTTGTGATATGTTCTCTCTCCTTCCTTTCTTCCCTTCCTCCCTCCCTCTAAAATTGTAATATCTGGAACTGGCTTTTGAGCAAAAAGGAAGACTAAAGTGTTTATGTTAGTGGCAAAAATTTGGTTTTACTTAAAGAGTACCTCTTTAAATAAAATAATGATATAAAAGAATAACACATTCAGTATTTCAAAACATTCCTATTTGTTGTTTTTTTAAAAAATCCTCTCCTGAGGGTAGGTTTATTGATTTTAGAGAGAGGAAGGGAGGGAGGGGGGAGAGAGAGAGAGAGAAACATCAATGTGAGAGAAAAACATCAATCAGTTGCCTCCAGTACGTGCTCCAACAGGGAATCCAACCCACAACCTAGGCATGTGGCCTGACGGGAATCAAACCCACAACCGTTTGGAATATGGCATGATGCTCCAATTAAATGAGCCACCCGGCCAGGGCATGTTCCTTTTTTAAAACCCAAACAAAAGTCTGTGACTACTGAACTTTCATAGTTCTGTTTTTACCAGATGCTAGAAAACACTGAAACCAAACCAGTCACTCAGAAATGTGTTCCTAACCACAACTCCATGCAGGCAGATAAACAGAATTTGTGTCAGTTCCTGGAAAAGAAAGGCTTAGGAGCCACATTTAACTGTTTCACCTTCTTTGTTCATTTGTTCTTGGTCTGTTTCGCTTCTTCAAAAGCAGTGACAGCCAAGAGTCAGACACATGAGTTCTGTTTCCGCTTCTGTTCTGATTGTGCCCCTGGGTTCTCACTGGTCTGCCGCGGATTTTCTGAAGGCCTTTCTCCGGCTACCGGACAGCACAGTTCTGGTGGCTTTAACTAACAGAAATGGCTTCAACGCTGGGAATCTCAAGTGCCATAGCAAACTTATCCTTTCTCAACTGTGTCCAGAAAAATTGGTTCTCCCCTAGGTTCTGTCCATCGCAACATGATTCAAGCTGAGACAGAAGCTGTTAAGTAGCCAACTGTTCCCTTCGGGTTGTATTTTGGGACCCCCCTCTCATTGTCCCCGGTTCTTGGGGCCCTCTGCTGTAAGTGTCCCATTCTAGAGGATGCCTTCTCTCAACACAACCAACTTGCCTCACAGGGAACGCTGAGGTCCTGCCTCCCAGTGTGTGTGGCTATCACTATAATAGGGAAGTTTCAGGGACGGCGTGATGGTCATGTCCTGCCGTGTGGACAGGACAGGCAGAGAAGCCCCGCCTGCAGGCAGAAAGAAGGAGGCAACACATGAGCCCACAGAAGCAAAAAGGAGGGTCTGGAGGACTTGGCTTTTCCGAGCCCAGTCCTTCCTGAGTTCCAGATGCATTCTCCATCTTGATTGATGAGATATCTCTGAAGCTGTTCAATCACTACCTTCCCCTAGCTACCAGGTTTTCTGGCCTAAGCTAGCTCCTGACTTGGTGCCTATTACATGACACAAAGTTGCTTCCACATCTGTTTCACTTCAATGTGACCCTGGGTTATTTAAAAAAAAATACAAACTATGCTAATTGCTTGGAGGATGTTAATGATGCAGGAATTTTTGTATTTTGAAAGTTATATGTTAGGGAAGTACTGTCCAATAGTGATATAATATGAACCTCATGTAATTTAAAATTATCTAGTAGCTGCATTTGAAAAACAAAAAAGAAACAAGTTAAAATTCATTTTAATAATGTTTTATTTAACCCTCTGTGTCCAATGTATTATCATTTTAACATGTAATCAATAAAAAATTAATGAGATACTTTGTTATTTTTTTAATACTAAGAGTTCAAAACCTTGTGTATTTCACACTTGTACAGCCCACCTCAAAATGGACTAGCTGCATTCAATGCACTCAACAGCCACGTGTGGTTAGTGGCTATTGGACAGCACACTTCTGGTGGCTTTAACTAATGGAAATGAGTTGAACAGTGGGAATCTAAAATGCCATAGCAAACCTAATTCTGTTGTCAAGAAGAAAGTTAATGAATGGTCTTGGAATGATAAAAATATTTTGAAAATGGTCTAGGATATTTAATGGGTCATGAAAGAAAACACTTGGGCCTCCAAAGTGTGTTCTACTTGTTTCTTATCAAGGTAAACTTTTTTTTAGCCTAGACAATTATAACATATAAATAAAATGATTTCTTTACTTGGATGCTTACTCTGTTTTTTGTAAATTCATTGTTGATGAATATTCAAGTCATGAGTAGCTCTCAGCTGAACTTTAGGTAATTGTTCAGAAATGCCGCCATAGTTTCCACCACAGAAGCAGGGTTGAACAAGGAAAGTTGTCCATAAGGCTCGTTAGTTTCTCAGAAGCTCTCTCTTCACTCTCTGGATAGAGGCTACTAGATAACTGTTATTATCTTGATTTGTAGAATTAGAGTCAAATAATCAAATTCTATACTAGGAAGAAGGAATTTAGTAGAGTAAAAAGAATATCAGAATCCTCATCAGAAAAAATTGTGCATATACTAGTCCCGCCACTTACTGTGTGACTCTGGGCAATTACCCAGTACACTTTCTGAACCTCAGTATCCTCAGCTCTAACATGGGGATGGTCCACTGGCTTGGTAGGAGGGATAATGACTTCACATATTTGAAAGCATGTAGCATGTGGTAGCTGCTCAATAAATGTCCTCCTTGTTCCTTTCCTAATAATTGAGAAGTGAGATAAAAATATGTGTTATAATTTGTATTTTTCAGTAAACACAAGCTTTTTGTTCATAGAGTTGTTGAATATACAGTATAACTTATTTAATGATGTAACCCAGTGAAAAGTGTTTCGGCCTCAGAGGACCTTGGTTCAAATTCTGCCTGCCATTTACTAAATATTTGATCTTAAATAAGTTACTTCAGGCATCTAAAATTTAATTTTCTCTTCATAAAACAGCAAAATATTCCTAGTTATCCCATGGCCCACAGTGAGGATTCAGAGTGATGTATGCACTAGTCAGGGGTCTTTGTTTACAAGTGAAACTCAACTGCACCTAAGCCACGAGGGGGAATTTATTGGCTCTTGCTGCCAAATTTAGGCGAGGGCAGAGGTGATCTGGTCTTGGGGACAACTGCAACTTTGAACACTTTAAGTCCCTCTGTCTCTTGGATCAGTGTTGGCACTTCTTTTTTTTTCTTTTCTTTTCTTACTTAGAAATGTTGGCACTTCTATTCTTCTAAAGCAGATACCATGAAAGGGGTCCAACCCAGGTTCTCCAGGTTTAACATCTTAATTATAAGTGCTGTCTCCTTTGAGAGTTTTCATGGTCACCTGACCATGTTCCTCAAAGGTAAACTTTGTGACCCTTTGCCATCTCTCTTTTCTTTCACTGTGGGTGTTGGCATGGTCATCATAGTAGCTCTTTCCCACTTCTCTGAAATGGAGAAAATTGAAGCAAGCTTGAGCTTTCTTAGACTAACTTGGATACACTTTTTTTTTTTGGTCTCCTAAGGGTGAGTTCTTTCTCCAAAGATGCATTGTTGAGAGACTAAGATATGGGGTACCTTTTGGGGGTCTTGGTATTAGAGATTGGCCATCAATTGCAATGCATTCAGTTATGCTCTCCCCCTTACGCAGATAAATCCAAGTCAGCCTGCTTATTTTTCTTTATGCATATGATAACAAAATATATACATGCATATCTTTATTATTTATAAATGCATAGTGAATCGTTTTTTTTACTGGATCATTAAAGTCCCTGAAACTCGCCCAGCCAACATGGCTCAGTGGTTGAGGGTCAACCTATGAACCAGGAGGTCACGGTTCGATTCAGAGTCAGGGCACTTGCCCAGGTTGTGGGCTCCATCCCCAGAAGGGGGCCTGCAGGAGGCAGCTGATCAATGACTCTCTCATCATTGATGTTCCTATCTCTCTCTCCCTCTCCCTTCCTCTCTCTGAAATCAATTAAAAAAAATAAAAATATTAGAATCCCTGAAACTCTTATTAGTCTTTATTAACTCATTATTCCTTGAAACATATTTAAAAGCATGAGCTTTGGATCTAGGAAAAATGTGACTTTCAATCCTGGTTTTGGTACTGAGCAGCTGATATTTTAACCCCTCATTTAGGCTTGATTTTCCTAAAGAATTATCTTCTGTATTGTCTGATTTGCTCCAAAAGTCCTATGAGGTATTAATAACTATAATTTATGCAGAGACATCTGGTGCACATATACTTGTCTATTATTTTTATTATTTATTTGTATGTTCACTCTGGCCAGGACCATGCTCTTCCGGAGAAGTGGACATCCCAAACTCCTATAAGAAATCAACAATATGTAAAGGAACAAATCAGAACGCACTAGTCAGCTCAAACTGCCATAACAAAATACCGTAGACTGGGTGGCTTAAACAACAGAAATTAAATCTCACAGTTCTGGAGGCTAGAAGTTAGATCAGAGTTCAGCTGATTTGATTTCTGGTGAGGGCTCTCTTCCTGGCTCACGGATGGGCACCTGCTTGCTGCACCCTCACGCAGCCTTTCCTCAGTGTGGGCTCAGAGGGAGAGAGAGAGACAGAGAGAGAGAGAGAGACAGAGAGACAGACAGAGAGAGAAAGAGAGAGACAGACAGAGAGAGACAGAGAGAGAGAGAGAGAGAAAGCTCTCTGGTGTCTCTCCTCATAAGGGACACCAATTCCATCATCGGTTCAGGGCCTCACCTTTGTGACTATTTTAACCTCAACAACCTCTTTTTAGGCCCTGTCTCCAAATACAGTCACAATGGGATTAAGCCTCCAACATATGAATTTTGGGGAGATACAATTCAGTCCATAGCACAAAATGAAAGGTTTTGAGCCAAAGAGTAGACTATAAAACAGTATCGCCTGAAAAAGAATGAGGTGCTGATACACGCTGCAACATGGGTGGACCTTGAAAACATTACGCCAAATAAGAAGACAGTCACAAAAAACCACATATTGTGATTCCATTTACGTGAAACATCTGGAGGCAGCAAGTCCACAGAGACAAAGCAGATTAGTGAACGCCAGGGGCTGGGGGAGGGGGCAGTGGAGAATGACTCCTCAATGGGCATGAGGTTTCCTTCTGAGGTGACGAAAGTGTTCCGAAACTAGTAGATAGTGGTGATGGTTGCACAACATTGCGAATATACTAAATACCATTAACGGTCAATTTTATGTTGTGTATTCTACTTTAATAAAAAAAGTATAATATTTTTTGCAAAATTAGGTTGCATCACAGGAAAATACTTTGGGTATAATGTTAAGAGATAAAAGATGAAAAATTATATATGTAGAATGATTGTAACTATTTCAAGATGCAACTTTATATATAGAAAAAAGAAGAGAAATAACCTACTGTTAGCTCTGTGTATGGGTGTGTATGCGAATGTGTATGTGTGCTTTGAATGGAGAAAATGTGATTTCCTGCCATCAGAGTTTTGCTTAATTTTCAATAAATAACCAGATATTACTTATATAATTTAAAAAATGTTTTAAAGGAGGAGGGAAAGGAGAGCACCAGATCTACCATAACTTCACCAAGAATAACTGAGCACTGTCTAGAAAGGTGGAATTGAGCCTGAGCTTTGGGGCAGATGTGTGTCTCAGACACTGGGCCTGGAGAAGTCACACTGAATTGAGAGAGACTCAGGATGGCACCAGATGTGGAAAAAAGCTGTCTCCCAAGCAGAAGGGATAACTTCTCGCTACCTACCCAAGACCACCAACATTTCCTCTAGAGACCCTCTCCTAGCCTCTTCTCTTTTACTTTCCTTTGGTTTTCCTCCTTCATTCAACTATCAGCGTCTTCTAGGGATTTCATCTGTTCATCCATTCATGTACCAGCAAATATTTATTGAGTATCTACTCTGTGCCCCAGGGACAGCGCCTGCATCTGTGTAGCTAAGTTGTAAGCACACAGTCCTGTTCTGGCCAGCGGGGGCTGGGCTAGCACACCAGACATTTATATTGTTCCTCTCTTATTTCTATGAACAACAGTTTTCTATTCCTGGTCTGAGCTTCAGCCCTCTCTCTCAGTTTCCTTGGACAGTGAGGAAGTGATGTCTTTTTTGTTTCACTTCTCTGGGCTGTGTCCTGAGTCAGGCTAGATGTCGCAGTCCAGAGAAGGTTCTGGAGATCCTGATGGTGTGGTCAATGAAACCTTCTCCAAGTGCTGCCTCTCCTCCCTGGGGCACACCCCCATGCAGCAGCGTTGCTATTTGATTCTGAACAGCCATCTCTGCTTCTCCACCAGCTCCTTCTCTCTAGTTCTGCCACTTTTTGGTCACTAGCTTAAACCTTATAGACCATGTCTTTTCTGCTTTGGACCTGGATCTATTATTATCTCCAATTTTTTTTTTTTAATGATTACTGCCCTCTCTTTACAACATTAATGTGGTCCAAACCCACATTTATATTCATGAATCCTCACATTGTGGCCATAGCCTTAGGGGTTTGGGGAAACAGTCTATTTCTTCAAAGGGTCACAGTCAGAGGTAAACTCAGCCTGTAGGCTTCCTGATGCCAGAGCCTCCTTGTTGACATTTTGCATCTCTAGCTCCTGGATTCATGTCTGTTACACAGCAGGTGCCTGATTAACATTTGGAGGAACAGACTCAGGACCAGTATGTGTGCACACTGGGCGGTGAATTCAGGACAAGGAAAAGTTATCTGAATATTGTATTAGTCAGGGTTCTCCAGAAAATAGACCCAGTAGGATGTGTATATACTATAGAGAGGTTTATTTTGAAAGTTAGCTTATGTGATTGTGGGGCTGGCAAGACCCAAATCTGCTGGGTAGGCCAGTAGACAGGAGACTCAGGGAAGAGTTACAGTTCAAGTCTGAAGGGTGGCTGCTAGCAAAATTTCCTCTTCCTTCAGGGGAGTCAGTCATTTTCTATTAAGGCCTTCAACTGATTGGACGATGCTCACCCACGTTATGAAGGGTAGTCTGCTTTACTCAAAATCTACTGACTTAAAGGTTAATGTCATCTAAAAATACCTTCACAGAAACATTTAGAATAATGTTTGACCAAATATCTGGTGCTATGGACTAGCTAAGTCGACACATAAAATTAACCATCACAGGTACTGTTGTCAGGAAAGAATTTCAGGGCATTAAGAATAATACAGTTTAGTGGAAAATGTTGTGTTTCATAGACATCATCTCACATGTTCCACAAATATTTATTACTTTTACTCTTTGGGAGAGACTCCTTGGCCCTGAGCAGAATAATAAAATATTCAAGATACAGTCCTGGATGTCTAGGACCTTCCAGTCAATAGGGAGAAATAGAATCTGTACAAATGATGCATCCAGCACAGACTCTCTCCTCTCTACAGCTAACTCCTGATCCCCTACATCTAGCTCTGATATTTTATTTTGCACTCATCATTTCTGCATATCCTTGCCAAAGCCTCAAACTAAAAACCAAGTAATCACATCACGTGGTACTTAAATTGCTCACTGAACAGTTACAGTGCCTGGGTTTAAATCTGCAAAAACAAACCTTTACAGAGACCTCTGTGGCTCAGTTTCAAGAACAATAGCACCTTCTTCTAGGCGGGAGGACAGTGACGTAAATGATATAAGATACTGGGCAGGGTGGTACTCGGTAACCAGCTAGCAATTAACACTCAGTGTTCATTCTCATTATTAAAAGCCACTCTCCCTTCAAGATTTTATATTCAAAAGAGTAGAATATTACCAGTTATTTAGACCTAAGTCTTCTAGGTTCCTTTTCTTCCCCTCCTTATACTCTATATGAAAAAATGTATTTGGTGATGAGCAGAGAGCTCTTAGATTCTTTATGCCTCCTCCCACAAGAACCTAAAAATAAGCTTGATGAGAGGATCATTTTCTCATGGAGAGTAAAAAAGAAATTAAACAAATAATGCATCAGAGAAAAGACGTGTGAAGGCACCCCATCACAAAATGGCTGTGAGGATGTTAACACACGTGACCAGCCTGAGCATCTCCATCTCCACCCTACTCAGCAGCATGGGGCTTTAGGTTTTATGACTTTGCTCATTTGATAAATGGAAGATTGTTTCTTGATGTTTTAACCTGTATTTTTACTTACTTGTGAAACTGATACTTTCTTCATACATTGATTTCCTACTTTAAAATGCCTGTCTGTTCATTTTTTTAAAAAAAGAATTAATTTTTCTACAGCGATTTTAGATTCACAGCAAACTTGAGAGGTTCACCAAGGTACAGAGATTTCCCATATACCCTTGCATAGCTTTGCCCATTATAAAATCCCTCATCAGTAGGTACACTTGTTACAGCTAATAACCTAAGTAACACATCATAATCACCCAAAGTCCATAGTTTACATTAGGGTTCAGGGTTTGGACAAATGCATAATTACATGTATACATCATTATAGTATCATTCAACGTATTTTCACTGCCCTAAAAATCCTCTGTGGTTCACCTATTCATCCTTTCTCCCTGACCCCTAACCCCTGGAAACCACTGATCTTTTTCTAGTCTCATAGTTTTGCCTTTTCTAAAATGTCGTGTAGTTGGAATCATACAATATGTGCCTTTTCAGATAGGCTTCTTCCACTTAGTAATGTGCATTTAAAGTTCCTCCACATCTTTCATGACTTAATAGCTCACATCTTTTTAGCACAAAATAATATTTCATTGTCTGGATGTACTACAGTTTATGTATGTATTTGCCTACTGAAGGACATCTTGGCTGTTTTCAAGTTTTGGCAATTATTATTATTTTATTATATTTCAATTATATTTGACATTCAATATTATTTTAAGTTTTGGAAATTATGAATAAAGCTGCTATAAACATCCATGTACAGGTTGTTGTGTGAACATAAGTTTTCAACTCCTTGGGTAAATACTTAAGAAGCATGATTTTGGATTGCATGGTAAGAGTGTGTTTAGCTTTGTAAGAAACTCCCAAACTGTCTTCCAAAGTGGCTGTACCATTTTGCATTCTCACTGGCAACAAATTAGAGTTCTTGCTACTCCATATCCTCACCAGCATTTGGTGTTGTCAGTGTTCCAGATTTTAGCCACTCTAATGGGTATGAGTAGTGCTATACAATCCAGCAGTCACGCTCCTTAGTATTTGTTTGCCATCAAGACTGTGTTGGCTATCCTGGGTCTTTTGCCTCTCCATATAAACTTTCGAATGAATTTGTCAATACCCACAAAATAACTTGCTGGGATTTTGATCGTAATTGTGTTGAATCTATAAATCAAGTTGGAAAGAACTGTCATCTTGACAATATGGAGTCTTCCTTTTCATGAATATGAAATATCTCTTTATTTATTTAGTTCTCTGATTTTGTTCATCAGAGTTTTGTAGCTTTGCTCATATCGGTCTTACCTATTTTGTTAGATTTATACCTAAGTATTCCATTTTTGGTGGTGTTAATGTAAATGGTATTGCATTTTTAATTTCAAATTCCACTTGTTCATTGTTGATATAGAGGAAAGTGATTGACTTTTGTATGTTAACCTTGTATCCTTCAACCTTGCTATCATCGCTTATGAGTTTCAGATTTTATTTGGAATCTGAACAGATTTTCTGCATAATCACATCACCTACCACCAAGGACTGTTTTATGTCTTTCTTCTTAACCTGTATACCTTTTTATTTCCTTTTCTTGTATTATTGCATTAGCAAGGACTTTCAATTCCATGCTGAAAAGAAATTGGTGAGAGGGGATATCTTTGCCTCATACCTGATTTTAGTGGGAGTGTCTGCTCATTTTTTCTAATGACATCCTAGTTTCTTCTTTTTTTAATATATCAATTATTTTATATTAAGATCATTAACTGAATTCTATTTTTGCCAAATAGTCTTCTAGATTACAATTAAAATGTGTGTTTATAATAATAAGTTGTTAACTTTTTGCGTTCAAATCTACTAGTCTTTCTCTTTGTGCGCTCTGAAAGTAAAGCTGCATTTTCCTTCCTCCATTTAGGAGAAATAGAGCCAGAGTCCCTCCATCTTCAGCCTTTCCATAGCTACCACTGGATAATCTTGGCACACCAGCTTAACAACCACTGACAGCAGAAACAAGAGGGGGCTGCAGCCTGAAACTCAGGGAGCGGCGCGCACGCTAAGAGAATAATTATTTGACGGAAGGTGCCCTGACCAGGACTTGAACCTCCATCTCCTGGATCATCAGTCAATGCTCAACCACTGAGCCTTAATATCTTCTTTTAACTCAATCTTTTCAGTTCAACCAAGGATTGGAAAGACTGTAGATGTTGATGGGCAAGAGTGTCCATGAAGAGGCCAGTAAGATGAGTCTGGCATGGTGCCCAGTGTCGAGACTCAGGAAGGTATCTCTGGAAAATTATCATCTGACACCAATTCTTTGTGAAAGCCCAACAAATGCTCCCCTTGTTTTAAGCGAGGGTGATCTGCTTGTTCTCAAGTGCTCCTAAGTATTTCCATTCAGGTGGCGCTGGAAAATGGGGAAGGCGGGTCTCCACCCTCCTCTGCTCCCGTCTGTCTGTCCCTAGTGCCGACAACTCCCCCACTTCTCCAGCTGCTGCTCCTAAGCTTCTAAAAGATATCACTGTCCTTTCCACATGAAGGTGAAGACAACTGGAGTGGCCAAGGGAGGAGAGTAATTTACAGAGGGATTTGAATCCACTTACCTCCCCTGGCCTCCACCACACTGCTCCATTCCCTGGTGCCTGGGGACTTTCTCTTCCCCACAGATGGAGGCTCCTTCTGTTCTCAGGCCTCCCTGGTGACAAGAGAAAAATTCTGAAATGTCCTAAGTGGAATGATAGCAGCCTGGAGAGGAAGAGAAAGAGCCTGAACAGCCTGTTAATAGCTGGGGGTCAGCTGACAAGACTGCTCACATCCCTGATGGTGCTAGAACTTTGAATTACTTTCCAGGTGGCTGTTCCCTGATTATCTGAAAGAGAGGAGAACCAGGTGCCATGGAGCCCCAGGAGCCTCGCTTCTTGTTTCCACAGGAGCTTCCCAGAGTGTTGCTCACAACCGACCCACAGGAGCTAACTCTTTTCCTCATGGACTCTGCACCTGTCCCAGAACTAGTCCCACTTCACCTTCCCCACCCCCTTAATCTATAGCCAATGTAAATTCTTTCAAAACAGCTGCATCTGTCTTCCCCCTACTTGATGTACGCTTTCTACTTCTTTAAGTCTGTGGGTGAGTTGTGGGACCCTCTCACCTCTGCTTTCCTAAATCCCTCAGATCCCTCTCTGAACCCGGTATGTCCCAGATTCAGCTCCTCAGAGTGCGTTTTACAGGGTCTGAGTTACGAATAACAGATGGCAGCACTTGCTAGTTAGAAAGTGTATGGAATTTAGGGGAGACAGGAAGGAAAAAAGGAAGGGAGAAAGTAGTTCAGAAAATGAGAAATATTAAAAGGCTATTTAACTGATATTGCAGATACTAATGTTCCATAGAAAAGATAGAATTATTAGAAACAAGGTTTATATAAACATTTTAATGTTTCCTTAATTGGTCCTCGAGCAGACCAGATGACTCACCACGGGTCTGCTGAGATCAGCTTTTGGTCTGTGTCATATTATTGTCACAGAAACTTATTTACTACAAACTTCTCTATAAATCTACATAGTATGCACATTTCATTTAACGCCCATTATACACTGTTAAATGTACCCTTGTAAAGACACCATAGTTGGCTTAATCATTCCCCAAATGTTAAGCGATTTCACTTGTTTCTCCCCTTTGATGCTTCTGTGAATGCAATGATCCTTCCTTTATCTCAGTGGAAGTAGTTTTTTGTTTTGTTTTGTTTTTAAATTTCTCTAATGTATTTCTTTGTGTCTTTTGGATGGCTGGCTTTATAATTGTTCATTTTTTAAGTTTGTTTCTATGTTATTGTCCAAAAAAGGAGTGACTGAATCAAAAAACAGGATCCGTTTTATGGCTGTTACTGGCTTTTGGTAGATCTTAGAGAAAGAATGGGGTGGTTTTTCCAGTCGCTTTGCAGTCTCTTAGTAGATTTTCACTAAATACTTGTTGGTGAATTATTTGTTTCTTTTAAGAGAAATTCCCATTCAGAACCTTCCGAGATGAAGTCCCAGGATGAGGAGTGTAACAGGCTCAGGCATCCTGTTAGGGGGACAGCCCCTGGGTCCCGGGGCCATGTAAACCATGAAGATGACTCTGTGGTCTTCCAGACAGAGACCTACAAATTGTAGGCTTGTTTGAATAGCATATGAGGCCAGGGATCTTTCTAGAAAAAAGTCTTAGGTAGACAGAGATAAAAAGATTCATTTCTAGTCACTTTTTTTTTTTTTTTAAAGAATTTCTTGTCACTTGAAAACCCTGGTGATACAGCAATGATCCTTTCTTAATCTAAGGGTACCTCTCATATAGACAGATAATTACATTTGTGTATCTGTTTAGAGTCTGACTTCTTGTAAAAGGGATTTAGTTGCTAATTATTATGTTCAGCCAGTGCTAAGAAAAGTGTGAGCAGAGTATGGGCAAGCTCAGGGGTAGACTTTCCTAAGGAGCTGAAATTTGAGCAGGTCTTAGAAAAATGATGAATTTCGCCAGATGGGCAGAGAAGAGGCTAGTTTGGCCAAGATATACAGGAGAGTTTGGACCTCTTCTAGTATGGCCCCATTGAAGACATTAAAGCAGCAGAAAAGCAGAAGTCTGAATTAGTGAAATGACCTCTTACTTTACAAAGGCCTCATAAGAAAAACTTGCATGTTCTATTATTTTATTTGATAAATTCTCAGTTATATACCGTTGAATTTTTATCCCTGCTTAAGTTATATCAGAACCTCTTCATATTTTCAGAAAATCCCAGAGGAGCCAGGACAGGCCTTACCATAGCAATCATAGAGTATAACGATAGCATTCATAGGGAACATTATGTCTTTAAAAAGTTGAGAGCTACCCAAGACCCGTCACTCCCAAATACGTGTCATAGCAGTCTTCACCCCTCCTTCCTGGTGAGGGTCAATGCGTCACTTTGGGTTGATCATGCAGACCAGGTTTTTCGTGAGGCCAGTTTTTAAGTCCCCAAGGGTGACCTGGCTGAGGAGAGAGTATAAACCCACCAAGGTGGTCCGGTTGACAGACTAGGACTGCCACCTGGTAAAGCAGAGAGCTCTGCCTGATCCGAATGAGACACAAATGAGGTGATTTTTAACAGCCTTGGGGTTGGGGGAAGGGCAAACAGACTAGGGTGTTTTCTTTGGGGTGGGAGGAGGAGCCTGAATAAGGGACTATTCCAGGAAAGCCTAGAAACCACACAAGCCTCCCAGACCCCGAGGCTAATGTTGAAGAGAGTGGAATGAGAAGAATCCTGAAGAAGAGGAAGGAACGGGAGAGAAACTGTGTCTGCTCATTTTTGTCTGGAGATGGTCCTGTCCTCAGCCACCTATTGCAATTTTATGAATTCCCACTCATTCCATAAGGTATAGATAACGGAAAGGGCTTCCACTCCGGTTTGACCAGCTTTTGGGAAGTGAGAAGAAAGGCCAAAGGGAAGCACTTCTACATGAGATTCAAGTCACACTGCCCGGGATGACCCAGATGCTAGGGAAGGCTGCTGAAGGCCTCGGCCAAGGAGCTGCTTTACCACGATGTCTCCTCTGGAGCTTGGTAGCACTTTCCCTCTTTGCAGCAAATCTGAGAACAGGGAGGTGCTGTTACCAGAGCTGGGTAATTCTAGGCTGGCCCTGTTCATGCTGCCCACAGAAGACTGTCCTTACTTTGGATAAACCAAGGACAGATACTGATACAATAATCTCCATGTTGAATAGGGCCTGTATCTTGTCCATGGCTACATTTTGAACAATTTAGTCCAGATCTGTGTGAGTTAGCCTGCACCTGGCAAGGGGAAGCCCCTGCTGCTCTAGGGAATTTAATGGCCAATTGTCTGTTTGGTGGCCTGTTTTGACTCCAGCTTCTAGGGTTTTCTCTCTGGAGGCCTTGATTCAGAAGTCCCCATTGTATGGAGCTACTTGGGTGCTCATAACTTCAACTTGGCTTCAATGAGAACAAAGCTGGGGGGATGGGAATGTCGTTGATCAAAACTGTCAAGTCAGAGGAGAGGCCTGAGAGTCTGGGATAGGGCATGAAGGGCTTTTTGTTGTTGTTGTTGTTTAAACCATATCATTTCCAACTGGAAATGCCAGTGAATTATTCAGGTTAGATATGTCCAAAAGGTTTTTATTTCCAGGTTAAGGAAGGATGCAGAAGGTCCCCCGGGGAGCTACATATTTCTAGAGTCTGAGGGCTGGGGGTCCTGCCCAGGCAGGTTGTAGCATTTTCTGCACTGAGCAAGGCAGCTTCCACGCTAGAACATGCGTTTCCTTTTCAGACGCTGATAGGCCTGTTTTGGAGGGAGGAATAGAATCTTGCTTCTAGAACCATTTTAACTACCTACAGAATAATGAACTCAGGGATGAGAGCAAGGAGCGACACGGGGGTAAACTGAGCCCCAGTATCAGGGGCCGCAGTGGAGAGTTAACCCCGCCTCTCATCCTCACAGCTGCCCCTCGCTTGGCTTCCTTTCTGCCAGGAACCTACAATGTCACTTAACGGTGGGACGGACACACAGACTGCAAAGTGCTCGCACAGACGCGACCCGGACTGACAGCACCCTGTTGCAGCCGAGGTGCGGGACGGCCGGCGCCCAGCCCGGCGTGGGCCGGCGGGGCCGCGTGGAAACCGGCTGCGCTGCCGGCCCGCCGCGCACCTCGGGGGCGCCCCCGGGAGCCGCGGCCAAGGAGGTCGGGCCCGGAGCCCCGGGCGGGGCCGGCCTGCGGACACGTGACCGCCGCGGCCGCCCCGAAATAGCAGCGGCGGCTCCGCCGGCGGCGCCGCGAGGGAAAGGCGGGGACTGGCGGACGCTGGCGCGGCGTGGGCGCGGCGTGGGCGCGGCGCGGCCGGGCCCCGGAGGATGCTGAGCCCCTGCCCGGACCGGCCCCGAGCACATGATGGCGATACGGGAGCTCAAAGTGTGCCTTCTCGGGGTGAGTCCTGCGCGGCCACCCCTCTTCCGTGCGCCCCCCTCATCCGTGCACCTCCCACGTCCCCGCGCCCCTCTCGCTCTGCGCCCCTCTCGTCCCCCGCGCCCTCCCAGTGCGTGCGCCCCCTTTTGTCCCCGCGACGCCCTAGTCTCCCTTGGTCTGTGCGCCCTCCTTTTCTCCCGCGTCCCCCTCCCCCCCCCACCGGACTCCCTGGTTCCCCGCGCTCCCCTGGCGGTGCGCCCCCGGCTGCCCCGCATCCGCCCCCCGCCCTCCCCGGCCCGTGCGCCCACCGACCCCGGTGCCCCGCGCCCTCCCCGGCCCCGCCCCGTCCCTGCCGCGGGCCGGGTGCTCGCCTGCTCGGGCTTTCTCCGCCCGCTCCACCCCGGCGCCCGTTCGCGACCCGCCCGGGCCTCGCCGCGCTGGGCCGGGGCCGGCCGGGCGCCCGCGACGCGCCGCGGGACTCGGAGCAGCGGCCCCTCGGGCGTGCGGGGCGCCCTGCGCTTTCGATAATTTCCTTCCGGCGGAAACTTTAAGTTACTCTGTCCCGGCGCCGAGTCCTCTTTAGCCTCCCCGGGGGCAGACGGTTTATTAACTTTTTAGAAAGAAAGGCCGGCGCAGGGTGGGCGGGCGGCGGGGACGGGGCGCGGGGCCGGGGCGCGGGGACGGGGCGCAGGGTGGGCGGGCGGCGGGGACGGGGCGCAGGGTGGGCGGGCGGCGGGGACGGGGGCGCGGGGACGGGGCGCAGGGTGGGCGGGCGGCGGGGACGGGGCGCGGGGCCGGGGCGCAGGGTGGGCGGGCGGCGGGGACGGGGGCGCGGGGACGGGGCGCAGGGTGGGCGGGCGGCGGGGACGGGGGCGCGGGGCGCGGGGACGGGGCGCAGGGTGGGCGGGCGGCGGGGACGGGGCGCGGGGCCGGGGCGCAGGGTGGGCGGGCGGCGGGGACGGGGCGCGGGGCGCGGGGCCGGGGCGCAGGGTGGACGGGCGGCGGGGACGGGGCGCGGGGCCGGGGCTGCGCCCGGCGGGCGGGGTGAGAAAGCCCCGCCACCAGTTCCCCTTCCGAACCGGGTCTTCCTGGGGCCGGAGGAGCTCCGGGAGCCCCAGGCAGAAACAGGCGCCGGGCCCGGGCCCCGCAGGCCGCCGGGCAGCGGGCAGCCCTTTGAAAACGGCCTCGGGGAGCTCAGACGGGGGCAGGGGCCATGTCTTTTAATCTTTTTTTGGGGGGGTGGGGGGCAGGGAACAACATTAAATTCCAGAATTACTTCTTTAGAAAGAGCTGCTTTTAGGCCGTGTTTTCTGCAGCCTTTGGCATCGCTACCTGTTGCACTGCCCTTGGCAGATCTGGTCCCAAGAAAACCATTTCCAAAAAAAAAAAAAGAGCGGCGGCGGCGAGAGCAGACGCGTCCCTGCTTGCCGCGGAGAAACGCTAACTGGCCTGTCAAGATGGATGTGCAGGAAGCGCCCGGGGAGGAACTGAGCTCAGGCTGGGACTGGATGCGAGCGGCGCCGCGGGGCCCGGGGGCGGACCCGCCCCGGCCGCGCCGCTGCCCCCCCCCGCCGGCCGCTGCCCCCCCCTCGGCCGCTGCCCCCCCCTCGGCCGCTGCCCCCCCCCCCCCCGCCGCTGCCCCGCGCCGGGCAGGCAGCCTGCGCTCTGCCCCAGCTCCCGGGGTGGCCGCCCCGCGCGGCGCGCCCGCAGCCGGCCTGAGTGGATGCGGCTCTCACCTGCCCCTCGACCCCTCCCTGCGGCGTCGCCGGGGTAGCTTTCACCGCCTGACGGGCTCCGTGAGGTGGTCGGCGCATCAGTTCCAGGAGGCCCGTGTTCTCCTTGTGAGGAGTCATTTGGGACCCTTAGAAGGCCTTCCAAGACTTAGAGGGATTTCACGCCCCAGGAAACCAAGAAGCAACTTGCACGCGTGTTGTGTATGTCAGGATGGGTCGTGAGAACAAATGAAGTAGGAAATAGTTGCCCCCCCATGTTTTCTCCCTTGTCATCTGCTTAGGTGCACGAGCCCTGCCCCATCACATGAGTTATTTTCAAGTTCACTGTTTGACAAGTCTCTGTATCTTTCTGTAAGGAAACATCAGATGGAAAGAGCCCTGTACCAGGAGGCAGCAAACCTGGGCTCTCGGTCTTTCCCACTCGCTAGCCGTGCATTTTTGGACAAGTATCTTAGTCACCTCATTTATAAAATGGATATAATAACAGCCTTCCTTTTAAGGCAGAAGACTGTATCAGATGGTCTTAGATGTATGGGACCATTCCCTGCAAGCCTGTGACTCCATTGTGACAGTGAGGAAGCTTGAGATAAGAAAGCTGGAAGAAACCCCTCTACTTCTTTTCTCTCATCTCTGAGAACTAAACTTCTAGGGGCTTCCTGGACACAGCGCCTCACCCTTGTGTGCGTGATTTTTGCAGTGACCTACTCTGTTGGTGTTGGAGTGTGAGCTTGGAAAAGAACCGTGCAGCCACAGAACAGGAAGATGTTTCTGGGCAAACAGAGGCCTTGAAGCACAAGTCCTATCATACCACACATGTCATGGCATTTTTTTTTGAGAATGGCTCTAGATTTTAGTCTTACTTAGGTCAGAGGATCTCTCATTTGAAAGGCCAATGACCTTATTATCCACACCAAATAATGTTTGGAATGTCGTGTCCCAGGGGATCAAGAAGCAACTTTGACACGTATTATCAATTGCTCTGAATGCTTTGGGTTTCGCTGTCCTGGGCAAGATGTGTGTGACAGGCGATGTTATCAATTGCTCACCCCAATAAGGCGATTCTTTGGGTGAGAGAGCGTTTGGGTGAGGTCAGAGCCATTGTAACTGCCTTGTGTTTGTTGTCTTGATTTAAGAGAGAACTCTGTGGGTCAGTGGCTGGACTTATGAAAGTCCACAAGTCCTTTTAGAAATTTTACAGGAACCCCGAGCTCCTTTGTTCTTTGTGTCAGGAGGTCTGTGAAATCTTGCATGTGGCTAGCTCGAAGCTTCCTGTTTTTTAGCCAGTGCCACACCTCACTGACATCTCAGTTTGACCAAGACCCTGGCAGCCACACCCTCTGGTGGGATCACTTTCTGTTGGGCCCCCCTTGGGAAGGTCATGGAAAATGTGGGCCTCCTAACCGGACTCTCGCTGTCTCACTGGAGAGGTTGAGGGGCTGTCTTTTTGTGCCTGATCTTTAGCCCTGATTGCTTAGTGATTACTGGGGAATGCCCTTCCTAAGGTTGTTTTAGGCGTAGGCAGAGCAGCCTTTTCTCTCTCTTAGCTTGTAGCCTCTTGGTGGGGTCAGAGGTTCCTGACAGGAGGGTGATTTGCAACAGGTGGAAGTGAGAGTGGGCCGGATGGTGTGTCTTCTCCCCCATACCTGTGCCTTTCAGAGCCCTGATGTTAGGGTATGTCTGATCTTATTTCTTTTGGTGAATGCTCCCACATGGAATTGACAATAGTCTGTGGAACATTCTCTGAATGCTTTGTGCTGTTGGAAAAACCAAGGACTCAAGCACCTTGCATTTCTTTAGATATAAATTCATGGCTCTCATTTTTCTTATGGATGTACTTCCTCGGGTTTATCCCAAAGCCTTTGTGAATGACCTTTCTTGGGATAAGTCGGGCCATCTATGGAAAGCTAGCCGTGTGGGAGGGTGTGTTTGACATGGGTCCTTGCTGGACACCTAGGACCACATGAGTCTCATTTTTGTCAATAGAGTGCCAATTGTCCTACTGTGTAATCTCAACAAGTAGTATAAAACATGTAGCTTAAAAACAACTCCCTTAAAAACAGCAAAGTATGTTAAAAAAAACCCTAACAAAAACAATATTGAGGCAGCAGCTGTTCCAGTCCCAAAGGTGGAAAGCTTCCCAGTGTGCATTTTTAACACACATTACCCCGTGGTCGAAAGCAGGAGGGGGGAGAGAGAGAGAAGGGAGAGGAAGAAAGAAGGGGTGGGAGGAGAGGATCTTTCTTTTATTATTTTCTCTGGGTGTGTGGCGTACACTTAAAAACTGCTGCCGAGTGGAATCCCAAAGAGATTTGTATTTGGACTTTGGTTGTCTTGACAACATTTTAGAGATTTCTGCTACTTCCTCAACAGCTGAGTGGCATGGTTGAAAGACAGCTGAGGACATCATCTCTTCAGTTCATAAGGAGCTTGATGTTGCTTCTCTTTTTGGCCTTGATGGAATCTGTATGGTGGTTCATCACCGAGAACTCTTATGCCTGGGGTTTGGTGTGACATCTGGGCACTGGGGGCTTCAGATACATGTGTACGGGGCCTTCACATGTAAGGTGTATGTGGTTCTCGAGGACACTGGGACTCAAGAGCGGAACAGACTCCTGCTCTCTGTAGGCATGTCAGTCAGGGCTGTGGAACCTCAAGTGGACCGCTTTGAACAATACTGAGCTCCCCATTACTATAAGTATTCAATAAGGTTACTTGAATTTGTTAGGGTCATTGTTGAAGGAATGACTGTATAGTGTGGGGAGGACTGGGCTAGGCAACCGTCACATTTGCTTTCCAAGTCTGAGAGTCTGTTAACATAGACATTTTTTTTTTCTTGCCCAGAAGCTAGCATTTCTTTTGGGGGTGAGAGGGTGTGCAGAGAGGCTAGCAGTATAATGTATTTTTTACTACACCTGATTCCGCTATTAAATTGAACCCCTGTGGAAACTGTGGTTCAGCATTGGTGGTGCTGGGGAGAGAATACATGTAAATGATACAGGTTTCACGCCATAGTCCAGTCCCAAGACTGCGGCCACCACGAAGAGGGTGGCTGCAGAAGACGTCAATGTTACTTTTGAAAATCAACAAAAGATAAACAGATCTGCACAGAATACAAGTAGAATCACAGAACAGAAAGAAGAAGTAGATATAAAAAAGAAACAACTCCAAAATTTGGAGGACACCATGCTTGCAGATGACTGCTTGATGGTACCTTTATCAAATTGGTGATGTTTGCATTAGCCATTCTCAAGAAGAAACACAAGAAATGTTAGAAGAGGCAAAGAAACATTTGCAAGAAGAAACTGACGACTTAGAATCCGGAGTGGAATAGATTCACCGATTGTTAGCAGATTTGAAAGTTCAGTTACATGTAAAATTTGGGAGCAACATAAACCTTGAAGCTGATGAAAATTAAACACTTTATAATGCTTCTAAAAATTTGCTTAATAAGCTTGAGTATTGTTTAAATGATAATTCTCCCTTTTCAATGATATGGAAAGCAAAACTTCCTTTTTAAAAAATTTTTATTTATTTAATGGAAAGTTGACTATTTTCACGTTTTGCTTATTTTATATTTTTAAAAGAAGACAGTATTCATCTATGTATTTTGCATAACAATTATATCAAGTGTAGGAGTTTTATGTCATGTTATTAAAATCAGTTAAGAAAAAAAAAAAAAAAAGTGTAATGGGATGTCTTCCCAGCAGTGCCCAGGGTATAATGACCCTGAGCCAGGCTGGTGGAATGCACCAGGGTCCCTTTGTTCTTTTGTTCAGGATCAACATCAGTGCAACTCTTCCTCAGATTTCAGAGTTCAAAGCATCTCTGGTGTGTGTATCAGAATCATTTGTGGAGCATTTTCAAAGCTCTTGTGGTCCCTCCCCATTTCCTTTGTCTATAGCTCTCAGGCTTATGGCCCTCCCTAATCCTGCCCTGGTTCAGTGTTTTAGGGAGTGTGTGGTATTCCTTCGGTCCACTCCAAAGCAGTAGCCATTGGAAAATAAAAAGCTTTATACTTTAAGGTGCTAGGACATAAAAAGATATTGAGTCCATGAATTAGAAAACATCTTCAAATGTAATTGTGTCCAACAGGTTAAGCTAATTTTAGTGCTTGCAAATCTGTGCAACTATTACACTTTCATTTGTCTTAGTTTTTATAATTTATAATATGTCTCTGGAAATGGAATAGGCATTCATTTACTCAGTCCTTCACTATTTGAGTGTTTCTTTGATGCCGGAGCTGTGGGTGTTTGAAGTAGACAGGACAGCTGTATGCCCATCTTCAAAGAGCACTCTGCCTTTCCCAGGATGTGAATACACTAGCAAAGGGCTGAACTATGTCACCTGTGTTCCTGTGGCAACACTCACACAAAGCCAGGCACAACAGAAGCAAGAGTGTGATGATAAGTATCGACTGTCTTCCATCTTATTAGACATGAGGACAGGTGAGGGACAGGCAGTTTCTAATCAAGGTCGGTTTTGAGCACTTGCTGTGGATAAGGGGCTATGCAAGCTCTGCTGGAGATAGAAAGTAGGGAGGGTGGGACTCTGGTCCCTGCATGTGATGGAGAGGCTCCTGGTGGAGCAGGAAAGACAGGCATGTGCACAGGAACTAGTATCTATGGCGTTTGTGATGTGTGGGGTGCTGGGGGTGCAGTAGGAGATGGTGAAGTTTAAGTTGGTGCTGGGAAGGGAGCAATATGGGAAGGTTTCTTGGAGCGGGAAGGAGCTGAATTTGCCTCACGGGAGGAAAGGTGGGTGTGGACCCCTGGCACTGGGGAGAGCAGGTGGGGCTCCCGATCTCAGGTATTTTCTGGAGGGCTGATGTAGTTGGGGAGTGTAGGGAGGGGAGAACACTGCCCTCCCACTCCTCGGCTGACTTCTCTCCCATTGATCCCACTGTCTCTTTAGCATGAGTTCTTTTATTTTTAACTCCCCTTTCCCCAAGGTTTATTTTGAAAAATTTCAAACTTACAGAACGGTAGAAAGAGTAGCACAGTGAATGGCTGTAGACCTCTCACCGAGATTCAGTAGGGATAACATTTTGCCACTCTTGCTTTCTCTCTCTAATGTATCTAAATAACACTGAATTTTTTTCTGAACCATCTGAAAATAAATTCCAGACATTATAACACTTCACCCCTAAATGGTTCAGTATGTATCTTTTAGGAAAAAGGATACTTTCCTGCACAACTGTATCATACTGATACAGCAGTATTATTGAGCATGAGGTCCATACTCAGATTTTCCAGTTGTCCCTAAACATCCTTAACAGGTATTTAAAAAATCCAGGTTCCAGTCAGAAATCATGTATTACTTTGGCTTGTCATGTCTCTCATCTAAAACAATTCCTTTCCCTGGACCGATGTGGCTCAGTGGTTGAGCATCGATTCACGATCCAGGAGGTTGCGGTTCGATTGCTGGTCAGGGCACATGCCAGGGTTGCCAACTCAGTCCCCAACAGAGGGCGTGCAGGAGGCAGCCGGTCAATGAATCTGTCATCATTGGTGTTTCTATTTCTATCTCCCTCTCCCTCTCCCTTCCTCTCTGTCTGAAATCAATAAAAAATATATTTTAAAATAATTCCTCTCCTTTTTCCCCACCACGACTTTGGTATTTTTGCAGAATCCCAGGCCAGTCGTTTTGTAGAAAGTCCCAAGATTTTTGTCTGATTGCTTCCTCATTGCTTCCTCCAGTTACGCATTTTGGCGAGAAGACAGCATAGATGATGTTGAATGGTCTTTTTTTTTATGTACTCATGTATAATATTAAAATATTCCTTCCCATTTACGTCTCTGGCCTCATTCAGAAAATATCTCTTCACTTCTACAAGTGCCAGGCAGTGGTGTATCTGAACAAAACAAAGGGTTTTGACCTTGTAGAACTTAGATTTTAGCAGGAAGCTGGGGAAGATAAATTATATAGCCTGTCGGAAGGTCTTATATGGAAAAATGGATATGACAGAGCTGAGTGAGGGGCACAGGAGCTGTGAGAGGTGGGGAGCAGGTTGGGTGGTAGGTGATCAAGTGCTTTCAGTGTCTGTCCGGACCAGAGGGGAGCATCACCTCTCGTTTACCCAGGAGCTGACTTTGGTTCATCTTCAGGTCTGTGGCATGATCCCTGAACTGCTGAGTCACATATGTCCTAAGGAGCCAGAGTGGTCTTTCTTGTTGCCTAACTTTACCAGCAGAAATCAGGAAAAGGAAAATGGGATTTAACTCTGGCATCACCGAATGAGTTTCTCACTGTGGAGTCTTCTGTTTCGATGAGTCTTCCCTGATCTATTTTCCTACTCTTATTGCCTCAGACCTGTTTCTTCTTCCCTGGAGGTCATGATGTCAGCTTCTGCTCAGAATTTAACCCAGAAGGTAGCCTAGGTTACTGTCAGTTCCCCCAGGTGCTCCTAGAAGACTTGGGTTATCAGAAGATTGGGTGGTCCTTGCAGGAGAGCAGGAGAACCTACCAGACAGCTGGATCCCTTTGTATCAACATTTGTTTATCTAGAAGAGAAAGATTTCTGAATTCTCCAGTAACCTTCCTTTCTTTCCTCATGGAATCACTGTATATATTAGCTAGGGTCTGCAAAGAGAATGTGTAGTCCTTAAAAAGTGCCTCCAGCCGCCCGGCTGGTGTGGCTCAGCTGATTGAGCATATTCCCAACTACCAGGAGGTTGTCTGGTTGGATTCCCGGTCAGGGCACATGCAGGGCTTCGGGCTTGATGCCCAGTAGGGGAAGTGCAGGGGGCAGCCAATTAAGGTTTCTCTCTCTCTCCTCCCTTCCTCTCTCTCTAAAAATCATATTTTAAAAAAAGTGTCTCCATCAAAGGCTCCCCTGGAAGGGAAAGGGAGGGGGAGAGAGAGAGAGGAAAAGGGGAGAGACATGGAGAACAGAAAGAAAGGAAGGGAGAGAGACAGAGAGGAAGGAGGGACACACACACATGCAGGGTATCACATAAAACTTGCCCTTTGCTGGCGAGGGGAAAGAGCAAATTGTTCCTGTTGTGTGTGTGTGTGTGTGTGTGTGTGTTTTGTTACTTTCCTGGTTAGACTATTAGCCAGAGCTTTTACATTTATGGCAAGCTTAAGCTTAATTAAGAAAGCTTTTTTTTCATTTTTCTTATAAGAACACCTCATAGCATCATACCACATACTTCATAGATATATTTTATTTTAGAAGCTAAAATATTTTCTAAACTTTTTCATAACAAACTTCGAAAGGCTATTTTTTCATAAAGTAATCCATGTTTGTCTTAATTCAATTTTGAATCTAATTATGAGGTAGGGAAATGATTAAGTGGTAAAATGATAAATGTCGATTTTCCTTTGAGATCACAAAGACGAGGGACACCAGCGATGCCTTTAACATCCTTTCTTGATAATAACATTATCATTGTCCCAACTTGCTGAAGCCTTCTTTCCCTCTGGTGGTTCGTAGTCCTGCAGGTGTGAAGAACCATCCTGCCTGCCCCTCTCCCTCGCTGCTCACCTGCTCGGAGCCCGTCTTTCCCTGTAGTTTGTTTTACATTCAGACACGGCTGCTTGCTTATTTTATGGTCAACATCAAGCTCACCGTCCTGCCCCATTCCTTCTGGTATGTCTCTGTTCTTTTCTGCCCCACAGGATCATTTTCCTCCACCATTTGAATTTTTCTTTTATCTGCACTTCTCATCGATGAATCATCTGCTCTCCTTTTAAAGAGAAAAGCTTCTCCTTTTAAAGGGAAAAGTTTCTAACTGCTTTTCGATTGCTCCCGTCACTGAGCAGGGAGCATGCTGAGCTCAGCACCTTGACTTTCACGAGGCTCTCCCTAGCGCCAGGTGGAGGGTGGACCGTGGTCACAGGAGGGTGCATGGGAGGGACCCAGCCGGCAGGGGACCGCTGCTGCCACGGGCCTGGTGGGGGGCAGGTCATGGTGACTTTCCGGAGTGCAGCAGCCTAGGTGCTGAAAGGGGTACCACTTGCGCTGTTTTAAGTGTAGACTGAAAACTTTGCGCATGGATTGTGAGTGGAGTGTGAGGGAATTAAGCCATCACATGGCCCGTGGTGACGGAGCACGCTTGCCTCAGAATCCAGCACAGCCCCGAGCTGCTTCTGTTTAGCAGAGCAACATCATCCATCGTATTAGACTAATGCTAATTTGAATGTTACTGGGTTTATAGTTTAACTTGTATTTAATTAATACATTTGTTTTTTGTTATTTATAATAGCACAAATAATTTGGGTAAATTTTCATGATTTGTACATATTTACACAATAATTAAATTTTACATTGGGGTCCATGGATCGCTTTTCCCTTTAAACAAGCCTGTAGAGTCTTCCAACGGCCTGAGAACTGCTGCTGTAACCACCCAGCTTGGCCATGGCTAATGGAGGCTGTCATTCCCTGATGAGGTGCCAGTGTTGGCAGGACTCGGGAAAGGAAGACTGTGTGTGATCATCGGTCCCTGGGCACCACCAGGTGGAATGTGGAGGTATATTCTGAGCTATGCTGAGTGTGGGACCGAGATCTATTCCCAGAGCAGCAGGCCCCAACTCTGCAGTCTTAACTGCTTTTTCTGGTGCAACACAACAAATGGACAACCTTGAAAATCCTAGATACTCCCATGGAAACACACAGATTCTGTTGAAATGTCAAATATATGTGACAAAAAAACCAAATTATGCATTTGCTTTTTAAAAATGCTCTTCTCGTGAAGACTTTATAGAAGCATGTGAGTCATGAATTCAGTCATTTCAAGATCCTCCAACACAATTCAGTTTAAAAGGAACTATTAATAATTATGGTAAATCAGGTTTTTTTTAAAGAAATACCTCTATTTTAAAAGATGAGCTGTATTATTTCTAGACCTCCACCTCATAGGTTAATCTTGTACAATGAAAATGTAAATATTTAAGAAATATTGTTACAATTATAATTGATATAATTTACTGGTTTGACCATGTTGCTGCTCTTAACGTGAATTGCATTATTGCACTTTTCACTTGCAGCAGCCCTATGCTTTTTATTCATTCATCATAACTGTTGTGTCACAACCAAATGGGCACATCTTTGTTCCTGCTTATGAGTGGAGTATGAGGGAAGTGTGTCTTCATATGTCCTTGACTTCCTCCTTATTAAAAATATTCATGGGTAAGAGGAAATCAGTAATTAAAAGCTCACTAGCAGTATAATAATTTGTAATCGCCCCTACCCCTAATCACAGCGACATCAGTACTAGTTGAGAAAGGATTGCTGTACAGTCCTGGAATTGAAGCTAAAATTTATTCCATTCTTTTCCAATCAGGAAAGCACTTCAGAATGCCTTTGATTAAGAGGGGCGTCGCCCTGAAATCACTCTAGTTTATGAGTATCACTGTAATTATAACAGTTGACATGTACTGACTATAACTCATGTGCCAGACACTATGCTGAGTGTCTTAGTATCCATTGTTGTATAACAAACCACCAAAAACTTAGTGGTTTAAAATAACAACTTTTTAGCCCTGGTCGGGTGGCTCAGCTGGTTAGAGCATTGTCCTGATATACGAAGGTTGTGGGTTTGATCCCCGGTCAGGGCACAGATGGCACTTAACCAATGAGTGCGTAACAAGGTGGAGCCACAAATCGATGTCTCTCTCTCTTGCTCTCTCCCACTCTCTCCCTTCCTCGCTGTCTCTAAAGATCAATCAATAAAAAAATAACAATTTCTTATTCTTTTTCACAGTGCTGTGGGTTGATCGGGCTCAGATGGGCAGCTCTTGAGTGGGGTTTCTTACATAGCTTCAGTCAGGTGGTGGCTGGGGCTGGAGCCACCTGAAAGCTTCCTCACTCGCATGCCTGGTGCCTGGGTTGCGGTGGCTGTGTCAGCTGGGACTGACCAGGCACCTCTTTCCATGTGGCTTCTCCACACACTTAGCTTGGGCTTCTTCATCACATGGAGTCTCAGGGCAGTCAGACTTGTTACATGGTAGCTGCTGTTTCTAGAGCGAGTGTTCTAAGAGCCATGGGTGGAAGCTAAAAGGCTTCTTGTGACCTACTTCCACAGATCCCGGAATGTCATTTCTGCCACATTTTATTAATCAAGCAAGTAACTAAGGCCGTCTCAGAAGCAAAGGCAGGAGAATTAGACTCTACCTCTGAATGGCAGGAATAGCAAGAATTTGTGGCCATCTTTTATTGCCTCTGCCGAATAAGTGGATTACATATGTTACGGCATTAAAGAACTTGTAAAGGTGAGTTCTGTTACTGCCATCTTACTGATGAGGAAACTGAAGCTCAGGGGGTTGAGTGACGTGCGCAAAGACTCACTGCGAATAAATGATGCTCCGTGGATTACAACCAGCTTTGTGGGACTCTCAAACCCAATGCATGCAACCTCTTTGCTGTGCGGCTAACTTTGTCGTTAGTCACAAATTATTTGTTCACAACTGGCATGTAGTAGGGGGGACACCACTGGATCAATAGAATACGATTTTTAAAAACATAAAAGGTCTTGTACCAATAATCATTATAATTTAATAACCTGATTGAATAATTTGAACCAGATATGAAGCACTCCCATGGGAGAAAAAGAGGAAATTCCCACAATGTCAGGGTCCTGGGCAGGTTTTTGGGGAGCTAAGATGACTGTTCCTCACTTCTGGGAATGTATTAGATGTAAAGAGGCAAAGTGCTGTATCAGGGAAGGTTGGATGTTGGTGACAACACTAATGCGTGACGACAATGACATAGTTAAAATTATTTGGTTATGTGGGACTTATTTTGGTATAAAGAGCCAGGAGGGATTCCATTTTTTGTTTTTTAACTCCAAATGCCTCGCCTCGGTAATTGTTTTAATGCCATCTATTGATTAATTCATTGTTATTTACTGATCATGTGCTATTTTTGCCATAAGTGAAATCTCCATGTGTATACAGGTCTATTTCTTGATTCTGTATTGGTCTATTAAAAGTTCCATTGATTTCTGAATCAATCAGCTTCAGGCAAATTTAGAAACTGCGTAAAGGAATCAATCCGCTTGTGAGAGCTGAATGGTATAGGTGCCTTGAATGCCAGGGGCTAGTTAACTGGTTTGCTCATTCAACAAATATTTATTGGACCACTATTAACATGCAAGAGTCATGCTAGGTGCTGAGTATATAGTGAGTTTTGATTGGCTATGACAATGCTTATCTTACTTAGAATAATAACCTGGAACAATGCATATATTGAATTAATTCAGTCATTACTGGAAGACACATTAAAGAGTGAAAAATCCTAGGGTAGTTAAAGGGAAAGAGGGGTATTGTGAACTGAGCTGGGGTGGTACCTGACTCTGAAGTGTGATGGCTTATGTGTTTGGATCGGTGGTAGAAACCCAGTGGAGCGATGAGTTACAGTTTCTACCATCTACAGCACTTGGGTATTTTCCAAGCTGTGAATCTTTATTTTCCCCCCACTTCAGTATGTGTGGGATAACTTCCATTGGAGTTAGTCCAGAAATTGCTGTGTCAGTGGGAATTGTGAGTCTGAAAGTTGGGGATAAATTGAGCTTAACATGTAACACATTTAAAATAATCCTAGAGCCCAGGTCCATTTCCCTAAATAATGAGCGGTGCTGCAGTCCCTCTGTGCGCAGGCGAAAGCTTTCCAATTCATGTGGTGCCTGCACGGCTCGTAAGGGTACCGTGTGCCTCCTGTAAAGGGGCAGGATGAGGTGCCGTGCCTGACCAGGGAGTGTGGTCAAAGTTAGCTGCTGAAGTGTGAGTAAGCTCAGGGTGAGCCTTGGAGGTGGCGGTGGCCAAGGTCACCGGGCTCTCAGGGTTGGTTGCTGGAAGCCAGTCCTGAGTGAGGCAGGGGGAAGCTGTACTCCTGAGCCGCCCGTTTTACCTGGCTTGTGCCCGCTCCTGAGGCTGTGCTGCGTTGCAGGATGGAGCCTACCTGGACGAGGGCAGCTTCAGTGGTGACATCTCAAGACTGGCTGAAGGAATTTTGAGGATGACTTTTGAGTTCTTTGTCACAGGAGGTGTTTCAACAGAGCTGGGCGACCACGCTGTGAGGGCACAGATGCGCGCTACCTATTTCTGAAGCCCAGGTTTAGCATTTTGTGTGGGCGGATTTCTGGTTAGCGGTGGAGGGAGAAGAAAGACCTTGGCTCTGGGCTGGGAGACGTCTGCCAGGCACCTTCTGGGAGCTGCAGAGGGAGCAGCAGCCCTGGCCCTCACCTGCTCTTTCAGCTTTCACCAGAAGTCATTGCTGTGCCTTTCCCACAGTAACTTCTCAGAGGAGGTAGGCTACTGGACACTGAGAAGAAGTGTTGAAGGAATTTTGAAGTGCATGCCTGGGTTCAGATTTGTGAGTTGAATTCTAAGTGTTTGAAATTGGAAAGACAGATCAGGAAGGGTCCGGCCTAAATACACATAACAATCCACAGCTCAGGCCTGCCAAAGTTTTGGGTTGGAGTCTTTTCCCTCAGCTTTAGTGGCCTAGTATTTATTGAGATGGTAACTTTATTTTTTGCTACGAAACTCTCTTATGTAAAGTGGTGGGGAAATAATGGTAGTGAGCTTGTAGGTGTGTTACTCAGCTTTAAAGTAGAACCCGACAGACATTTCGCCATTCAGTTTCACTACTCACGCATGTGAATTCACACTCATCGGTGGTGAAATTTCACACATATGAAATGTGCTCATTGCTCGCTAAATTGACAGAGCTTAGTTTAGTTGGGATGTTAACACTTCTGTTGCCTATAATCCTCAAAAGTCATGGGATGGAAGACTCTCTTAGCTTAGTTTCCAGATCAAATGTAGAGAAGCTTCTCAGAGAAACTGACACATGTCCGAGGAAGGAGCAGCTTCTCCTTTGAACTAAACCGAGTTTTGTCTTGAGTTGGGTGCAATACCAGGTCTGAGTTGCACAAACTACAAAATTAGATGAAAGGACTGTGTAGATGTTTGTCTCTTATTTTAGGAAATTCCTTTAATTTAGGATGGAAACAGATCCTGGCTTCCCAACAGAAGCTAAAAAGGCCAAATACTTTTTTGGCAGCTTGGTTCCAGGCACAGGACCTGGTTCCACAGAGGCGCACACCATGAACCCGGCATGGGAGCCAGGCCCCGAGGAGCTGGGAAGCCCGCACTGTCTGGGATGAGCAGTGAGAGCGGCTTCAGGCCTGGGCAAGCAGGCCCCAGCAGACTCACATAGCCAGCCTGGTATCTTAGTGTGATTTTGGCTGTGGTCACTGTCTGTTTCCCCAGCTCAGCTCTCCAGATTTTCTGAAAATCATGTGAGTTAACCAGAGTTAAGGCTCTCACCCCACCTCACCCCACGTTTGTGTTTTTCAGGTATGCAGGGTTAAATAACTCATATTCCTCTTGCCACATTTTATCCTAGGCTCATGGACATCCTGTCTCTTACTTTTTAGCTTTGATTAATTCATTTTTATCTCTTTACTCCACTCCCGGCCTCTACCCAGCTCTGACTATTGTGTTTATTGTGTTTTTTTGTTTCTATGCTAACATCTTTTCAGTAAATTCCTTTCTGCTTAAATATGCCACTTTGACCTCCAACCCTAACTTCAGGGTATTTTGGTAAGACTGTTGGGCCAGATGGGAAGTGTGGCAGTAGGCTTAACGCAACTTGGGTAGGCAGTCTGCAAGGGTGGAGAAATAAGTCCTATGAAGTGAAGGTCATGAGCACGGGAAAGGAGAGGCGGTGGGGTGGAGAAAGGATCACACAGGTAAGGATACGAAGGAGACCTGGTAGTTCTCATCATGGAGGAAGCATTTATGAAAAACCTCACCACGTGGCTTCTCAACCTGGCTCTTGGCTCCAGTTGGCTCTGTGGACCCAGCCAGTCCCTGAGATCTAAGGGACCACCAAGGTGAGGACGTGCAGGGCTCGGCGCCTGAAGGCCACATACCCCTCCACAGACCTGGCTTCAGTGTGACGAGCGAGGGAGCGATGTTGGACACAGCCATGGGACGACTGAGTTCTTAAGTCAGGAGGAGTGCTGAGATTGCATTCCCTGGCTTTGGCGACTGAAAGCTCCCAGGGGTGGCAACTGCTTTGAATTGCTTGGCTCAAGGACCAAATCACTGTGCCCATAAGCCACACGCAGGGAAGGACTTGCTAAGGGATCGAAAGGCGCTTTTGCCTCAGCATCGTGTTCCAGAAGTGCTGTATGTGTTTATTCTCTCAATGTCTATGTCAGAATCTTGTTAAAGACATTTTTCACACTCTTTTTACCATTTTGATGCAGAAAGTAAATAACCTCTTTGCCATTATTAAAGCATTTTATTTTGATTCTAGTATCTAGATACTAAATCAAGAGCTGATGTTCTAGAAGCGTGCTACCCACTGCTGTTACTGATCTTGAACTTGGGTCCTTCCTCCGTCTCAGGACTGTACAGTACCAGAGCTGGCCCATGGCCCCCTTGTAGGTGACACTCAGTGATGCGATTGATGTGGTGGGGCAGCCTTCTCTGTTGCCCAGAATGGGGTGTTCCTACCCTCCCAGTCCCCTCAATTTCATTTATAAATTCCTTGATGACTCACTACATCAAAATAGTGGCATTCATCCTGGGAATATTTTTGTAAATATTTGCTGGTGTGTTAATTTGATATCAGCCATTCAAAGTTAATTGAGTAAATGTTTGGTAATAATCAGACTTTCCAAAGTCAAGAGAAGTTGTAAGAGGTCAATGCTTTCAGTTTTCAAAAAGCCTTCAGACTATGGTGGTAATAAATTTGCTTTGAAAATTGTGTGTAATTTGTGTTAGAATATACTGTTATTTCAAAAACACAATACTCTTATGGTGAATTTCCAAAATTTCCCTTAATACTAAAAAGGCTTTGGTGGCAGTGTTTTGAGTTATTGTTTGATGATAAGGGCAAGGGCTCATCATTTTTATTCTTAAATTTATGTTGTTTCTAGTATACTCTTTCAAATACATATTAAAATTTATTAGCTATTTGCACTTGTAAACGTTTTGTATACCAGTCGTAAGAATGGATCAATAGATTTATGTGCCTAGCAGAGGACTGGTTAATAAGTTTAGAATAGTGTGCCAAGGTGACATTTTTGGTTTTACAGCTTTTAGTAGATGAAAGATTTTGCTCCTGCGACAAGGTTGAGCCTATAAAAATTCCAATCAAATGCCATAAAAAGCACAGTTCCATATGTCAGTTTAATTCTGTAGCAGTCTTCCTGTCAGCATAGTTGGTGATTCCATCTGTTTCAATTTAAGATTAGCCCTAGTCATGCCTCTGTAATAGGTGATCTCACACACACACACACACACACACACACACACACAATTGCCTTGTATAACATGTAATGTAATATATATATAGTGTATAATATATAAATGTATATTCTATGTAATATAAAAGTATATATATTTATATTGTAGTAGAGGCTGAGTGGTAATAGAGTATAATATTCGTAATTCAATGTATAGAGGTGGATGCTGGTTTCTCTTTGTGAAACAATGTTTTCATTATACTGCTTGTTATTGGGTGGATAAATAATGCTGCTAGTTATGTGCTACTACTAATGAGCAGACGTATGTCATTCTCTATTGCGGTTCTTTACTAAAAATGTGGTGGCCAAAGTGAATTGCTTATGCATATTATTCTGGTCATGGATAGCAGCAGTTGTCACAGCTAATCAGTCTTGAATTGGTAATAGGTTAGCGTGAAGGCAGAAAATGGCAGGCTAGGACAAATTAACGTAACCTCAGGTAATGATGGGTTATACACAGAGGGGCTGAAATACTATGCTACATAAGAGGCCTCCAAGCTGGGGTCTCTAAATAGGTCACAGGGTTCGAACAGATACCCCAACCTTTTCTGCTTTTGTAAAAAACCCTTGTTACTGAATGGTCATAAAAAGTGTTTTATCTGCCTTAACGCTAACCAACAAGACAGGATTCCAACAACTTGGGCCTGGCAGGCAGCCAGCCTGCCAGCATTTAAATGGTGCTTGCTGCCGAGGCAACACCACTGGCTGCCTTGTGTGAAACTGTATGCAGCTGCTGAAGGCCAAGTGCAACCTGATAGCACAGTGAGCTTAGCCTCGGCCCAAACGAGGTCATGCTGGCCTGGGAAACCATGGCGGCAGGTGGACCGCCGGCCCAATAGCTAAACGTGGGTGGGTGACATTTCCCAAGTAAGGACATTGGGGAAAATACAGGTTTAAAGCAGGAATGGGGAACGGCCACCCATTGGCCCATATATGGCTCGGGAAATCGTTTGGTCTGGCCCTGCCAAGGCCTCACCAAAGAGAAGCAGTTCCAGCCATCATATTAGGGGTGAGTTAATTAAATGTTTGACCAAATACAGCAGGCTAATTTTTAGTTGGTAATTTTGTATGGCCCTCAAATGATGTTATAAATATACAAATGGCCCTTGGCAGAAAAAAGGTTCACCACCCTTGGTTTAAAGAAATGGATTGTGATGCCTGGGATAGTGTCATACTATACAAGTAACTCTCTTAAAGTTGGATTTAGAATTTAGGAGAATTCAGACACAGGGCCCGGGAGGAATGTACCTGTGCACCCCTTCTGAAGTGGTGTGCTAAGCAGGTAAATATGCCGGAGAAGCTGTAAGGATAATTCTTAGTCTAGAGAGGAATACACAGACTTCTGAGTTTCTTAGATGCTGTGTTTGTTAGGATACAGGCTTAGCTGCTGAAATAAGAAATCCCAGAGTATAGTGACTTAAATAGGTTAGAACTAATCTCTTTCTCCTTTACCAGTCCTGGTGGCTGGTTTAGGGCTGGTTTGGTGGCTTCTGAGGTCAACACAGTGCCTGTGCTTCTCTCCTGTTTGCCAGAACCGAGTCTCATGGCCACCTCTACCAGTTAAACTTGAGGTTCTTTTTCTGATGGATAAAAGGGAGAGTGGGTATCGCGGACCTGCAATAGCTTCTTCTATAAGCAGCTTTTATGTTCCAACAAGGTCACTGGCAGGCCAGCAGCGCCTTGACTGTAGCTTTGAACTGATTCTTCTCTTAGCCTCTGGACTCTACGAAGAGAGAAGCAAGACTGGGTCATGGGAAGAGCATGGTGATTCCAGTTAGATTAACCAGATGACTGAATCTGGACTCTGTCACTTGCTGTTTGTGTGTCCTTTAAGTTGTGATGCTGAGCCTGAGACGCAGATCCCTCACTTGTAAAATGTTGATAACAATATCTCTCTCACAGAGTTATTGTTATAGTTCAATAGTACAGGTAACATGAGAACATCCAGGATCATGCCTGTGATACGATAATTTCTCAATAAAAGTTAGTTCTTTCTTCCTTTCTAGGAAGAACTGTAGGTGTCATCTGCTTTCCTAACACTTCTAGGAAATCAAGTTGATTTACTTCTAGAAAAATAAGATGATTTTCTCAAAAAGTTGATTTAATTTGCATTATTGCACTGGGAATACATCACTTTACATTAAAAGCGTTTTTGCTTCTCCAAGTTTTAAAATTCTGTTGATGGGCTAATGTTCCCCCACCCAGAGGTAACTCACTGCCATCACACCAATGCTAGAATGAAGGGGTAAACAAAACATCAGGTTTCCTTGGGAAATGACATGTGCAAGCTGCCTTACAGGGGCCTGCGGTGGCTGCACGTGGCCTCAAAGAGGCTTTGAGGCGGTGGTGAGTGGCAGCCCTCGCTGCGGAGCAGATGTGCTGCTCCTGGCATGTAATGCAAGATACTGAACTTGGGCAAGCCCCTGGCAGGTACAGCTTTGAGGCAGGTGTTACTCCTGCTGGGGCATTGTGTGCTTGAAGTTGCGTAGGTGGTCAGTGGCACCACTGGATGGTGGAAAATGAAGTCCATAGTGCAGCAGCTCCAGAATTGGATGCCAGTGCTGTGTCAAAGCGGTGAGACAAGGACTGAGAGTTGGGGTCAGAATTGATAAAGATCTGTGGGGAATGGCATCCAGCAAGGATTCACACCCCTAGGCAGGCCACCTGGGAAGTCACATTCCTTCCTTCCACCGCTACTATTGTGCATATGTGCCTGTGCCCGCACCCCCTTCCAGCCTGGCCTCACGTACATGCACACAGGTAGCTGTCCAGAGTATTTTGCTAGCTTTCAAAGGCTATTAGGAGTGGAGACCGCTGCCTCCTGCCTCAGTTCCCTAGGGCATCCATGTGTGCTTTATTTAAGTTACCATCTGCTTCACTGCACAAGGCTGCTCCAGCCTTGATAAGCGACAAGGCCTGTTAGCTCCCTCAGGTGTGGTTACTTTCTGCATGAACCCTGAGATTGCCATTTGGGGAGGATTGCATTTGGAAATTCTTACCTCAGGCTCCTCTTTTGTGAACTGAATGAACCTTTCCCTCATTCAGTGCCACAGGTTTCCTAATGATATAGGGACCCCTGGGGCAGGCAGGGAAAGTGAGTCAGTGGTCCCTTAAAGTGGCTTCCAGGCCTGTGGTTGGGTGGGGGCCCAGGCTTGCTGCTCCCTCTCCTGTTCAAAGTTGTCCCCAGACCTCACCAACAGCCTGTGGATAAGACAGAGTCGAGTTCATTGCTGACCAGCTGGCTACACCAAAGTGTTGGCAGCATCTCAGTATGGGGAGGCAAGGTCTGATGACTGAGAATTACAGGTTTGATTTAAGGCAGGCTTTCAGAGCAGGAACTTGGTTGGGATTGGGTAAGATTCTCGACATCACGGTGTGGGTGCGGGACGGGTGGAAACAGAAAGGAGAGGTTTTTGAAGGTTTCAAAGAATCCTGGGGCATAAACTGTCGGTTGATGCTTCCCATTGAAGAGCTGATGGGCCTTCTGGGAAGTTCCTGTCTGAACAATCATCCCATTTGTCTGGGCAGGAAGAGTAAAGAAATGCTAATGTGACAGTGGAACAGCCAAGTCCTGTTAAAGTGGCAGGAAGGGAGTGTGGGGCCAACCCTTTCTTTGCTTTGCAAGTGCATATGCTAAGGACACACTCAGTGTTTTCTGCATAGCTTTTAGTCTTCTAATAACGGTATGTTTTTATTCATAAGTGTGGATGAAACTAGGGTGGGGGGAAAGAGGGGCAGTTTCAGATTGACAACTAAGAGGTGAGGAGTTTCTTTTTGGGGTAATGAAATGTTCTTAAATTGATTGTGGTGGTAGTTGCACAGCTCTGAATATATAGTAAAAGCCATTAAATTGTACACTCAAAAAAAGTGCATGGAAAAAATGCCCATTTAAAAAGCAATTATAACCAAGTAATGCTTACCGAGTGAAATGAAGACCAGGGACAAGCTTTAATAATTCAGCCCTTAGATCTACTTTTGATGGGAATAATTTTGCTTGAAATAATTTATTTTCCTTGAATTTTGTGATTTTTTAAAAAGTTCTGTGTGTTGACTTTTTCTGTACAGGCCTTACTGCCATATGAGGAGAATTATTAACAGATGTACAAATAACTTTCATATGCTCAAGAGCTGTAAAACAGTATGTTTGTTACCAAATATAAACAAGATAGATGTAATATCTGAGTTACACTGTATATCTCAACTCACTTGAAAATGAAGTGTTGCCTTAAGCCAAATAATAAAACCTGAATGTTGACATATTGCCTATCTAAAAAGTATTTGAAAGTTACTATTGTTTTCTAGATTTCTAGCAGGGGTGGTTCACAGGAGGGTTGATTGGTTAGGAAGGCAGTGCCCAAGCTGATCCACTTTTGAGCTCCTAGATAGATGCCAAGTTGGACCCTGGGTGGGTTTGGGAAAACTCCTGGGTTTTGACATGTGTTCCCTGCTCTGGGACTCCAGGGAACCTCCCTTCCCAGCCTCCATGTAAAACCCGTTCTGTTAGTCATTCCTAACACACTCTGAGTCCCCATGTGCCCCTCTGGGAAGCAGTGACCAGTACCAGGTTTTGCCACCTTGTAGCCCAGATTGGTTTATTTGTCCTGTGTCCAGTGCCTTTGGGCCCCTTTCTTTTAGGCCTCCGTCTCATTTTGCAGAGAGATCTGGAAGTTAGCCCACAGGTTCTTCCTCTGTCTACTCCCATTGCAAAGTGTGGCCATGCCTGCGGGCAGAGACTCACTTCACTGTGAGTGCTCCCCCCGCCTAGGTCACCTCCCCAGCTGCTTCAGGCCTGGGGCCTGATGTATCCGGGAGCCCATTCATTAATCTTTTCCCGCTTTAGTTCTCATTTTTATTCAGCGGTGGAGTTGCCTCTGCTAATTCCTTTTCTCATCCACAGCTTTAGCTTTTCTCTTATTTTCTGTGTCATGTTGTGAGGAAATTTGGAATAAGCAGAAGAGATTACTGGGTGTCTCCAATAAAAAACTATGCGTCATGTAGAGAGCACTCTTCCAAAGTACTGGTTCTGGCCTTTTCTTGCCTTTGGTCTGTTTTACACCTCTGTAAGTTGTAGATAACTGGTAGCAATGCAAAATAATTACTATTTATATAGATTTGGAAAAAAAATCTATTGGTGTGGTTAAAATGCCAGTAGAAAAATTCTGAGACATTCTGAGACATTCAGCTGTGGAAGTTAAATTTTTATGAAAAAACAAACATACACCACCACCACCAAAAACCGTATAATACACACAAAAAAACCCAGTTTGTTGTCTATTTGTTAATTCAGTTCAACCTTTAATTAGATCATTCCTTTAATCCATATAAATTTGTGCTTCTCTGATTTCTCCTTTGAACTTGTAACATCTTACTGATTCCCTTATTAATAATGAAGTCAGTAAAGTCTTTTAGCACGTTCATTTTATATCTATATGAGAATCATGATTTCACCTTTGATAATTGTTCTTTAACATAACATTTTATGTTTTCTATTTAAAATAATAAAGGTGCAGTGCTCCCTGGTTAACCAGTGACAAGAATGAGCCCTAGTAAGAGGAATTTGTGAAGAAATCAGAAGATGCAAATAACTAAAATAAAAATGAAAATGGGAACATTACTACTGACACTACAAAAATGTCATAGATTCTAACAGGATACTATGAGCAATTCTATACCAAAAAGTTAATAGCCCAGATTAAATGGACAGGTTTCTGGAAGTACCAACTATCAAAACGGTCTGAAGAAGAAATAGAAAATCTGAATGGCCCTACGACAATAAAGACATTGAATCAGTTATAAAAAACTTTCTAACCAAGAAAAGTTCAGGACCAGATGGCTCCCCCCATTTTATTGAGATATAATTGATATACATCACTGTATAAGTTTAAGATATACAGTATAATGGTTTCACCTAAGTGTGTTGTGAAATGATTACTGCATTACATTTGGTTGGCATTCATCATCTCATACAGGTACAATATAAAGAAAAAGCAAAAAAAGAAAAACAATTTTCTTGTGTTGAGAACGCTTAGGATTTACTCCTAACAACTTTCCTATGTATCATGGAGCAGTGTTAACTTTGGTCATCATGTTCTATTATCCCTAGTAATTATTTGCCTTATAACTGGAAATTTGTGCCTTTTGACCTTCCTCCAGTTCTTTCCCCGTGCCCTGCCTCTGGTAACCACAATCCAATCTCTTTTTCTATGAGTTTTATGGGGTTTTTTTAGATTCCACATATAAGTGGGATCATATAGTATTTGTCTTTATCTGTTTGACTTATTTCACTTAGCATAATGTCCTCGAGGACCGTTCAGGTTGTCACAAATGGCAGGATTTCCTCACTTTTTTATGGCTGAATAATGTTCCATCATATATATGTGTGTGTATATATGTATATGTGTATATATGTATATGTATACACATGTATATATGTGTGAATATGTAGACATATGTGTTGTATATATACATATATGTGTGTATGTATATATAAACACACATAACTTATTTATCCATTAGTGAAGACTTAGGTTGTTTTCATATCTTGCTATTGTAAATAATGAGGCTATGAACTGGTTGAGATGGCTTTATTGGTAAATTCTACCAAACATTTAAAGAAGAATAACAGCAATCTTTCTCAAACTTTTCCAAAATATATGAGGAGGAACAATTCCAAACTTACTTTATGAATCTATCATTTCCCTGATACCAGAGTCAGACAGAGACACTACAAGAGAAGAAAGCCACGAACTAAGATTCCTTATGTTATTGATGGGAACATTCTTAGCAAAATAGTAGCAAAAGGAATTCAGCAGCATACTAAAAGGATTATTCTTGAAAAAGAACAAAATTGGAGGACCCACACTTCTGATTTTAAAACTTTCTACAAAGCTACAGTAATCAAAACAATGTGATAATGGCATAAGAATAGACATATAGACCAATAGAATAGAATTGAGATTCCGGAAATAAACCCATATATCTATGGCTAATTGATTTTTGACAAGAGTGCCAAGAAAAAAATACTCTCTTCAACAAGTGGTGTTGGGACAACTGGATATTCACGTTTAAACTGAACCCTTACTTCATACCATATACAAAAATTAACTCAAAATGAATCAGTGACCTAAATATAAGAGCTAAATCTACTAAATCCCTAATGGAAAACATAAGGTTAACTGTTCATGACCTTAGATGTGACAGTGGTTTTTAGATATTACAACAAAAGCATGAAAAACAAAAAAATGCATTAATTGGACTTAACCAAAATTAAAAACTTATGTATATCAAAGGAAGATATTAAGAAAGTAAAAAGACAACTTACAGAATAGGAGGAAATACAGGGTGTCTCCCAAAAATGTATACACACTTTAACAGCTGATAGCTCAGTTTTGAAAATGAAATGTATTTTAATAAACACTGCCTTTAAATTATTCAGAGTGTGTGTATACATTTTTTGGGGGACACCCTATATTTGCGATCAAATGTCTGATAAGGGTCTAGTATCCAGATATGTAAAGTAGACTTAAACTCAGCAACAAGAAGACAGATAACCCAATTTAAAAATTGGCAAAGGATTTGATTAGACATTTTTCCAGAGGATTTACAAATGGCCAAAAGCATCTGAAAAATGCTTCACATCATTAGTCATTAGGGAAATACAAATTTAAACCATGACATAACCCTATTTCACACCTGCTAGGAAGGCTGTAGTGAAAAGAAAGAAGGACAGTAATAGGTATTGGTAAGGATCTGGAGAAACTGGGATCCTCACATATGGCTAATGGGAATGTAACATGGTGCAGCCTTTGTGGAAAACAAGTTTGGCCAGTCCTCAAAAAGCTAAATGTAGAATTACCATATGACTCAGTAATTTCACTCCTGGGTATATACCGCAAACCATTGAAAACGGGTACTGAAACAAGTAGTTGTACCTGAATGTTCACAGCAGCACTATTTACAATAGCCAAAAGGTGGAAACAACCCAAATGTCATCAGTGGATGAACTGATAAACAAATTGTAGTATATTCATACAATGAAATATTATTCAGTCTTAAGAAGGAATGAAGTACTTACTGGTGTTTGCTACAATGTGGATGAACCTTGAAAACACTACGCTGAGTGAAAGAAGCCGGTCACAAAAGGTCACCTATTGTATGATTCCATTTAGATGATATATCCAGAATAGGTAAATCCATAGAGAAAGAGTAGATTTGTGATTGCCAGGAGCTATGGGGAGGGGAGAATGGGGAATAATTGCTTAGTGAGTATGGAGTTATTTTGGGATGAAGAAAATGTTTGGAACTAGATAGAGGTGGTATTTGCACAATATTGTGAATGTACTTAGTGCTACCAAGTTGTTCACTCAAAATGGTTAATTTTGTGTTATGTGCATTGCACTTCAACAGAAACAAATGAGTGTAGACCGTTTACATGTTTGATATAGTTTAAATGTGAATAATTAGTTTCTGGGAGGAATAGGGTTTACATCAGCAGTATTAATACTTTCCCACCAAAAGCACATGACACATGTAACACCTATGGTCGATGACATCCACAGGAAGCACACTCCAGGAGTTCCCAGGATTACCTGCGATTCCCAGTGAGATTCCTGTAATCTCACCTCATTGGCTTTGTTATATTTCTCTGATTAATACAAATCATGTGTGGTATACTTCACAGAGGGAAGAATCTGGGATTTAGGTAAGGGTCATTTTATATTTATTTATTTATTTATTTATTTATTTATTTATTTATTTATTTATTTATTTTCCTAAATATGTTTTTATTGATTTCAGAGAGAGGAAGGGAGAAGGTGAGATAGGTAGAAGCGTCAGTGATGAGAGAGAGTCATTGATTGGCTGCCTCCTGCACACCCCCGACTGGGGATCGAGCCCACAACCTGGGCATGTGCCCTGACTGGGAATCAAACTGTGACCTGGTTCATAGGTCAGTGCTCAGTCACTGAGCCATGCCAGCCAGGCAAAGTGAGGATCATTTTAAATTTTGATCATGTGAAGGTGGGGGACAGGAGTGTGGGGAGAAAAAGTATGTTACATTTATATAGAGAAGCTTAAAGAAGAATACAAAATTTGTACCTTAATCCCTCCATCTAGATCACAGCCGTTCATATTTAAAAATAAACACAAGGAATACTTTGTATAGGATTACAAAATTCAAATGATACAGAAAGGTACAGAATGAAGAGTGAAGGCTTCTCTACCTAGGACAATAAATGTTAATATGTTCTTGTGATTTTTAAAAAGAGTAAATGTTTCATGCTTGTGCGCATATGCTCACACACACATATTTTTTAAAACTAAAGGAGTCATTTCAGCTTTGTATATGGCTTTTTCGAAAAAAACACACCAATGTATTTTGGAGCTCTTGCCGTATGTATCAGCATCTGTAGATGTACTTTATTCTTTCGAATGGCTGCATAATCATGATGATAATTGGCATTTATCTGCCATTTGCAGTGTGACAGCACTGTTCTAATATCTGCGGCCATATAATCTCATTTAATCTTCACAACACTCCTACGAGATTGGCTCTATATATTGATCCTGTTTTGCAGATGAGAGAAGCACAGAGAGACCCAGTAAGAAATTTAAATTTCATGTGTCTGATCCCAAACCCACCCGCTGACCGCCACAGCCTTGTGCTCCCATACGAAGTTAGTGGGAGGAGTGGGGGTTGTCATTATTTATAGTGTCCATTCATTCTTCTCCTTGACTGCTGCTTCCTGTTTTCATTTTGTTAGTGTCCCTAAGATGTGTGCGCTATGTGTGTTGTATCCCAGGCCATGACCTCTTCCAGTGTCTGTTTTATTGGAGTTCTCTTATGCTATTCTCCAATTAAAAGAGGTAGGAAGTAGCTAAGAAGAGTAAAACAGCTGTGATTAAGGTTTGCAGAATTGGTCCCAAGAACGGCTATCAGATCTTGATCTATTTACCTGGAAAACAGAGTGTAATTTTTATAGCTTGGTGTATATACAAAAATAAATCATTAGAGGCTATTATTCTCTGTAGGGGAGGCAAATCCTGGTTGTTCTTCTGGTGTGCCACGTGGGTGAGACACACAGACTTTCTGGGTCTCCTTTGCTCCCCTCCCTCCCTCCTTACTCCCCCCCCCCCAACACACACAGGGACTGGGTGCCAACTTAAAAGGCTAAGCCAAAGAATCTCCTGATCCTGGGCTAGTGGGCCCTTTGCCCGCCCTCCCTCCCTCCCTCCCTCCCTCCCTCCCTCCCTCTCTCCCTCCCTCTCTTCCTTCCTTCCTTTTTCTTCACACTGGGTTGTTGTTTCTCCCCAAACTGAGCTCCAGATTGAAATGTAGCTGGTCACTCAGCTAGCAAACCAATGTGGTCTGAACAGGTCAGAGGGTAGTAGGGGCTTGGGATGCTTTGTGAATCTGTGGTATGTTATCAGAGGAGGGGATGCTTTGGAGATGTGTGTGAGTGAGAACAGTTGGCTTTCGTGGAGAAGCAGTGAAATGGATAGCACAGTGACACCAGCTAGCCTCCTTGCTACTGTTTTGAGGGAGCATAAACAGCTAGCTGATTTGGGTCTAGAGTCAAGATTAAACGTAATAGAAAACACAAGCTCCAATTTTTTTTTCCTTCTGTCAGCAGAATGGCAGGATGCTGGTGCCGTCTGTGTGTTCTGGCTGACCTTTGTGTTCCTGGCTGCCACAAGTACAGTTTGCCATTTAGATCCATTTAACAGAAAAAGATCCTATCCTGTGGTAAGAATGCAGGCTTGGCATGCTGGGACTGTGGGAACACGTTTTAAAATATATTATTCCTTTCTGGGGAGAGGGGTGGACACACAAAAACAGGGCACTATAGGCACATTTACCAGCATGTTTTCATATGCATCAGACACTTGGGAAAGTATTTTGTGCTGGATTGGGTAAGACACCAGATTTATGGGTAGGAAACCAAAGTTTGTAATTAGTAGTTAAAGTCGTGTGGTCAGATCACGGCAAAGCAGAAGTTTGCGCTCTGAGTTCAGAGAAGGTCTGCAATCTCTTTCTTGACCCCTGAAGTTTTCCAAACCACTAAGTGAAGAAACATACTTCCTTTGGTTCATCTGACCAAATTATTCTTGTAAACCTTTGGGTTGCTTACCTCAATCTAACTGCAATCTTCCTGCCTGCTTGAGAGAGAATTTGGTGCAGGAGCCGGGGGCAGTGAATCTTTGCTCCCCTCAGTCAAAACATTAACAGACAAAACGTTCCAAACCAGACTGATGACTTCACTCCTGGAGCAAGAAATCATCTTTCCTAGCACATTTGTTTTCTTTCATTAAAAAAAAAAAAAAAAAGGCCTGGACTGGCGTGGCTCAGCGGTTGAGCGTCAACCTAGGATCCAGGTGATCGGGGTTCGATTCCCGGTCAGGGCACATGCCCGGGTTGCGGGCTCGATCCCCAGTCGGGGGCGTGCAGGAGGCAGCCGATCAATGACTCTCTCATTATTGATGTTTCTATCTCTCTCCCTCTCCCTTCCTCTCTCTGAAATCAATAAAGATATATTTTTTTAAAAAGTAAGGTTCATCAGTTGTATTTTCGTAAAGCTAGCATATAGAAATGAACATTCTCTGACAAATTAGAGGATGCCTGTAGCTTTCTCTACTTTAGATTCTGAGCACACGCTTAGCAATGCATGACAATGGCCCAAGATGCAGATGAAATGTGTTCGAGGGAGTGTTCCTTATGCTGTGGCCAGAGGCGGATGGATGAATACTTGTGGCAGAAACCAACTTGAGCTGGTTAATGCCTGTAACAAATAGTGTGTGTAATGAATGGTGCAAGGGCAGAGGGAAGAAGCCCAGTGGAAAGGGGTGTGGCGATGTGTAACATGACCAGGGCTCACCTATAAAATCCTTAAGGATGTTTCCTGCTGGTGGTCAAGCTGCAGATGGGGCAGCCTGCTGCTGTGCTGCTAGTGGGCATCGGGAGGTTTCAACATGCCGTGAGGCCCAGATAACGAAAGAAAAATACAGAATGTCCCGTGGAGCCCAAGGGCAGGAATGCGCTGGGCCTCAGGAAGATGAGGGTGTTCTAGGATCCCTAGCAGCCCTGAATGCTGCCTTGGGGCTGCTGGACTTCGTTCTCTCTGCACAGCTGCTTCCTTCTTCCCCCAGCAGGGGGTTACAGGATAGCTGCCCCCAGCCTTGCTTCTCCTGTGTGTGTTTCCCAGCCTCTGTGGAAGGACGCTGTGAGAGTTCTTTCCCCCACTGTTTGTGTGTGGTGGTTATAAGTCTGTCTGCGACACCTGCCAGGCTCTTTAAGAAGAGAGATGTGAAATCTAGAGGTAGGGAGGGCAGTTGGAGCTTCCACTAGCTTCAGTGTCCCGTGATATCTGTACTTTGGTGGCGTGGTATTGAGAAGATCCTGATTGACATATCATTCTTTTAAAATTTCTATTTCTGTATATGTTTTATATATTGTATAGTATCTTAGTACGGTCATATATGAATACCATTTGTAAATAACTATACACATATTAGAGGACGCATGTGGACTTTTTCTACATTCAGGGATGTGCAGTCAGAGCGGTTTGGAGACCGTTACTTTATGGAATGTTTATACTACATATAGGATGTTTATCTACACTATCTCTGGGAATACTCAGTGATTCATACAAGGACAATTTCTATCTTGAGAAGCATGAACTACACATTTTCTTTCCTGACCCTAAAATAAACTTCTTAAAGAGATTTATATCCACAGATCTCAAAGTCTTGACAAGCAGAATTTCACAGTGTGTGTGTGCATGCATGCATGTGCGCGAATGTGCGTGTGCATGTATATATGTGTGCATGTGTGTATATGGGTGTATGTGTGTGCATGTGTGTATGTGCCCACATGTGCTTTAGATTCCCTGCAGGGACATGTGCAGGAATGTCAGAAGTGGGGAGATAGAGCCTTGGGTTAGGGAGCCCCTTTAAGGACAATTCCTTCCAGTGAGAGTGAGATCAAAGGAAGGGGCAGAAGGGGCAACTGACCCCTCCATCCATATATTCATGGGGAGGCATCTTTGCCTTTCTCTCCTTTCCATGGCCTGTGCTTGTCATGTTGCTGGAATTCTCCTCCCTTTCCTCTTCCTCCATTCTCCAATCCTGCTCCCCACCTTGCCTGGCTATTTGTGCTTTTGATTTCAGATTTAATGCCCCTGCTCCCACGACACATTCTCTGATCTCTCAAGTGTGGGTTGGATGTCCCTCTGTTTCTCCATCATAGAACTCATCATGACATATTCTACTCTCCAGTTTAGTTTTCTGTTCTTCACTGGACTAGGAGTTCTGTGGTGGTAGGGACATATGATCTTGCTGGGACTTACTAGCAATAGCCATTTTCTTCCGTTTCTGATGTCAGACAAGTGATATGTGGTCTGGCCTTTCTGATTCCAAGTTTAATTTGTGCTTGTGTGCATGTGTGCACGTGTGTGTATATTGATGGTTCATTCATCCCCTTGTCTCTCTTTCCCCCTGTGAGGATGACCACTACCCACCGCGGTTGGGACCTCTGCTCTGACAGTGCCTCACAGAGGGCAAGACCTCAAGACAGTGTAACTTATCACATCTTCAGAATTCGACAGGTGGCCCTGGTGGTTGGGAACAGGAAGTAGGGAGGTGGAAGATAAAGCAGAATTTACCATCTTAGAGATCAGGCAGTGTGTGGATTTTCCAGTGTTCATAGGCATTCAGATTCAGAGATTAGGAAGGGAGCCTGAAATGTGTCCCCTCAGCTTCTTAGAATGGAAGGGACTTAGAGGGCATCTGTGTTTTCAGTGGATCTTAAAAATATTTAGGTCATAGGTGACACTGAGAATCTGATAAAGGACCTCCTCACCAGAAAAACTTGCCTACCTGGGAGGTTTCCATATGATTTCGGCGGGGAGGAAGCGGGATATTGGATGCCTGATGTTTATGATCTAATTCTGACTCGCATCCTAGAGATGTGGCAACAGGACTAAAGATCAGTGTGCTTGTGTGAGGTCACATGGCTGGTGGAGACAGAGTGGGGATGGAGTGAGATGTTGTCTCCTTGTCCTAGTCTCAGAGCTCTTTCAGTCTTGCCTCTCATTTGAATGGAAAGTACTTTTGTCTGTTGTCCATGCCAGAACATCAAAACCTACAGAAAAAAATGTAAAGAGTTTATTAGAATTTATTTGATCCAAACTGAGGACATGCCTAGAAGTAAGATCTCACTGGTTTGAGAAAATGCTCTGGAGAATGGCAATTTTGCAGTTCATTTTATATATACACTTAGAATGAAAGGAGAAAATGTGAGGAAGATTACATGAAATCCATTGGTGGTAGATTAAGGAGGTGAGAGAAAGCAAAGAGGGGAAATTTCTGGGATTGGCTGAAAAGAACAGAGGAGCCATACATCTTTTACATTGGTGGCATAGGATAGTTAACAGTTAACATTTATAGTAAATAGAGATGGTATGCAGGCGACAAGGTAACAAGGAGTAGTTTTGGTGCATGTGCTCCTGTGAGGGTGGTTACACCCCTGAGGGGTCTGAACAAGATTACTCTCTGGCATTTCATTTCAAAGGTATGTTATATTAGGTACGCAAGAACAATGGACAGGGATCACTTAAGGCAAAGATTAACCTTTCACTAAGGAAACTGTAGGCCTAGGGTGGAACTACCCACCATGACTTGCCCAGTTAAGAATTTATGATCAGGTCATGTTGTTACTTTTGGTCACTGAACTTGTCAGGTTTGCTACATAGCCCTTTTTTTGTTCATACTATTTATGGTGGTATTGAAATAACAGCAATGCCATTGGCTTCTAATAAGGGGCAAATGCCCAGAATGGTCTTTGGGTGCTGTGGCTCTGATGGGTTGATGTGTCAGTTATCAGGACTGTGTCTGCTCAGAAGCCCTTTGGCTGGAAGGAGAGAGCACGGTGAGATGAGGGAGCATTAGCCTGAGGTGGTGCCAGTAAACATTTGCAGGGGGTATGAGGGTAGGTTAATTGTTGGATTGTCGTTTGCCTTGTCTTTCATCTAAGACTTTGCTATTCCACATTTTTTCCCACCAAGATTTAGGGTCAGTTTAATGAGCTGATCTTTAGAACAGTCTTCTGAGGTGTATTAACCGGATTATCTAAAGCTGAGAGATGAGGGACCTAGCTCCTGGATGTGTCCTCCATGATTCCTTTCTCCCTCCATCTTCCAGGTTCAGGCACCAACCATCCTGGCCGTGGCCCAACTGCTGGATGGGAGAACATTCCTGCATTTCCCCCGAAATGTCTTGCCACAGTGCCTAAGGCACATGCTCTGTATGTGGAGGGAGGAGGTGATTTAGGAAGAACAAAAATAGCCCATCCTCTGATGCTGGATTCCCTGTTGACTCACAGTGTGTGGAAATGATACCAAATGAAGGGGAATGTTTCTAATGAGATGAAAAGGCACTTAATAAAATGGCGCAGCACTTCACAGGGAGCTGTGTGAATGGTTACTCAAAGCAACCTTGAAATGTCTATGATGAGATCTTAACAGCAAATTCTGAAGTTTCCAATTCTTTGTTTTCTGATCTGGGATGTTGTGATATCTTCCCTAGAGGTTTTCCCTTAAGACTGAATTATTGCTTAATGTTGTAGCTCTTTATCTACAATTTTACTTGCTGACTTTAGGTTTATCCTCAGTGCTTAAATCACTCTAAATAGGTTTTGTCAGTTAAAGCAATGTAATATCTTTTCTTTCTCATGGACCCCAGAGTGGACTTCTGCAGGAATATTCAGAATCACTGCTCTCAGGGCAGAGCCTTGTGAGTCCTTACAACTTTGCCCTCATTGAGGGTCAACCTCTCACACTGCTGACCTGCCCTCAACCTTAATTTTCTACTCTGCAAAATGGGGATAATCCTACTTCATTAGTGTTGCTGGGTGGATAAAATAAAATAAAATAGGTTTAGAGTTAGTGCTTTATAAATGTTATCCACTACATCTGTAATACTTATTCGTTGCTATGTAACAAGTTTCCCCAAAATTTAATGGCTTAGAATTATTATATTGTACACCTGAAACTAATATATTATATGTCAGTTATACCTCAACTAAAATATGACGGCTTAACACGACATGCACTTATTATCTCATGGTTTTGTGGGTCAGGAATCCAGGCATAGCTTCATGGGTCCTCTGTCTTAGGGACTCTTACAAGGCTGCAATCATGTATCAGCTGGGGCTACAGTCATCTCTTAATGGAACTGGGGCAGGGCCTACTTTCCAGCTCCCTTGGGGTTTGCTGGCAGGAAGCAGTTGCTGGAAGCCTATTGTAGGTGTGCACTGAGGCCTGTGGCTATTGGCTGGAGCTTCTCTCAGTTCCTTGCCTCCTGGCCCCCCCTGCATGGCAGCTGGCTTCATTAGAGCAAGCTGGTGAGGGCGGCAAGTAGGGGTGTGAAAAGAAAGGCAGTCATAGTACTTTCTAACCTAACCTTGGAAGTGACATTTCTCTCTTTTACCATATTCTGTTTTTTAGGAGCAAGGCTACATACTGGGGATCATTGGGAACCATTTTAGAAGCAGCCTACTGTAATTATGATAATTATTTATCCTTAGTTGCTAGATCTGCAACTTAGGATCAGTGAATATTGAGGGTTTTATTAAAAAAATTACAGAATATAATAAAATCCAACGTTTGGTGCTTGGCGCCTGTGTAGGCCAGCTATTTCATGGAGTCAGTGGGTTTTCCCTCTAGGATGAGGGGAACCTGTGTCTTTGTCATTTGTCTAGTGCCCCTTCTTTACCCAACCAAGAGCCAACATGTGTTACTTGTAAGGAAAGAAAGGTAGTATAAGAACAGTTTGTTCCTCTGGCAGGAAGTGTGATTTAAATAAAAAACAGTGTTAAAATTTTTTTAAAAAACAGACTCATTACATAACTTGAAATTTCTGCTTAGCTGCACAGAATTTGCACATTAGGACAAATTGCTCTCTGGAAATGCAGAGAAGCAGGGAGGGCTATTAGAAGAGGAACGGAAGTGAAGGGGTTATGGACCTTCCTATTCTCCACTGAAGAAGTGTCTTCTTTTACTTATCTGAGAAAGCAGGAGGAGAGATGGCGACCACAAGGATTTCTTTCTTTGTGTGTGCGTGTGTGTGTGTGTGTGTGTTAATCCTCACTTGAGGCTATTTTTTCCTTTGATTTTCAGAGAGAGGTGAAGGGAGGGAGAGAGAGATAGAGAGAGATAGAGAGAGAGAGAGACATCGATTGGTTGCCGCCCACACATGCCCCAACTGGGGTGTGGGATTGAACTTGCAACACAGGTACGTGCCCTTCACAGGGAACCAAACCTTCAATTGTGCCAGCTGATGCTCCAAACACTGAGCATGAGGGCTGACCACAAAGATTTCTTTAATAGCTGGGGTGAGGAGAGGGATGGAGCCTCTGGTATGCATCGTTTCTCACTCCCAATAGATATGTCATTGACTTTGGCTTCTAGGGCATTCCTTTGCCATCAGCAGGGTCAAGAAGCCACACAGTCATTGGTCTAGTGCACCCCATGACTGAAATGTTGCTGAACTTTGGAATCCACCAGATCTGCCAAGTCTGGAATAATTTTACAGCAGTAGAAGGGGACAGTATTTTTTTTAACACTACAAACATTTTCTTACCAGCATCAGTTTCTTTGGGATGGGTGATGTCCCCAAAGCAAGGCTATTTCTCATTTTTAAACACTCATATAAGAGTCAGAGAAGATCTTGGGTGGAGTCTTAGCTTTGACACCCATGACCTTAGACAAATAGCTCTGATTTCCTTCTCTGAAATGCTGCTGCTAAGACTTAATTAGACATGACCAGAGATATGGGGAAACAAGCTAATATGACTGAAAACCTTACCACAGACAATAGAGACAGACCTGCAGAAGATCTAGATAATGGAATTATCAGGCATGAACTTTAAAATATGGATGTTTAATATGTTTAAGGAAATAAAAGTCATGATGTCAAAATTTGGCAGGCAATTGAAAACTATACAATGAAAATTCTACAATAAAAAGAAATACAGTATTTGATATTAGGAAATCAATAAATGGGATTACTCTCCCGTTATTTATTTATTTATTTTTAAAATATATCTTTATTGATTTCAGAGAGAGGAAAGGAGAGGGAGAGAGAGATAGAAACATCAATGATGAGAGAGTCATTGATCGAGCCCACAACCCGGGCATGTGCCCTGACCAGGAATTGAACCCTGATCGCCTGGATCCTAGGTCGACACTCAACCGCTGAGCCACACCTGGCCGGGCGACTCTCCCCTTAGATACAGCTGTAGAAAGAACGAGAAAATAGCTCAGAATCTCCAAACTGAAACTCAGACAAAAAGATGGAAAATGAAAAAAGAATCTAAGAGGTGTATATGATAAGGTGAAAGAGATGAATACAGGCGTAATTGGAGTCCTAGAAGGGTAGAAGAGATATAAGGAAGCAGAAGCAATCCTTGAAGAGTAACAGCTGATGCTTTTCCACTGAAATGCCTAGCTGCGTGCCTGGAACTTTTTATGTGCTCAGTAAATGTCAGCTTTTGTCATTGTCCTTATTACTATTTTGCCTACTCCTGTTCTTAAGGAAGGTTTGTACTATCAGCAATACTACTGGAGTCCAAATCCATAAGACCATTTGTTCCCCCAAGATGTTACTCTCTTGGGGCATTCTGCTTGTCCTAAAGGCCTGGGAGTCTGGTTCCCACTGTCTGAAATCCCCAGTTGGAAATTAGAGTTCAGTTTCCTATGGAAACAATGATATACATGGGTATCGAGTTCTTTCTTGTAGAGCACAGGTCGGCATAAGTTTGGGAGGTAATCATTACTTATTTACAGCATTACTTCAGTGGAAAAGGCATATGTGAACTTCAGATGATTAGCTAACAAATGCACTTTTGGAACACAGCCATCAGCCATCCAGGTGATGTATTGGTGCTTACCTGGACAGTCATCTCAGTCACCATCAGCCTAACCTCCTGTCTGATTCCTTTGTAAAGTTTAAGTCTGATGTGTAGGTATCCTGCCTGGAGGAGTCAGGACTTGGTCTTCTTCTCTCTTGTCCTTGCACATGGCTGACTACACAGACACTGAATAAGTGAGCGGCTGTGTGGACGGATGCTTGCTTTCTGGAGAGAGGGGGTTTGCTCGGTGAGCAGAGTGCTAGAACTGTGGGAAAAGTGCATATGAGTCTTTTTATGCTTTTACTAGTTTATAGGACTGCAGGCAATTCACAGAAACTTTAAGGCCGTAGTGTCCTTATGTGAGAAATGTGGACAGTGCCATCTCTCCTCGCTTTTACAAAGGGTTGTGGCGAAGACTGAGTGAATAAAGTAAGAGTATGTGTGTCTCTGTTTTCTTCTGAACCATCGAACCATTTCTTGTGCTTTCATGTTCCTCATTTCTGCTTATTTCTTCCTGTTCTCTAGTAGGACCGTGCACCCCCCCTCCAGTCTCTCCTGGTCATTTGTGCACCTTTTTCCCTGTGTGTGGACTTTAGATTATTTTTTTATATATCTGGAGGATTGTGGAATTTCTAAGCTCTGTTCATTAACTTCCATGGGGCATTAATCTAAATGCTTAAATTCATTAATGCTATTAATATGCTTAAAATTAGGTCTTTAAGCTGTCCCCCCCCCCCCCCCCCATGAGGCCGAGAAAACAAAACCTAATGACTCTCAGACTTGGGGCAGAACCCACCTTTTTCAGTATGACAATTCAGTTCCATTTTTGTCATATATATAGTTAGTTCCCCTTTGTAAATGCATTTAAGACATTTATTATAATATGCACCACTGACATTTTTCAAAATTACCATGACAAGAGGAATTGCAGAGTTGTTTCTGGGAATGCTCAAGAGCTTTTCATTTATATTGTGTTTCTTGCAAATAATTTTGTGGTATGGTTTCCTAAATACAGTAAGATGCCTAGAGTTGGATTTTCTTGCATTGTTAGCTCACTTTTTCCTAGAACATAGTGTGAAGGCTGAGATTTATTCTGCTTGGATAGAGATCTCACCACTACCAGAAGAAATCTCATAGAATGTGTGGTAATAAAACAAGGATATTACGGACTTGAGTTTAATGATTTTTTTGCTTTTATGGAGCTTTTTTTTTTTTTTTTTTGTAGTTCCTGTGATTTATAGATACTGAACCTTTTTCAGTGCTAAAGAATCTGGTAAAAAGTGCTGGGGGTGCATAAGAATTATTTTATACCAGTGAGACACTGTTTAGGGCTCAGAGGCCAACAGGCCCATTATGTTTATAATTTCAGTGCACCCTTGAACGGTCTCCAGGAACAAAGTGCTTCAGTCCTGTGGGAAGGGAATTGTAAACACAGAATCAGAGTGACGCATTGGAGATCTCCAGGGAGCACGGTGGAAGCTCTGGGAGTGATGTGCAGTGTCTGATCTTGAGCCCTCAGTTTGGTCACTTTAGTTTTCTCAGAAGCAGTGGCCTTTGACTTCTGTAAAAGGGTGTATACAATTGGTGTTTTTCACAGTTGCTTTGTTATAATTCCAGTGCAGAGAAGTAGAAGGGGGAGTGTGTGCTCTCACCCCCTGGCCAAAGCTTTAGAATAGCCTTGGTGGATTCATATGGAATTTGTGCTGCATTTCTGTGGGAGTTCTTTGAAACCTCTAAGTGCAGACTGCAGAGCTTCCCGGATTTGATTCCTAAGCCTGACAGAGGCATGTTCCTCTGTGTTGACATCTTGTGTTTTCTGTTCTTGGTGGACCTGGGTTTTGGGCTGTGAAAAGGGCTGGTATTGCCATTGAGGAGTGCTGGTGTTATAGAACAGAAAGAGTTCACCCACTGGCACTAGCAGAGCCAAACACTACACACCAAGAACTGCAGTGGAGAAAGATTGTGTGTTTTATTATGAATGGTGCCATTCAGGAGAATGGGAAGCTAATGCTTACAGGATGAACTTCCCGATGTCGTGTAGGTTACAGATTATATAGGGCAAAATCACAAGACACTGTAGGTTAGAGGGTCCAGGGTCCTGCTGGGAGCTGGTTGGTTGGAGGTGAGGTAAAGGTAATAAGTCGTTTCTTCAGGTCTTGAGGACAGCTTTGGCATCCCTCTGTCTGGTTTCATGGGAAAGTAGCCAGGAGGTCACTCCTGAGGGCTCAGGAACTGAAACATAAGTGAAGATGTTGTCTTTAGCCTGCGGGAGGTCTGGATCTTGTGACTATTGGTCAGGTCCTGGCTACTGTCTTCTGCTGCCTCGGGGGCTGCTGGCTATCCTGAGGACAGGCTAGGTCTCTATGAAGTGTGTATATATAGAGAGAGGGCTATGGCCTCTAGAGCTAGGACTTAAAGCTCATTTTAATCAGAGTCTAAGGACCCTGGGTTTCACTGGCCTGGGTGACTGAGACCCAGCCTTCTGACACAGGGTGTGGTGATGAGCCCTGGGTTACGTGCCCTACAGATTCAGGAAATGGAAACTCATTTCCTCCTGACAGATACAGGAAACGGAAGCTCTTTCCCTCATGACCTCCTTTCTTGAGCAGCACCACACACTTCCTCCAGATTTCTCCTCCATCTTCCCCAAAGTGGAAAAAATAACCAGGTATGCATGGCACTGTCCCTGTCACCAGGCGCTCTTCTCTGCATCTGCCTGCAGTTGTCTCCACGCCAGGCCATCGTGTGCAAGGGCGTGGGGGATGGTGGCTGTGTCCACTGACCTTGACAAGATCTTTATTCCACTGGGTCAGACTCTGCCGGGCTCTTGGCTTCCCTCATGTGTGGGGTTAGAAGATCAAACCACTTGCCATTCCATGGTTCTGCCTCCTTCTCTCCTTACCTTGTTTCTCTCCACCTACAAGATCTGGCTGGCCTCTCTGGTCCTTCTAAATTTCCAATTTAACTCCTTATCAGCATGTAAGACACTTAAGACTTTTTAGAAAAATGCAGGGCTTAAAGTCTAAACAAATAAATGGATGGCTGAATGAAACAAATAAGTAAATGCAAAGCTCCTTGCTACATGGATTTTCTCTAACTTCTAGACCAGATGCTGGACTTATCATTTCCATGACTCATGTTATGGACAGATTATATTCTGGCACTTTCACATTTTGATAGGCGTGAAATGAAAGCTAAACAGATTACTGTTTATGCCATAATTTAATTTATAGTTATTTTTACCCCATTTCTAATTTTTATAAATACTACTTCAGTGAACATTTTTGTGATCATTTTTCCTTCTTTTAATTACAGTCTTAGGAATGGAATTCCTGTCTCTGTGTGTCTTGCTATGGATTGTAATTTTCTTTCCATAGTGGCATATCTGTTTATAATGTTATCAACAATGTATACTCCTTACTAGTTTCCCTCCAAACCTTCCCACCTGTAAAGATGTCCAAAATAGCCGCAGAGCAGCACTGAGTGAGGTTGGAGTGGAGGAGCTGGTAGGCGTGTGTTGTGTGTTGATTTTTGGGAACAGTCAGCGATGGGCGAGGACATCATTTGTTCTGAGAACCTACCCTGATCGAGTTGTAGTGATTCTCTGCAGAGCTAGATTGAGAAGATTTTGAGGCCTTTCTCAGGTTCAATAAAATAATATGTTCTGAACTGATTAGTGATATCTTCCATCAGAGAGGATTCGGTAGCAGTGATATATCAGCCTAGGATTTACTATTCTTTATCTTGAGAGGTGGGAACCCCTACTGGAAACAGGTTGCAGCAGTCCAGGAGTGAATCAGGTAATGCTTAGAGTTTTTATGTGGCAGCAGCCAAAGGCAGAGATTGTCGTGGTAGAGTAAGTGGTGGTTCTCAGGGAATTGTATTAACAGCCCCACATGATAATGTATATGGGCGGAATATCATGAGAGACCCAGGTCCCAGAAAGTAGTTGGGACTAAGTAGTTGCCCTCAGAGGGCATCTGTCGTCAACCTTACAGAGAATACAGTGAAACACTGGTTATCCCTGAGGGAGGGTTTACCAAACTTTATTCCTGGTTTGTGGAATCAGAACTCGTTTTATTCTGACCCGACCCCCCCCCCAGTAGCTGGTAGTATGTCCTCTGTATTACAGGCAAAAACAACAACAATAACACCCAGCAGCTGTTTCTTGAGAACACATGATAAGACTCTGGAAGGTAAAACTGGAAGGCAGTAATAAAAATATTCCTTGCCCGGCTGGCATGGCTCAGGGGTTGAGTGTTGACCTATGAACAGGGAGGTCAGGGTTCGATTCCTGGTCAGGGCACATGCCTGGGTTGCGGGCTTGATCCCCAGTAGGGGGTGTGCTGGAGGCAGCCAATCAGTGATCCCATCATTGATGTTTCTCTCTCTTTCTCCCTCTCCCTTCCTCTCTCTGAAATTAATAAAAGTATATATTTTTTAAAAAAGTATTGCTTGTGAGTTCTAGAAAATGGACATTTTCCTTTAGAAGAAATTTACATTTGGCAGGGAGGCGATTTAACTTGGTCAGAACCTTAAGAGGTTTTCACTGGGACTCAGACCATTTGGTTCTGACTCTTCCAGCCAGCTCTGTGACCTTGAGGAAGTCACACGGCTTCCTCTTTTGCAAAACTAGGAGATTGGACAAGATGGGCTTCGGTATTCTCATAGAATGGAAAAAAATACACGCGTAGACAAGTTTCCTTCCATTGCTATAAGTCCACTAAGAATAAAGTGGCCTTTAAAGAATGCTGAGCCTCCTTTCTCATCCTTTCTCTTGCTTCACAGACGCCTTTAGTCACCCAGCAGGCTTTCTTCTCTCCCCCTGCTTTAAACGTTTATGTGTTGCTGCGTGATAGTCATGATTCACGGGCGGCGATTTCCTCTTGTGTATGTGTCATCGTCTGAATGAGGTTCCTTCAGGGAAAGGAAATCACAGAGCTGAGTGATTCATGAAAACTGCCCAGCATCCTGGCTTCAGGCCTCCTCAGCAATCCTTGGGCAGGGCCTTCCCCTCGTGGTCAGCAGGGGAACAGCAATGGGTCTGGGAGCAGGAGGCTCTGGAGGTCATTTCTTGAGCTGTCGCAAAGCCACTGGCCAGAGGTTATTTGAGGCTGTGTGTGTTTTTTTTGTAAGAGTATTTTCTTTTCTGAAAGAAACTAAAACTTTGCCTATCCTTTTGTCCTGTTTTTTTTTTTTTTTCCTATCAAATGTATAAGCAAGTGAGAGAGAAATGTTGAGAGTTAAACTGTAAAAAGAAAAACACTGAGTGTATTTGACTGAAGAATTGATTGTTAGATCCAAGTTTGGGCAGGTTTGCCGCTTTGCTACCCGGAAAAGCTGGTGTTTTGGCTTCAGTTGCCTGTAGACGGTGATGAGTAGAGATGGACAAGATAGGACTTTTGAAGTTTTTGTCTTCAGGGGCGTTTTGAAGGTCACCTTTGCAAGAGCTGTTTGGCTGTTTGGGGGATTTGGAGCCAGTTGTTTTGAGCAGAGCCCTTGCGCAGAGTGAATGGATAGACTCCAAAATGTGCTTCCCAGAGCAGAGTCCTGACTGTGCAGACACACAAAGTAGCCAAAGCCGTGTACACCCAAGGCCAGCCACAGAGAGTAAATGCCATGCTGCTTATGGGGGGACGGCCGTGCGGGCCTGAGATGTAGAGGCATCTCACAGGGACGTTTTTCTCAGCTTGGAAGTAGGGCGAGCCTGGTGTAAGCTGAAAGGACACCAAGGAAGGCCAAAAAGGAACAAAGCCTGGGAGGTAAGGATTTGTCTCCTGAGCTCTGGGCAGTGGATTAGCCACAGGCAGAGCAGTCCTGCCCACCACTGTCTGCAGGCACTTACCTCTGTCAGGCACCTTTCAGGGCTGTGGAACTCTCTGAACTCTGCGCATCGACCTGCACACTGCAGATAAACGGCTTTTGTTGCTGCTGTTTTATTGGGCCCAGAACCGGTGAAGGCTGCTCTCAGTGAGATGTGAGACCAGGAAGCTCGGGAGGGGCCGTGTTATTTCCCATGTCAGGGCTCGCCTACTATGGGCACATGGAAGGTAGCACTTGGTGATTGCTTGCTGGCCCAGTGAACGATGGATGAATAGAAGAGCCCTGAGAAAGAGAATTTCGAACTGTGATCGAGAGGTCTAGAGAGGGACAAGACAGACCCTCACATTAACCTGCCTCCCCCTTGTGGGAATGGCTTCAATGGGTGAAGAGAGGCCAGAGATTAGTCATCTAGCATTTCTTGTGAGATAATAAATTTGAAAGCTGTCTACAGTGGGAGAGGGATGCACCCCATGAGAATGGTGACATAAAAATGAGTGTGGTCAGTGTTGGGGAGAGGTCCCCGCTCTGCCTACTTGGCAGTTCACAGAAAACAATTCACTTTATAAGAGTGCTTTTTCCTTGTCTTCAAGGGTAGGGCAGCAGAGTTCTTCAGTTTCAAAGGAGGGCCAGGATCCACAGGGGGTTTTAAAAGCAACTGAGATAAAAAGAACTGAGTTGTGGTTTGGGGGAGTGAGGGGAACATTAGCCGGAATCTATACCGAGGGTGCAGCTCAGAAATAGCAGCTGCATTGATTTGGAACCTGAGGAGCTGAAGTTTTAATTCTGTCTTCTCCTCTCTGAACTCTGCACATCGATCTGCACACTGCAGATAAACGGCTTTTGGTGCAGTTGTTTCATTGTGGCCCAGAGCCCGCAGGCCGCTCTCGCTGGCATGGGAGACCTCTGGAGAATGCTTTCCTGATGAGTACCGCCAGCCAGCGTCCCCAGGTTTGCTGGAATGGCCCCTACGCATAGGAGTAAGAAGGAGCAAAAATAATTCAGATTGCCTGTTGGTATTTCAGATCTCATTTCATATTTCAGTTTCTAAGGAGTAACACATTTCTCTGAGTTTCAACATTTTCTCCTCGATAGTTAGGTTTTTAAAGCTGTGCCTTTAATCTGAGAGAACTGTGTGACTATTTTTTTCTTTTTGGGCTAAATATGTCTCATTCCCCTTTCACTTATAGACCTCAAAACGACTGTATGTTCCAGCCTTTCAGATAAGCACATTTTGACGAGGACTTCGGTGTGCATAGTATGCGAACCTTGCATCTTCTGGCCTTGCCGCCCCTCTCAGAAGAGTTGTTACTGGCAACTGCTCTGTTCTCCTTTCTGGACAGTCCCCCAACTTTATTTTGTAACTCTTCCTTTGAAATTTCCATTTCTACCGTTACATTTGTAATTTCTGAGAGTAAGTTCAGTCTTACGTTCTGAGTGAGCATCATCCTGCTCCTTTTTGTGTGTATAACTGTCCAGTATTTCTTAGCTGACTGCCTCTTTTTCACAAGATTAAAGTGTGTAGCAAAAGCTCTGTTTGCACCGAGGCTTGTCACCTGCCGCACACACGGCCTTCAGTTGGGAGACTCCCAGGATCAGGACCCGCATCCTTTCTCCTCTTACCTAGATGGGAACCCTCACTCCTCTGTGGGGCTTGCGCAGGGCAGGGAAGAGCGCCGGGGCTCCCTGAGCTGTATCTAAGGTGCCCAAGCCCACCTGCTGTCCCGTGCAGGTTTCCTGAAGAGTCACCCTCCCATCAGGAGGGTCTGTCCTCTGGTATGTGGCCTGGGTGCTAAGGATACGTTTGTGTGAACCTTTCACTGACCCTGATTTCACTTGCTCCCTCAGTTCTTGATATGTACAGGACTCTGTGGCATGAATTGACTTGATTCTCATTAGCTGTTTCTCCCTGCAGGCACGTAAGGCTCCAACTCTTCTTTCTCACTGACCATTCGGCCAAGTGCTTTACGTGGACATTGCTTGTCTGGTGTTATCTCTTCTCCTATCTCTTGGATCTTGTGTATTTGTATATTTTATTCCTTAAGCCATTTGCAAGGGTTTTGGGAGGGAGTGGATAGAAACACATATATTTGATTTCCAATATGTAAGTAGACTTCTATCCTAATCAGCTTAGAAGAATTATTTAATGGAGAAAGAGCTGAGATAAGACCTTCATATAATTAAGCAAAACTGGAGATCATTATGCAAACATCAGATTCTAAAGAGAAAATGTTAGAAATACAGAAATTAGAGCCCTGGCCAGTAGCTCAGTTGGTTAGAACCTCATCCTGATACACCAAGGTTGTAGGTTCAATCCCTAGTCAGGGCGCATACAGGAGTCAACTAATGAATACATAGATAAGTACAACAGCAAATCAGTATCTCTCTCTCCCTCTCTCTCTCTCTCAATCTCAATCTCAATCTATAAAAAAAAAAACTTAAAAAAATATGGAAATTAGAATTCACAGATCTCGCAGGGTGATACCTAGAAACATAGATTACACAGTTTTTGAATGCTAAGGTTTTGAACAAAATAAATTCTATCTGTACCAAAACAATGTGATGTGTTGCCATACTTCTCTAGACTGCTCTAAGAATTTTTAAAATTTCTGGAAATATATGTATTGTGGACATGCTAATTCTAGTTTAATTCTTGCATATATGTAGGACATATTTCTAAAACTTATTTTTACCATACTCCTTTTCTTTCTATGAAAGCAATACAATTGCATTGTAGAAATTACTGGTAAGAAATAGAAGAAAATATACGCGCCCCCCCCCCCCCCCCCCCCCGCCTCAACGAGAAATGACCTCTCCTATCCTCTGGTTCTGTGTTTATACTAGGTCATAATTGGCACTGTTGGTCTTCATGGTGTGTTGTTATTCTTTTCCAGGACACCGGGGTTGGGAAATCAAGCATTGTGTGTCGATTTGTCCAGGATCACTTTGACCACAACATCAGCCCGACCATTGGGTAAGTTTCCATGTGTTCCCCCTTTTACATTTCTTCCCTTGAAAGCACTCAGAGAGGTCACTTTGTGCCTGAGCCTTCAAGAGGTTTCATCCCAGCCAGTGAGAATCAATCTCAATGGTAAAGACTTTGACAGAAATTCAGTCACTTTTAAGTTGTATATGTGGGTTTTCTGTTCTTGTCAGTGATTTTTTTCCTAGCCAACTGTTGTCATGCTGCAGTCTAAGGTCATTTCCTTGATCTCAAAGAGCAGTATTCTAAAAATCATGCCAGCTTTCTTTCCAGATGGAAGATGAGACACAGGACAAATCCCAAAGGTTCTGCTGTAACTTGCCTGCCAGTAAACCTGGACATGCTCTCCACTCACATGGCAGAGCTGTCTGCACAGTCTGGGAGAGGTTAATTTTCATTTTCTGGATTAATCGAATGTCAGCATTTCCATTCTAATGCTTGCGGACGGAGGAGTGGATTGTTCACTTCTGAGACCCTGACCTTGGAATGTAGGCACATTTTCCTATTCCATTTTCCCCTTTGCTGTGGATTCTTTTGCCAGATGTGCTTGTGCTGTGCGTTTTGCAGGTGCATGGTTTTTCACTCTCTTAGAGCTTGGCTTCACATATTTTTCTCCCTTGCTTGATCCTTGCAGAGAGCAAAGTTTCATTTTCTTCAGAAGGGAAACAATGCATATATATTTTTTGAGAATTCTGTAGGATTGATGACAGGCAATTGTCTCTGTTGGCCATAAGTGGAGAAAATTCATGGCATGGCATAAGCAGTTGGTTGATAGGCCAGTGGTTGGAGCAATGGAGGTGAGACAAACCAACACATTTTTCATTTAAAAGTGGCTTAAAGAAACATATTCACAAAAATATGTGTCAAGAACTGAAGAGCCTGCAGGCCAACAAATTAACTCCCAGTGTCATGGATGCTGGCAAAAAACACAGGACTCCTGGGTCAAAGACGAGAGAAATAGCAGTAGCTAGAGTATTATTTTGCATTGGTTCCCTAAGCTCCAATTTCCCATAGGGTGATGTGAAGAGGGTCAAGTGACACTCCACATGCAGTAGCTTGTGTTACAGGAAAGGAACCCCAAGTTAGGGAACCCAAATCTTTTGTAACGGGCAGAAGCATGTCTGTGCTTTACTCCAAAGGGAAACCTTATTTCTCCCTTCCAAGGCTATTTGCTCTACAGACATCCTTGAAAACACAGTCTGCGAAAAAGCCAGTACCTCTGTTTGCAAGAGACTCATGGAGAATTGTCTCCTAACATAGTCACTTCTGTAGATTGGGGACAGTTTTATACAGGAAATTCTTTTCAGTCTTCTCTTTGATGTACTTTTTTCCCCTTAACTTGCCACTTTGTATTTCTTGATAATAAAAGTAAGACCCATAAGAGCAATTAACTCTAAAGGGTGTTTCTAGAAGAAAGTCTTTCATTGTCTACTTTTTAAAGTTAAAATTAAAAAAAAAATAACAAATCTGAATTCCTTTTGTAATGATTTTTTTTTAAATAAAAAGGCAACCCATGCTCCTACTACAAATATGGTAAAAGTGTTCAACATAACCATTATGTCTAGGTATAAACATCATTATACCTATACAAAAGTTTATCATTTTGGTCACCATCTTTTCGTCAAAGCAAGTCATCATGCCAGCCCAGGTTCAAGGGAGGGGAAATAAACTCCACTTCATGGTGGGAAGGGCAGCAGGCGGAAGCCTCCCTCTAACCCAGTGGATCGTTGGTAGCCAGTCAAATACTGTTGACGGTACTTTGTCTGGCAAATGCATTGTAATTGTTTTGGGTTTTTAAAAAATTACATATTATAGGGAAACTCTCTGTACCTTATGCTTGTTTTTTCTGTATGCCTAAAACTTTTCTAAAAAACAGCCTATGTATTAACTAAAATATTATATATCTTTAAGTTATAGTGCTCTTTATGAAAAGTTTAGACCATGCATAAATATCTAAAAACAAAAACGGTATCACACACTCTACTTAACACGTTGCAGCGTGCATTCGTTATCCACGTGCGTCTTCCTTACTCTTCCATGAATACAGATTTCTTGGAAGATGGAGCAAACAGAATACTTTAAGTGCTGTCTCTGCATTTTCTCGACAGAGTCAAGATTAAAGTCTAATTTTTCTGATTATAAACATTGATGTTCGCCCTGGCCAGTGTGGCTCAGTTGGTTGGAGCATCATCCCGTAAACTGAAAGGTCGCGGATTTGATTCCCAGTCAGGGCACTTACCTGGGTTGTGGGTTCCATTCCCGCTCAGGCGTGGACAGGAGGCTGCTGGGTGATGTTTCTCTCTCACATCAATTTTTTTCTCTCTCTTTCCCTTCCTCTCTCTCAAAAAGTCAATAAACATATCCTCGGGTGAGGATTAAAAACTTTTTCTTTTTTTAAAGTTCATGTTCACTCTAAAAAACTAAAAAACACCTAACTTATAAAAATAGAAATTATAATATGTATATAGTTTTATATCCTGTTTTCTACTTAATATTGTATGAACATGTTCCTATAATATTACATAATCTTCAAAAACATGAAAATAATATTTTTTTTCTGATTATATATTCATCATAAGAATGGACAATGAAGAAAACTATGAGGAAAAATATAAAAATTACCCATGGACTACCACCTAGAGTAACTACAATAAACATTGGGTATATTTTCTTTCAGTCTTTTTCCAATGTACTATATATATTAAATACTTTTTTCATTCAACATTATATTGTGAATCCTATGCCACTAAATGTTCTTTAAAAGAATGATTTTTAATGGCTGTTTTCTATTTAAGCCATTTAGATTATTTATAAGATTTTTAAATATTTTAAGCAATGTGATGATGTATATCTTTGGGCATAAATACTGGCATGTACCTCTTTTTATTTCACTGGGTTAAATTCATAGCAATGGAGTAATTTAGTCAAAGAATAAGAACATATTTGAAGTTTTTGATGGGTATTGCCAAGTTGTTTTTTCAGAAGACTGTCCTTATTTTTGTATGTACTCACCAGCTTTAGGTATGACTTAGAAAATTTTTGTATATAGAATTTTGAATTGTTTTTTTCCTGTAAACTTCAAACTTAAACGTTTCTCACACCTTAAAATTTCTTCATAAACACAATTTTAAGTGATTGTAGTGTTATGTCCCATTATGCTTTCTATCCACATCATTTCTCACATTTTTTTGGAGTCAAAATTAAGCTCAGCTCCACCATTCTTTTCTGTTGTCTTTTCCTGATATAGTTTATTTTTTCAATTTTAAAATTGCTCAAAATTTCTCCTGTCTTCTGAGGTTTTGAAAACATGTTTCCAAACTGCAGTTTCAGAAAAAATAAAGCTAGCAGGAATGAACAGATTTTTGGAAGATGGCATAAATGGAATACTTTTTAAAAGATTGTGTGTTTTAATCCCTTGGTAGATTTGGTGGGCTGGTATTCTGGCTTATTGATGTGTTTTGTTTAGCCTGCTTTAAAAGTTTTAAGCCAATAATGAAGAATCAGGAGATTTTTACACAATAAAATTGCATTTCTGGCTTCTCTTATAAATCAGTAGGCTTGGAGCACATGCTCACTTGGCAGAAGCCAGGCGGCCCTGAGCCATAGGCACTCCCTGTGGGTGGACGAGCTCTCTCTGCTCCATGTTGTCCCCGCTATTATTATTGCTACTATTATTTTTATCAGTATTACTTTTACACCAGCCTGTTTTGCTCATTTACACGTCCTACTTGGCCCCATGGACACTCCAGTTCATGTCCCTGGCACCAGAGCCTTTTTCTCAGTAACCCTGCTTGCCCCAAGAGACAGAGCAGCTAGATGATTTGTTTAAGTGAGCAATAAACTTGTCACTCAAACCAAGGGAGTCCACTGTTAAAATCCACCCTTGTTCTTCCTACTGAGATCACATTCTCATTGGCAAAAGACCATAGGCTATGAAATGTCATTGTCTTAGCATTGAAAGAGTTAATTCTTATCATCTCCTGTGACTCACTCTGAAAAATCTTGGCTCTGCTATTCAGGCAGATATTGTCGACATCTTGAACATATATATATATATATATATGTGTGTGTGTGTGTGTGTGTGTGTATGTGTATCTCCCTTTCTATTTTAACTTTTACAAGGAAATTGGGTTACTTCTCTGCCAGATTTTGGTTCCCACAGATAATGAAGTCAGTTCAGCATGGCCGATCTCCTTATCTACCACTCTGGAAGGAAATCTATAAAGAAGAAAAGACACCTGAGCTTCTTAAGGTTCAAAGCTAGCAAAGAGGCTGAAAAAACCCCAAACAACCGAAAGATTAATGATCAATCTTCATTCCAAATATTGATAGTCTATCTCCTAGTGGCAAGAAATCAGGAACAGAGAAGGGTATGTACACGTGCATGTGTACATATGTGTGTGTGTATTTATATATATCTATATACGTGTATATGATATGCATACTACTATTACTAAAGCTGTTCCTCACAGGCTTACTGTGTACCAAGGGAAAGTTTCACAGATGTCATTTGATCTACAACAGCCCTCTAGGTCATGTAGAGTGGATATTGGTCCTGTTTCACAGATGAGGAAACTGAGGAACTCTCTAAGTGCCCATTCTGCTCAGACTGGCAGTGAGGGCCTCAGCTTTCTTTCCTGACTTTGCCTTTAATTCTTCTTTGACCAGGGTCAATGTGGTCTTTTGGGTCTCAGAAGCCCCCTCTCTCCCAAGCTGTAAAGTGAAGGGATTGGCCTGGATATTTCATGTATTTTCCAGCTGTAAAAGTCTATGATTCTGAGATTTTAAAGGCATGAACTTAGTTTTTTCCAAGTGTGAGAACTTTTTTTTAAAAGTCTGAGAACTTTTTGCCCTAACCTGTTTTGCTCAGTGGTTGGAGCATCAGCCCTCGGACTGAAGGGTCCCAGGTTTGATTCTGGCCAAGGGCACATACCTCGGTTGTAGGCTCGATCCCCAGCCCCAGTCAGGGCACGTGTGGGAGGCAACCCATCGATGTGTCTCTCACATCAATGTGTCTGTCTCTCTCCCTTCCACTCTCTCTGAAAAGCAATGAAAAAATATCCTCAAGCGAGGATTAAAAAAAAAAAAAAAGTCTGAGAACTTTTAAAGGATAAGATTGATGTAGCATTTATCCTGTTGCCTAGAACATATGAAGGAATGACTGCAAATCTGCCTTACGTCAGAGTAAAAAAATGAACACAAAACCAAAATATTGATATAGCTGTCTACATAAAAGCTTAAAAGGTGTTTGTGGAAAAAAAATTCTAAAAGTAAGCTTGCCCTGGCCAGAGCATCGGCCTGAGCACTGAAGGGTCTCAAGTTCAATTCCTGGTCAAGTGCACATACCAGGTTTTATCCCTGGCCCCACTTGGGGTGTGTGCAGGAGGCAACCAATCAATGTGTCTCTCTTGCATCGATGTCTCTCTCCCTCTCTCTCTCTCTCCTCTCTCTCCTCTCTCTCTTTCTCTCTCTCTCTCTGTCCTCCCCCTTTCCCCTTCCCCCCCTTCCTCTCTTCCACTCTTTCTGAAAAGCAATGGAAAAAATATCCTCAGGTAGAGATTAACAACAACAACAAAAAATTCCATAAACAAAGTTAAAGGGCAAAGATTAAACTGCAAAAATATATTTTTAAAGTACAGTATTACAAAGGTTAGGATAAAATACTAAAAAAGTACCTAAGAAAAAGATGAACAGCTCAACAGAAAAGTGGGCATGAACTAAAGATTGACGAGAAAAATACAAGTGAATAATAAAGACTAAAATGATGTTCAAACTTCTACTAAGCACAATAAAAATAGGGCTAAGATGCATTTTCTACCTGTCATCCTGGAAGAGATTTGAAGGATTAGTACTGGTTGGGGAGAAGGCGGTCTCATGCATGGCCGTGGATGGGTAGGTAGGTACAACCCACAGTTTGGTGACTGTAGCGAAGTAGAGCATGTCTGCTTCTAAGAATTAACTCCAAAAAAATTGTACAAGGACCCACAGATTTAGGTATAAGGATATTCATTTAGTTATTGTCATTATAATGAAAATAGGTGACCCGAATGCCTATCAATGGAGTAGTGAATAAATTTATAACATGGTGTATAATATGCAGTCATTTTTTATAATGGTGTGCATCTACATTTATAGAAATGGAATAATGTCCATGATATATAAAATAGAGAAGAAACAAAATTTACATAAAGTATGATCAATTTTGGTGGTAAAAGCTGTATAAAAATAATTTGGAAGGACATATAACAAGTCATTAGCAGTGATTGTGGCTAGGTGATGAAAAGGACAGTTAAATTTTATTTTTTTTAATTTCTTTTTTGCGAAGTACATACATCGCTTTTATAATGGGAGAAGTAATAAAGATAATTCCATTTCTGAATTATATTTGCTCTTATCAGTGGTTTGGGATGTATATTTTGAGCACTTTTAAAGATATGAAATGCCATGGGACAGATGTGGTTTTTGATAGTATTTCATTTTTTTTTTTTTTTTAATACATCTTTATTGATTTCAGAGAGAGGAAGGGAGAGGGAGAGAGAGAGATAGAAACATCAATGATGAGAGAACCATTGATCGGCTGCAGCCCGCAACCCCGGGCATGTGCCCTGACCGGGAATCGAACCCTGATCACCTGGATCCTAGGTTGACACTTAACCACTGAGCCACGCCTGGCTGTGCTTGATAGTATTTCATCATATCACATAAGAAAAATACATAGAATATCCATTTAGTGCAATTATCCATTGATAATTAGAACTCTCTGTTAACCCTTGGTGTGTATATGTATGTTGTGGGAATAGTGTGGGAGTTGTAAGGACATGTACTTTTCTCCTTTCTACATGCAGTTTGTCTTAGGGTGAAGTTGTAGAAGTTGAAGTATCACTGGGGTGAGTGCTGAGTGGGTGCAGGGCTTTACCCCCAAAAGCTCTAATATGCATCTCCTAAGAATAAGGGCATTATTCATACCTAGAAAATTAATCCTGATTCAGTGATAATATCTGACATGTAGTCTAAATTTAAATTTCTCCAACTGCCCTAAAAATATCTTTTAAAGCTGTTTTCCTCCCCATCCAGGACCCGGTCAAGGTCCATATAATAGGTACGTTTGGTGGTTTTATTGCTTTCTTCTTTCTTAATCTAGATTCTAGAACATCTCCCTGTCCTTTGTTTACTTTTCATAACATTGACTTATTGAAGCATTCGGGCTAGTTACCTTATAAAATCCTAGATTCGCCTGATTGCTTCCTCATGGTTAAACTCAGATTAAACATCTTTTGGCCAGAATGCTGCGTAGATGTATGTACTTCTTATTCCATCGCACCGGGAGGCTTCTCATGTCTGGTTGTCCCACCATTGGGGATGCTTACTGTTTTTTAATGAAGGGGAAACTTTATCTTATCCACACAAAAAGTCAAGGGTATTAAACATTTCTGGTATTAGATTTTTATGTCTTTCATGAGCACAGAGAAAAAGCTTATTGAGAGAAAATATGCAAAAAGAGAAAGAACTCATGGACAGGGACAATAGTGTGGTGACTAGGTGGTGGAGGGGGTTGTGGGTGGTGGAAGAGGGTATATGGGGGTAAATGGTGATGGAAAAAATAATAAAATAAAGAACATAAAAATATATTTAAATGAAATAAAACTATAAATACTGGAAATAAAGAAAATATGCAAAAAAGAAAGTACCAAGTGTTTTATCATCTGAGAATTTCAAATTCTTCCTTTTTCTGTTGAGAAAGCATAACTTTGCTAAGCTATCAATCTTTATCCCTGAATTTATGCAAGTAGGATGGGAATTAGATAGTAGTATTTTTGTTGCTGCTAGTGTGGGATTCATAGCATAGGTAAAGATGTAAGGCAATTTTTAAAATATATATTTTTCATTTTTTTTTTTTTTTAGAAAGAGGAAGGGAGAGAGAGGGAGGGAGAGAGAGAGACATCGATGTGAGAGAGGAACATCAATTGGTTGCCACCTACCAGGGGTCGAGCCCACAACCCAAGCCTGTGCCCTGACTGGGAATCAAACCAGCAACCTTTTGGTGCATGGGATGACGCCCAACCAGCTGAGGCCTCATAGACAAGGGCAAGGCAATATTTTACTTGTGCCATTGCAAGGCCCAAACTGGAAAATGCCCAAATACCAGCTGTCCTTTTCACGCTTAATTGCTATAATGATAAGTTTTTAAAATCTACAGTTTCATTTTTTTTTCTGATCTTGGGCATATTATCTTAGAACAACTGAAGATAAATGGTTTTGGAAATAGTGTTTTGAATGCATCCTTTGCCTTTCCCCCCCCCCTAAACCTCCAGATGGACTATAGAAAATGCAGAGTATTTTCTTTTTGGTTACAGAACCCTAACAACCCTTCTTTCCTCTTAGTGACCCCCCCCAAGGACAAGGACAATGCTGGGAGCTTTTGGAGTCCTGCTGAGTCATAATGTTAACTTATTTGAAACAAAAGTCTTTGTGAAGATAGTAGAGGATAATTGGTAACATGGAGATGTTGATTCTGTTTTTTCAGGGCGTCTTTTATGACCAAAACTGTGCCTTGTGGAAATGAACTTCATAAGTTCCTCATCTGGGATACTGCTGGTCAGGAACGGGTAAGGATACGTTGTTGTTGGCTTTCTACGGAAAATGCTGATATCAATTTCTGAAGGTTTCTTTGTATTTGGCAAGACTCTAGGGGTTGCAAGTGACAGAAACCCAGCTCGAAATGATTAAAGCAGAAAAAGTAATGTACTCTTTAGCTATGAGAAAAATGTAAGGGGGAGGGGGAGTGCCTATTATAAGGCAGGGCTGAGTTCAAGCCCTTCAAATGTACTGTCAAAGGCACCCAACTCTATTCCTTTCCTTGCTAGGCTCACTTCTAGATTAGCTTCATTAGGCAAGACCCTCTTCTTCCCTTCTCCAAGGGTGGCAAGCAGCTCTAGGCCTACATTCTGCCACCTTAGCAACCTAATGAAGGAAAGCACTTCTTTCCCTGAGTTGCACCCTGCATCTTGGCACCTGAGGGTTCTCTTTGGTCATTAGGGTCACGTGCTCATTCTTGAACTTGACACTGTACAGAGTTTGGGGGATTTGGCGCTCCTACTGGTCGGGCCAGGTAATACACTGGCTATCAGCTCCACCTGAATCACATTGGCTGGAAGTCAGGTAGTCTTAGTTCCCCAGAGAAAGTCTGGGTTCTCTTACTGGAAAGTGAGGGAGTGGATGTTGGGTTACCAGAAACAGTAGATGACTTTTCTCTTATTCTTAATTCTTTTTATTTGCTGGAAATATTTATGGAGAAGATTATTTAAGAAACTCGTGTCTTTAGGTTTTAAAAAGTGAAATAATGAATACCAACAGACTGTGTCTATAATGGAATTTGTGTAATAACTGGAATGTATATTATCAAAGTTGAAAGGGGTGGTCAGAATAAATGGAGCACAGGGATAACCAATACCTTGTCTTAACTGAGAGCTTTTAGCTTGATTAAAACTTTCATCAGGGCAAATACTTATGGAGTAAGATAGGTTGAATTTTCCCTTGTCTGATCCAAGCACAAAGATCACCTTCTTTACCTGCCCCATTTAAAATGGTCAAAACTTCCTCTTTTTCCCTCCCTCTGTAGCTCTTACCACCTTCTAATATACTATTTAATTCACTTATTCTGCTTATTTTTTTATTTTTATATATATTTTATCCTTCCCCAAGGATATTTTTTTTATTGATTTGAGAGAGAGATAAGTATGGGAGAGATACATCAATATGAGAGAGAAACATTGATTGGTTGCCTCCCATACCTGCCCTGACCAGGGATGGAACCTGCAACATAAGTATGTGCCCTGACCTCCGGAATTGAACCCGCAGCCTTTTGGTGTACAGGACAACGCTCCAACCAGCTGAGCCACCCGGCCAGAGCACTTACTCTGTTTATCTCTCTCCCTCAAAGGAAGAGAATCCAAGGTTCAGGATAATCCATCATTTTCATTATCAGCTCCTAACAAATCAAGTGTGTGTTTATATAATTTTCATTTTATATAAATCCTCATTTAAAACTAACTTTCCAGCGTTTGTAGATGAAAGCATTTAAAAAATTTCTTTTTAAAAAAAATTAGGACAAATCTCCTGGCCTACAAATGCTAACCTCGTTAGAATGTCTTCTATTTTGCCATTAAATTAAGAGGACAGACTTGCATACACAAAGCCACTGCCTGAAGCACCTCTTCAACTCTGTCAGTCAGCTGTGCATGCTGACTCCTGAAATGAGGGGCACGGATTAAAGGAAGAAATGTCTTCTTAGGGACCTCTTTGTTACATACTTTTGTATTCTTTGTAGTTCTGCTAGTTTTTTTGGTTTTGGTTGTTATTTAAACTTAAGCAATGGAGTTTTCTTGCTCCCCATTTTACTTTTGGTAAATGAAATGGTTGCTTTTGCAGCCACTTTTAATGAGCGTAATAAGCTATTTTACAAATAGCTGGCTTAATATTAGCAGTACTACTACTTCTACTACTGGCTGATGTGTCCTGAGGGCTTGCTCTGTCCCATGCACTGTTCTGAGTGCCTTCTGTGCACTAACACATTTAGTTCTTGCACAGCACCCTGCGGTAGGGACTGTTTCTATCCCCATTTACAGGTGAGGTCACAGAGGCATAGACAGGTTAAGTAACTTGCTCGAGATCACACAGTCAATAAGGTATAAAGCTGAAATTTGAATCCAGTAGTCTGGTTCCTGAGCTTTATAGTTTTGTCCTGATAGGGAAACCACACAAAAGCCATAACAGTTGAAAGTAAACTTATCCACAGTTTACTACCCAGCTATTCCCACTATTGACTTTAGATGACCATGCTTCAGGTATCTCGCTATGTGTGTGTTGATAATTACATGTCAGTAGGATCAAGATTCTTTATAACCTGCTGTTTTCATTTGATAATACCATGTTTCTACAGGGAGATTTCTGTATGATGTAAGCAGAGTGTTTGATATTTACCTACCTATTCTAATATAATATTCCAGAGGTTGACTGCTTTTGATGAAATTTGGTACACTGAAGTGACTATTGTGGTTTGTAATTTGGCCCACTTACCATCTCAAAGCAAAACTGCAATAGAAAAATTTTTATATGATGGTATTTCTAATTATTATAATTTCTTTTCCTAAAATTTGACTATTAAAGGTTATAGATATCTATAATATGACTATATGGTATGGCTGTACTTCAAAAAGCATCACATTATATATTATATTAGTATTATATATGATAGTGTCATATGTTATTATAATTATTAGTATTAAGGCATAACTCCATAGCATTGCTTCAGGGTTGAACAATTGAGTTTTGGATGATAATTTCAGGTGAATGCTTTTTAGAATCTAGATTTGTGGAGAGAATGTGAGCAACATCCACATGGTCTTTGTGGTCATCGATCCCTCTAACCCTCGAAGGCCTGATTTAGTTATCCTCAGACTGTCCTTGTCTTGTGTCCCTTGGTGCAGTCTTGCATCTCTCCAGTGATGGCAATTTTTCAGTCGTTCTGGCAGCTTATTGCTGGACTTAATCGTGCTTGTAATGACGTTGCCTAATGTTTGATCTAAAAATAAATTCCCTGCTGTTGCTTGTGCCTATTGCTGTTTGTTCTGTCTCATTAATTATTGGAGTCCAGTGCATTTTATTATCCCTCCTTATCTTTGTAGAAATATGCTACTGTTCTCCTTAGTGCTTATAATTTTAAACAAACAAAATCTCTTTGGATTTATGATTTGACAATATAAAGACATAGATCTGTGCCCTCCAAGGAGGATAATGCTCAGTGTAGTGCTTTGCATGTGTTAATTAGTCAGTATTTGTTTATTTGTGGACTGACTGAACCAAGTTCTGCCTAGCATACGTGGCATTCTGGTTAATGCCCTACTTACTACTGCCCAGTATTAATTCTGTATTATATTTGTGGCATAATTTATACTCCTGAAAAATTACTTTTCCCTCTGAGCACTGGGAATATGAAAGGATTCCCCTCCTCTTCCCTCTCTTTGTATAAGAGAACGTTCATTCTTGACTCGTCTTAATTTTCATTTAACCATTTGTGATGGGCAAGCAAATAAATGGTCATCCACAGAGTGCCTCTGTAAAAAAAGTTTTAAAAAATTTAATCATTTCCAATTGATTGTTGAATCCAATTTGTTAAAAGCCCAACATTTTCAAGATTTGTGGACTTAGTTTATTAGTTTAGTGTTGAGAAGGGTAGAGTGGGAGCTTTTGCGGGTTTTCACCCTGCCCTCTTTAGATGGGTCGTGCTGGTTTCTGTTTCATGCCATGCTGTGAGGAAGAGCAGCTGTAGCTCAGAAGGATGTATGCAGGAGCCACAGCCCAGAGAGGTCCCAAGGGAGAAAAAGGAATTGATCTGCTCGGCTCTGTTCTCCATTTTCCATCCAGCAGGATTTGTGTGGGGTGGTGAGATAGACTTCTGTTCTAATGTGTCAACGTTTTTCTTTCCCATTCAGTGTCCTTTTCACTTCCTTCTTTGCTTTCCTGCTAAATTGGGACCCAGAATATCCTTATTGCTGGTAAAAATATTTCATCATAATAGGAAATACAACCTTCATTTTCTTCCAAATCATTCTGTTTCTGCTTTAAAACACAATCACTATCCATAGGATAATGCAATTAAAAATGTCCATAACTTGGAAGAATTTCAGGCTTCATTTTCTTGGTTTGATCCATCAGAGCAACATTATTTTAACACTCTAACATGGAAAAAATATTAATATCATCTTATTATTTTGTTTCATTTGGTTGAAGTCCGTGTTATAGCTGCCTGTCCTTCCTAGTGGACTGCCTGAGTCACAATGTGGCATTTATAAAATCTGGGTTTCAAATGAGCCACAGTCACAAATTCCACAAAGGTGAATTGATGGTTCCATTATTAGCATAAAAACTCTTTGTTACTCTACAAATACATCTCAAGTTGAATAGATTGGCTTCTGAAATCAGACTCATTATTTTATGCTTTTTAAAGATGAAATTGGAGGACACATACAGATGAAAAATAGCCTCCTTCCAAGTCCTTTAGCCCTAAGCTAATTTTAGTCCCTAGATTTGCTTAATCTGGACATTTCATATAAATGGAATTATAATCTGTGGTTTTTTGTGACTAGCTTCTTTCACTTAGCATAATGTCATCAAGGTTCATCTGTGTTGTAACATGGATCAGTGCTTCCTTCCTTTTAGTGACTGATTAGTATTTCATTGTATGAACGTACATCATTTGTTTTTCCACTCACCAGTTAACAAATGTTTGGGTTGTTTCCAACTTTTTGGCTGTTATGAAAATAATGGCATTTATGAACATTCATGTACAAGTTTTTGCACAGGTGCATGTTTTAAAAAAATCTCATGGTTACATATCTAGGAGTGAAATTGATGGGTTGTATGGTAATACTTTGAGAACCTGCCAAAGTGTTTTCCAAAGTGGTGGTAACATTTTATATTGCTACTGGAAATGATTGAGGTTCCAATTTCTCCACATTCTTGACAACACTTGTCTTTGCGTAACTCAAGGTCACAAAGATTTACTCCTATGTGTTCTATGAATTTTATAGTTTTAGCTCTATGATCCATTTGTTTTTAGTTTTTGTATATCTTGTAAGGAAGGGATTCAATGTCATTCCTTGTATGTCAGTATCATACAAAATCAGTTGTCCCAATACAATTTATTAAAAAGACCCCTCTTTGCCTAATTAGTTGTCTTTGCACCGTTGTTGAAAATGAATTGGCCACAAATGTGAGAGTTTAATTCTGGACTCTTAGTTCTATTTGTTTGATCTAAAATTTTATCCTTATGCCAGTACCACATTACCCTGATCACTGTAACTTTTTAGTAAGTTGTGAAAGTGGGTCGTGCATGAGTCCTCCAACTTTGTTTTTGTTTTTCAAGATTGTTTTGGCTATTCTGGGTCTCTTGCATTTCCACATGAATTTTAGGATCAGCTTGAAAATTTTTACCAAAAAAAAAAAAAAATCCAGCTAAGATTTTGATAGGGATTGTATTGAATGTGCAGATGGATTTGGGGTTACTTAATCCTTATTTAAATGATGAGTTATGAGCAAGCTGTATGCCGTCTTCCTCTCTTTGGAGATTATCCATGGATTGGAAGTGCAGCCTTGACCTCAAAGTGGTACCTAAAGAAAAATTCTGAATAAAGTATTAAATCTTTTAAATGTTTAAATATGTTCCCTGTAGTAAACTCATATAGAACCATAAAAAAGGTTATATTTGTAAAGTAATTACTTAGAATTTACCAAACCATTATTAGACTTGAAATTTATAATATTGGACTAAATTATGTTTTTTAAAAGAAGAAATCTATTTTCAAAACAGGATTATTTGAAGCTGATTTAGTTTTTTTTCCAGCAATATTATCTAACCTCAGAACCAGACTTTATATATACCTTAGTACATACTGCTAAAGATAATATGATAATATTCTGAAACTCATTGATTCAAAAGGCTTATGGTCACTTTTCTAGTGAGTGCACAAACTTTTTTTCCCAATTGTGAGATATTTCAAGTATTCCAGAAAAGCTCAGGAAATAATATAATAAACATCTCTAATTGCACCACCCAGGTTTGTTTAATCTTTACTTGCTCCATCTGTCAGAAATTTTCCTTGAACCCTGGAAGGAAAAATCACACATATGCCCTCAGGAGCTGACAGTTTAATGGATGCAGCCATGAAATCTGAGCGCTGCTTGCTGTTTAACCATAATGCTTGTTTGCCTGCATTGGCTAATTTTGTAAGCGCCTACCAGTCTACCATAATTTGAAAGGTTTGGTGATTGGACAGCCTGTGCTCAGAGGGCCAGGATGCAGGTAAGCAAAGCTGTGGCATAAATACTGGGTCTGAATGGGTCCATGAGAAAGAAAAGAGAACCAAAGCTGTCAATATCCAGCTTTAACATCTAAAGTATCTCTCTCCCTCCCCCTCCCTCCCTACCCCTCCTCCCTCCTCCCCTCTCTCTCTTTCTCTCTCTCTCTTCCTGGCCCTAGAGCCTATGGGCCAGAAAGTGGTTCACTATTCATAGGTCACTGCTAAAGTCAGAGAAAGTTTGACCTGCGGAGTACTGGAAGAATGGGGCCTCTTACAAGCTCAGAATGAGCTGCTCTTTGTTTCCCCTCTACTTGCCCGCAGCCGCTAGAAATAGCAGAGGGAGCTCCACACACACCAGCAAATAGCACGCGTTCAGAACCCGGCTCCTAACTCGCTGTTGGAGGGGATGCTGCACCCTATGGCACCTTCCCCACAGACCCACCAGAGAACAGTTTTCCTCGGAACCTCCCTCCGGTGAGAGAGAGTAGGAGTAAATACACGATTTTGCTCCCCCCTCCTTTCCCAACCCAACAGTGCCTTTAATTAGTGCAAATTGAGATCTGATGAAATAAATATTCCCTTCCCCTCGTTCCCCTCTGTGCCACTCCATCCTCCCATGGTAAGGAGACAGATTAGAAGCTTGCAGTTGGGTGTATGCTATTAAAAATGAGATCATCGCGGTGTGGTTCAGCAGTTGAACATTGACCTATGATCCAGGAGATCAGTTTGATTACTGATCAGGACACATGCCCCAGTTTGCAGGCTCGATCCCCAGTAGGGGGCGCACAGGAGGCAGCTGGTCAATGAACTCGCATCATGTTTCTATCTCTCTCCCTTTCCCTTACTCTCTCTGAAATCAATAAAGACATATTTTTTAAAAATGAGATCAACAGCTATCAATAGAGCTATGCCATGTCATGGTCTTTTAGAAGAAGCCTCAGGAATCACCTTCAGTTAAAAATGGTACAGCTGAAGAGGTGCAGTGATTTTTAAAATTGGCAACAGAAACTGCAGAAGGAAAGCATGACAGTGATATTGGAGGAAGGGCGCCTGCTGGCATCTGTGTGGGCAGAGCTGGAGCCACCTTTGCTGACACATCCCCAGAGTTGTACCGTTCGGGGTGTTGATGTCCTTTAGGAAATTAGGAGCTAAGGTGCAGAATTGCCCTTCTGGGTGTCAGAATGCCACTGACAGGAGAGAAGGGGAAAAACATGTCCACATGCTAGAATAAATTTAGTATGTCCTTCGGGAAACACTTGAAACATTTCTGCACTCGGCCGGTGACATGGGAAAGCTGGAAGTGAAGGAAAGGGAACGGGAAGTGGGAGCCAGGAGCGGTGGGGAGGAAAGTCTCAACCAGGAGTTGATCTTAGAAAGCAAAGACGAGCTGCTCCTGCCTGAAAGTACACCCGGCCCCTTTCCCCTTCTGCATTTTGTCACAATAGATCACGCTGTTTTCCTGTGTTCCCCGAAAGGCATCTTCCCCTCCTCGTGCACCTTCCTCAGGGACAGGCTGGATCCAGGGGGGAAGGTGACTGTTAGATTCCTCACAAGTTCGCCACATTTTACTGGTGTATATTTTTGTCTGGGATGCCCTGAGTAGCTTCTAATTGTGAGGCACTGTCTGCGCCTTTGGGTTGAGGCCAGTTTCCGTTCTGCTGACTCTCGGAGGACCTGTGGCAAAGATTCCAGCAGCCGGGCTGGAGAGAGGCGTCGGGGGTGGGGGGTGTAGGGTTGCCTTTATTAAGAATTCTGGAAGTCTTTACCTGGTTGTGTTTTCTCTTCTCCACTCCTCTCCCTATTTTTATTTTGTACAGTTAATTTCCTAAATGTGGTTAAAAGGCAGGCAAAAGGGCCTATGAAGCCTATGAAACTCATTCTTGACAAGGAAATTAGGCACCTGGACTTCACGTAATTACCAAGAGTGTGCTCCTGAGGTGCTCAAGGACACGTCTAAACAGGGACAGCTGGAGTGTTCTCAGAGCACAGACTTTGCTGTTTAGAGAGACTTCCAGAGCAGCCTCTTTGAAGGCAGTCTGACTTCCAGCCTTCACTCCAAGAAAACGTTCATTTCTTGAGGCCAGGAATCTTGTCTTCTTCCCCTTTTCTATGTGTTTCCTGTGGCTGCTGGAACAGATGACCATACATTTGGTAGATTCCCTCTCTCACAGTTCTGAAGGTCAGAAGTCCAAAACAAGTCTTACTGGGCCAATATAAACTACTGTGTGTTAGGGATGATCTTGAGGCTAGGGGATGAGAAAATGGAAATGCATTATATTATGCTCTCTTCTTGTGTGTATTTGAAAATGTCCACAGTAAAATGTTAAAAATAGATTTGATGGTCTATGTAAATAAATGTCTTAAGGCAGCAGTTAAAAACAGGATTCCTCTGGCTTCTGTGTGGCCAGCCTGGAGGCTACTGCAGTCTCTAAATGCTGTGATGGAAACTTCTGGACAGGCAGATAAAGAAAGATGGCCTGCGTTCAGGAGAGAGGGAGGAGTGGCTGAGGAGTGCTGGGTCAGGCCTGCCATGGGGTGGCTCTCAGACCCTGGGTCTGTCCTATTCTGGTAAGGTCCCTGGTGATATTTGGCTGTTGCCCCATCCTGCAGGGAGACTTATCTCAAAGATGGACATTTACTGGGAACAGACATTTGCTTGTCAACAGAGAGGTCAGAGCTGAGGTTCCCTGTAGCTGGGTATTCATGGGTAGGAAAAATGAATTTCAACAGCATTTCAGAACCTTGATTCTGTCTTATACATTATTCTAGGCATCACAATATGCCAATTCATTACCTTGTCTTTTATAAAACACAATTCATTCCCTTCCCCACGACACTGTTTTTATGGAAAAATGTTTGGATTTGTGTCGGATCATTTTCTCCTACAGAGAGTTTGCACGGCATCTTGTCCATAAGGAGTCAAATGCATGTCAGGTCACCTCTAAACCCCACCCCCTCCTGGTACTTAGCTTCACTCCTTTGATGCCTGAATGCTGAGGAAGCTCTTTGACATTAATTGGCACATTAAAAGAAAAAGAGTAAAAAGAAATGGAAAAAATGTCCCTTCTTGTTCCAAAAGTAATGTACCCTGTTAAAATTTTAAAAAATTCAGAAATATTAAAGCAAATGGTGGTCTGCCTATAATGACATTATTAAATAATGTATACTGCTAATAGTTTGGTATACTATCAGCCCCTTTTCTGTTCAGCTATACATACTGTTGGGTTTTAGGACATCTGAGTAGGCATATGAAACAGACCCACTGCTTTTCCATGGAGAGAGAGGGTCTGTGTAAAAGTCAGGGGCGTTCTTCTGAATGGCACAGAGAGAACATTCAGTAATGGTTTTTCCATTCAACTTTTGCCAGCTGAGAATGTTGGGAATGCCAGGAATTTTCCTCTACCACTTCCCTCCTTGTTTGAATCCTAATGCACCTCGGGATATGTTTTGGCTTCTGCTCTTCACTGTCCATGGCCCCAGTGTTCTGTGGGAGGGTTAACATTTCTGATTGTGCACCGGCACCTGAGACAGACCAGCACTGGCTCTCAGGATGCTTTGAAGCGATTCACCAGGGACAGAGTGTTCTCTGAAAGTCATAATACAGAACCAATCCCTACAAGTTCCTGGACCAGATGCCAGAGACTTCTGGCCTGGATAATTCTCATCTGGGAAGGCCAAGCCCAGCTGGAGCCTGCCCTTGTTTGGAAACTTCGCGTATTTTCCACCACTGCTCATTCTTGACATGCCGAGTTTTGCTGCTGTGGAATTTATGATGCCACAAACCTGCATTTAAGGAATTTTGCCTGAAGCAGACTGGGTGGTCTGAAGGATTAGATTTCTTGGAATAATAGTTTCCACTGTGTGCTAAGTACACACACACACACACACACACGCACACACACACGGTAGTGTGGGATAGGAAGAAGGGAGGCTTGTATTGCAGGTAAGGCACTCTGAAGAATTAAGAGCATGGCAAGGGAAGGAGGTTCCATCCAGACAGAGCCTTCCTTACCTTGGCCTTGAGTGTTGTTGCAGGGCTGGAAGAACCATAGCTATCACCACCGACACCATCCTCACCACTGCCTCCATTTCACAAAATATGAAAAAGTGTAGAGCCTGGCATAGGTCTCCAGATTCCACCTTGAGCCTAGATTTTCCTACTGTCTCCCACGGTTGATTCTGAGCACACTGGTTTGCTAGATGTTAATATACTACTTAAAAAATAAATTAGGACTCCTGAGTTCAAACAAAAATAAATGTTTTTTTTACTCTAGACATTTTTCAGAGTCTCTAAGGTACCAATAATACTTTGTAAGCCTCCAGGGGAGCATTGTTATATGTAGAGTTTCTCAAATTTATTTGGCTAAGAAAGCTTTTTTCCAAAAAGCACCCCAAGGGCACAGGGTTCTGCAGAAGACCTTGGAAAATACCAAACTAGGCCATCTTTCCTCGTGCTATTTCATATTTTTCAGAAACTTGCGTTTAATTGCTGCCCAATAGTCCATTATATGGCTAAGCCAAATTTATGTTTTCAGTCCCCAATGGTTAGACATTGAGATTGGTTCCAATTTTTCAACATTACTAATCATTCTAGAATGAATTCTGGTTACTTTGTGATCATCTCTGATTGTTCCCTTCAGAAGTGGAATTGTTGAATCAAAGCATATGAATGTTTTCAATATTCTCAAAATACATTGTCCAGTTGCTGAAAGCGTGGTCAGGGTTATTTAGCATCCATCTGTCAGAGCTGAGGATCTAAGGAGCTCGAAGGCCATTCCCTTCTCTCTTATCCTCTAGACAGTCAGCAATTAAAAAACAAGCATTCACCCTGGCTGGTGTGGCTAAGTTGGTTGAGCATCACCCCATAGATACCCCATCTGGGTGCATGTGGGAGACAACTGATTGATGTTTCTCTCTCCCTGTCCCTTCTTCTTTCTAAAATGAATAAAAAACATTAAAAAAAAAACCCCACAAACAAACACAAGCATTCACACATACTAAGGACACAAACAGCCATTTCTTTTGAGGAGACAAATTGGCTTTTCACAATTCCCTGTGCTTCTACTAAAAAATTAAAATGTTATCTAGGAGTTCTCTGAGCACTTTAATTTGGTATTACAGATACTCTGTTTGATAGTTAGGGAAGAAAGGATTTTTGAATTGGCATCTGTTTTGCTAATTTTCAAATAACCTTTCAAGGTGAGAGTAAAAAAATTCTATCAACTTCCCGTGATTGTGAAATTTGTTTCTGGAAGAAATCTTTTATGGGAGTGTTTTGTCAGTGCTCTGACCCCGTGGAAATTGAATTATGTCTGTTGAGTATTGAGGCTGATTATGGTGCTTTTGTTCTGTTTGTATGGGGGAAGGTATGCACATTGTAGGTTGGAAGTGATTTATCCTATTGTCCTCCACAAATATTATCCTTTGGTCAATGTATTACTGGGGTTTAGAACTGAGATGTGAACTTGAAGTCATTAAAACTCCCAAGTCCCCGGCAATAAAGTCGTTTAAGTGGCTTCACCAACAGATTTATTTCAAGATGATTCCATTTGGAGGAAGGAAAGAACAAGTAATGCATTATATACAAAGATCTATTCAATAATTCATGAGACCAGCACACCAGTGACCATTTTAGATTCAGTCCATGGTCTTATAGCTGAAAATGAACTCTGCCTTAGAAGATAGCCACAGTTTGTTCCTCTTTGTGCTTGAGTCCACAAGTACCTTGATTTTTGAGATATAAATTTTGTACTGACTCTATTTGGTGTGTTTAAATGGACCATTCTTATATGGAGGCTATTTTGAAAAAAATGGACATCTTATATAATTGGGCTAAAAGGACACTTTATATGCAAGGCCTACCTTTAGTGTTTCAAAAATTGCTTTTTTTCCTCTGTTTGGGCAGAGTTTTTTATTTTGTTTTCTACATGTGGAGTGAATTGCTGAAGGATGGATTAAAATAGTTTTATTGATGCCTAGTATTATAATAAGCACAGTGTTGGGCAGTTGGTGACTATGGAAAGGCACACATGGTAAATGGCTTGCTGTCCTCCAGTGAGCCCTGGCAAGTGGCCCAGGCCCTTCAGCTGGGAACTCCTGAGTTCATCTTGAGCTCCATCCAGCCTGAAAACCACAGAGGTACCAGGGCAGTTTCTTTTTAAGGTGGCGATTTGCATTAGGGCATGGAGTTGGGCAAGAGTTGCCTGCTTCCTTCTACTCAGTGAGAGCCACACTGACATTCTTCAGAGCAATAAAAGGGAAACCTTGGGAACTGATGTGGTTCAGATTTCCAAATAGGATCATTTCTGTTTGGCAAGTAATTAATTATTCCATGATAAGTATTGGGCGGGAAGTAAAAATGAATGAGTGATGGTTTTGTTGTTTACTGGAAAAGCTTCAGGATCCTTCCTTCCTTCTTTCCCTTCCTGTCCCCTCCCCTACTCTCCAATAAAAATGACTACTTTTAAAAACTTAAAAAACATTTTATTTAAAAATCATTGTAAAAATTTATACTATTCAGACTCCTGTAAGGAAAATGTACAAATCACTAGAAATCCCACTGTTAACATTTTGAGAAACATTATGCTATACTTAGACACACAGACACGCACCCACACACATTTTACCCTAAATTATATTATGCTGCATATGCTACTTTGAGTCTATGTTTTTTCATTTAACAGTATGTCAAGGGTACCTTTTCCTATAAATAAAAACCCTCATCATAATTTTAATTGTTGTGGAATATTCCCTTACAAACATATACCACTAGTGAATTCTCTATGATTAACCTTTAGGTTGATTTCAAATGTCTGCTCCCACGCGCAGCAGAGATGAGTATCTTTGTGTGTGTGAAGATCACTCCAGTATATGCTCCTATAAGTGGAATTGCTGGTTCAAACAGTACACACATTTAAACTTGATATATATTACCGACAGTGGCATTGAAAGAATGTCTTTCTTTTTTAAAAATAAAACATATATATTCCAGGTATCCAACATGATGATTTGATGTATGTATACATAGTGAAATGATTACTATAGTCAGTGTAATTAACATATCTTCTTACCTTTTTTTAGTGATGAAAGCACCTGAAATCTAGTTTCTTGGCAAATTTCAAGATTTAACATAATAGTATTAACCATGGTCATCATGCTGTAGATTGCATCTCTAGAACTTATTCATCTCACATAACTGCAAACTTCGTCCCTTTTGACCAGCATCTTCCATCCTTCCAGCCTCCAGCCCCCAAGCTCCTCGAAATCACTGTTCTACTCTCTGCTTCCATATATTTGACTTTCTTAATTCCATATATAAGTGAGATCGTGCAGTTTTTTTCTTTCTGCGTCTGGCTTATTTCACTTAGCATGATGTCCTGCAGGTTCATCCGTGTTATTGGAAATGGCAGGCACTCCTTTTATAAGGCTGGATAATACTCCATAGATACACCACATTTTTTTTATCCATTCATTCGTCGATGAACGCTTACATTGTTTCCATGTCTTGTTCACTGTGAATAATACTGCAGTGAACATGGGAGTTCAGATATCTCTTTGAGGCACTGATTTCATTTCTTTTGGTTATGTAATACCCCAAAGGGGAATTGCTAGGTGATACAGTAGTTCTATTTGTAGTTTTCTGAGGAACCTCCATACTGTTTTCCATAATGGCTGTACCAATTTACATGCCCATCAACAATTTATAAGGGTTCCCTTTTCTTCACATTCTCACCAACATTTGTTACCTTTTGGGTTTGTTTGTTTGTTTTGATAACATCCATCCTAATAGATGTGAGATGATATTTCATTGTGGTTTTGAATTGCATTTCCTTGATCATCAATGATGTTGAGCATCTTTTTGTAAGAAGGTCTTAAAATACATTCCCGCCTGGCCAGTGTGGTTCAGCGGTTGAGCATCGACCTAGGATCCAGGAGATTGTGGTTCGATTCCCAGTCAGGGCACATGCCCGGGTTGTGGGCTCAGTCCCTAGTGTGGGGCATGTGGGAAGCAGCCGATCAATGACTCTCTCATCACTGATGTTTCTGTCTCTCTCACTCCCTCTCCCTTTCTCTGAAATCAATTAAGATATATTTAAAATAATAATAATAATACATTCCCATGTAGCTTATGAGAGTGCCTCCCTTACGAATTCCACAAAGACTGGATATGATACAATTTTCAAATATTTAATAAATTTTAAAAAATCCTCGTCATTGCTTTCATTTTATTTTATTATAATTGGATATATTTTAAAATATTCATTGGCAATTTATATCTCTTCCTCTGTGATTTATCTACATATATCCTTTGTCCATTTTTCTGTTGCGCTGAATTATCTTTTTCTTACTGACTTTCAAAACCTCTTCAAATATATTCAAAGATACATTCTTCAAAATCTACATAAAATCTGTATGTATCCTCAGAATAATTATCCTGCTTAGGGATAAGTGATTCTCGTGACAGTGAGACTGGCTTTGCTCACATTCTGGAAAGGAGCTCCTCGCTCTCACCGTTTGTCACGCGGTGGAGGGACGCAGCCGTCCACGCCTGAGGGCAGTGCCGAGGTGCCCTTGCTGCAGTGTTCCTTATTAATGGCGCAGGGAGGGTCTTGTGATCTGGGCAGTCTCCTCTTTTCTTCTCCTTGGCAAACTTCTTTTTCTTGTTGCTGTCTAAGTCTAATAAGATTGCTCTGGGTCAGCCATATTAAATAAGTGATGAGCAGTAGAGAAAAGACAATTCATAGGATATTAACATTTAAAATAAAATTTATTTTTGGCCTTTGCTCAAGAGTGAATTTCATGGTCTGTAAACCATGAGCATATGTATTGTTGAGGAGAAAAATTTATATCTAATCTGAACCCTGGGAAAATTTTAGGGGAAATTCAGGGATCTTCTTGGGGTAATGTAGGCTAAAGTTTTACATTTAATTTGAGATTGCATAAAATGTGTTCACTCTGGCCTGAAACTGTTCATTGTTCCTAAACAGTTCCATTCGTTGGCTCCCATGTACTATCGTGGATCCGCTGCAGCTGTCATAGTGTATGATATTACCAAACAGGTAAGAAAGTCCCCTTTATATCTTAGATGCCATTTATGGTGATTCTCTCTCTTAGAAAGACCAAAGCAGAGATTTCACTGCTTGAATCTTGACAGTAACCTGGAATGAGATTTCATAATGTGGTTGTTGAGGATAATGAACACTAGATATTGAGTTTATTTCATCTGTATGTAAGGAAGCATTTCAGGTTTATCTGCTAAATTAAATGAACAACAATGAACATTCATTTTTAAGACTGACTGTCTGTAGAGGCAAGGTCATACTTGCTGGTACTGTTCTCCAGAATGTCCGCTTTTTAGAAAAAGGGAATTTATTTTTAAGTTTTGCATGCTTTACAATTATAAAACACTTATCTTCTATTAGGGTTTCAATCACACTACATAAAAGGCCAAGGAGAATGTTTATGTATGTATGACATGTTTGTGTACATACAATGTAGGTGTAGTTTTAGTGATCACATTGAGGATGCAGGATATCAACCACTGACCGCAGTGGTTTGCTGAGACTTTTTCCCCACTGCTGGAGTGCTGAGTCAGTGCACAGGACTGCTAGTTTAATGAGTCATCACAGTTTCCATCTGTGAGTTCCTGACCGCGTTTACCTAAACGTGCTGTCTACCTTGCTTGGCTTGTTTCCTGGAGGACGATTGTGAGTAAAGGACAGAAAGGAAAACAGACTCTAAAGTGTGTGTGTGTGTGTGTGTGTGTATTTTTACTTTTCTGAAGTAAGCATGAACATTGTCTTGGTCCTAGGACGTTGTCCTTTTTCATGTTAAGTCAAGGCTATAATCTTTTTTTTAGATTTTATTGTGTTTTTTAAATTTTTAATGGAGCTATTATTACTTTTTAAATTAAGTGTATTGGGGTGATGTCGGTTAATAAAATTATATAGGTTTCAAGTGCACAATTCTGTGATAGAGCATCTGTATATTGCATTGTGTGTTTACCACCCAAAGTCAAATCTTCTGTCACCATTCACCCTTTCTCCCCCCTCCCCCCGCCCCGTCCCTCGGTGCCTCCATGCTGTCGTCCATGTCTGTGAGGGTTTTTATTTCTTGTTTGATTTCAGTTTTATTTTATTTTTTTGCAGAAATATTTTTATTACATTTATTGGGGTGACATTGGTTAATAAGATTATATAGCTTAACTTTATCAAGTTTCCGTTTTAGAAAAGGGAACCTTTTATAGTCTATTTAAGTATAATTTAGCTAGTATTAAAATTTGTGCCAAGAGAAGGGTAGTTTATCGATCTGTGTGAGCTTCCTGAAAATATGTTTCTCTGTTTAGGGTTTGATTTCTGTTTGGTTGAAACACTGTATATAGGATTATGCATGAAAGACACAGGGTTATGTGCATAGTGTTGTGTTATGAACCCGGAACTCTAGTATGTTGATGGGTCTTTCTAATGCTTGGTTTATACTTTGGATTTAGGACTCATTCCATACCTTGAAGAAGTGGGTGAAAGAACTGAAAGAACATGGTCCAGAAAACATTGTAATGGCTATCGCTGGAAACAAATGTGATCTCTCAGATATCAGGTAAGATGCATTTAAAATTTTTGGTGTGTAGTTAATGTCCTCCATCCCTGAATGTCTATGTGTAAAAAGCTGTCATGCCTGTGTTATTTTCAGTGTAATAATTTAATCAATGGTCATTTACTGTGGTGGTCAAAGTGGTATTTATTCAACCAAAGTAGAATTAAGGGAAAATAGTAGGAAAATGCAAATCTGATAGACCACACAATAATGAATATTAAAATTAAATCTCCTATACACAGCACAATTTCATCCCTGACCCTAAATGTCTTTGGGCTACATGGTTTTATTTTATTATTACCTTTTCTGTTATTATTGTCATTATTACTATAATCACCATTTTAATAACACTTTCATCTGGTAAAGAGAGTTACATTCTTTCTTTCTTTTTTGGTAATCGTCACCCAAGGCTATGTTTTTATTGAGGAAGGGAGAGGAAGAGAGAGAGAGACATCGATGTGAGACACATTGATTGGTTGCCTCCTGTACACACCCTGACCGGGGATCGAACCCGAAACCTGATACGTGCCTTGACTGGGAATCAAACCCTGGACCTTTCCGTGTATGGGACGACCCTCCAACCAACTCAGCCACACCCGCCACAGCAAGAGTTAGATTATTAACATTTCCCATACATCCTTGTTTGTTTTATTTCTAGACTTAAGGACATAATGAAGTCTATATAATCTCACTGTTTTGTTCTAAGATCTGAATAGGATGTGCCATGTATGCACACTTTGGCTTGTTCCAGAAACACTGGCTTGTGGAATTCCTTTACCTGGAGAGGTGGTTGTAGAGATGCAGTCCACATGGGCTGGAGAGTTGATGATAACTCTATCTAGCCTGATAAGCTACTTATTTTTACTCAATAAAAATGTTATGAAAGAAGATAGAGAATTTGTGTTGTCTCCATTCCCTCGGTTAATTTAATTCTCAGCAATTCTAGTAGTTGATTTTCATAAAGACAACGACATCATGCTTTGGATTTTGCTAATCCAGATGTGATTAAACCAAAGTTAAGTAACAATGAAAATAGATCTTGCAAAAGCTCTTAACATGTCTTTCGACAAATTGCTCTGTTCTTTGGGATTTCAGAAGCTTTATATGACATTGCATCAGGTTGGTTTATAATAACAGCCATCAACACAACTTAATCATTTGTTTCTCTGGGGGCTGGACAAATATTTAAATTCCCCAGACTTAGTTCAGATCCCTGCCTTCTTTACTGTAATCCAAAAACAGTTTACTCATCTAGTATTTCCAGCAGAATTGCTTTAACTTTTGTCATTAGAAGGGGGTGGTGTGGGTGGGGAGAGGTGGACTTTGCTGAAAGAAGGCGCTACCTCTGACACCACTGAACTGCGGTAAAAGGTGTGACTTTAAGTGAGCTAAGCCTTGTGTATTGTGGCAGAGCTGATGACTGGAATCTAAGCAGAAAATGATTTAAACTTGAATAGGATTATTAGGACTCTTGGTTACATGGAACTGAAACCCAATTGAAATTAATTTTAGGAAAAAGAACTTAATGGGAGGTACTGGTATGCACACGGTAAATACCAGGGCTGCCTTTAGCTCTGGTGTGCCATCTGTGCCAACTTTCGATCCTCGCACTCGGTTTCTAGTCTGAATTGCCACGGAAGGATTTCCCACATCATGATAAGGCATTTGTGGCCAAGGGAGGGGATTTGGGTAGTATAAAATTATTTTTCTCACCATAACTATGAGAATGGGAGGGTGACTAATTTGGAAGAGGGTCAGTTTCTAGTCAAGTACAGTCTGGGCAGACAAAACATGTCTGTGACATGTTGGCTTGACTACTGGCACCTAAAGACACTGTTTCTGAGGGCGAAATCCAGCTTTTCTGCACTGGTATAGGGTTCTCCTCAGTAGGCCTTCTGCTCTGTGCTAGCCAGTTCCTCTGTATACAGTTTTCAAATGCATAGTCCGTCCATCTCACCCCCAACCACAAATTTACTCACAGCCCCTTCATCCCCAGTGGGAGACAATTCAAGACCCCATCCAGTGGTGACATCATGGGGCCACTGTCACACGAGTCCTGGTTCTCGGAGTGATACCCTTTCCTCTCTAGTTTGGCCTCAGGTCTGAATGTGGCTTCTCTAGATGGAATATGTATCTTTTGTTATACTCAAAGTGACTTCAGATGCTGCCTGTTACTGAATCATGCAGGAAGAAGCGATTCCCTTTGCAATTCTCCTTCAAACCTCTGGTTAAGTCAACAAAAACTAGTTTGATGCTAGTAAATATAAAATTTTAAAACATTTATTAATATGTAGTTTAAAATTTTAATATATTTTATTGAGATAATTTATAAACCATAAAAAATGCACCTATTTTAAGTATATAGGTCAATACATTTTAGCATATTTATAGAGTTATGCGGTCATTGTGACATCTAATTTTAGAACATTTCCATCCTACGAAGAAACATCATGCCCATTTATAGTTACTCCCAGTTTCATATCATTTTCTCTTGTGCTCGATTTAATCTCATGCCCTTGTGTACAGTGCCGTGCTGTACAGGCCTGTACCTAGGAGCACTGGGCTGCGCCATGAAGCCTAGGTGTGTCGTAGGCTGTACCACCTAGGCTTGTGTAAATGCCCTCCGTGGTGTTTGCACTATGGAGAAGTCACCCATTGACACATTTCTCAGAACCTATTCCTGTTGTTAAGCAGCCCATGACAGTAGTTGTCTGCAGAAGGCCCTTAACTTTAGACCCGCTTTTTCTGTCTCTCTGTCTCTCTGTCTCTCTTTCTCTTAAAGGGAGAATAGCAAGTATAAAAATAAGTGTTAAAAAGTTATTAGCCTCAAGCTCACATGGAACATTTTCCAGGATAGACCAAATACTAAGCCATACAGTAAACCTCAATGAACTTAAAATAATTAAAATCATACAAAGTATGTTTTCAGATTACAATGGAATTATATTAGAAACCACCAACAAACACATGAGGATGGGGGAAAACTGGATCACTCACACATTGTTGGTGTGAATGTAAAACGGTGCAACCACTTTGGGAAATAGTGCAGCAATTTTTTTTTAAAAAACTAACTATGCAATTCCCATATGGCCCAGCAATTGCACTGTTGGGCATTTATCCCACAGAAATGAAAACTTGGGTTTACACAAAACCTGCACATGAGTATTCGTAGAAGCTTTATTTGTAATTGGCCCAAACTGGAGCCAGCCCAGATGTCCCTGAGAAGGTGAATGGCTACACAAACTGGTGGGTCCATGCCATGGAATATTACGCAGTAATAAAGAGAAACAAGCTGGTAGTGCATGCAACTTGGGTGAACCTCCAGGGGAATTATGCTGGGTGAACACAGCCACTCCCGCAGGTTTCATAGTGTCCGACTCCAGATGTGTGGCACTTCGACGTGAAGACATTGTAGACACAGAGGACAAACTAGTGGTTGCCAGAGCTGATGGCCGGGGCAGTGTCGGGGGAGAGGGAGGAGGGGCAACACGAGGGGTCCTGTTAATGCTGGAACGGTTCAGTATCTTCTCTGTGGTAGTGGACACGCAAACCTACCCAGGTGATAAAATGGTGTAGAACTTTACACACACACACACACACACACACACACACACACACGAGTACCAGTAAAATTGGGGCAATCGCCCTGGCTGGGTGGCTTAGTTGGTTGGAGTGCCGTCCCATATGCCAAAAGGTTGCAGGCTGGAGTCCTGGTCAGGGGACATACCTGGGCTGCGGGTTCTATCCTTGGTTGAGGCCTGTACGGGAGGCTACAGATTGCTGTTTCTCTCACATCAGTGTTTCTCTCTCTATCTCCCTCTCCCTTCCTCTCTCTCTAAAAATCAATAAAAACATATCCTCAGGTGAGGATTAAAGTAAAAGAAACTGGGGAAATCTAAGTAACATCGAGTGAATCAATCAATGGCAATATCCCGTTTGTGACATTATTCTATAGATTTGCAAAATGTTGCCATTTGGGGAACCTGGGTAAAGTGTACAAGCAATCACTTGGTATCATTTCTTATAACTACATTACATGGGACTCTGTAATAACCTCAATAAAAGTTTCAATGAACAAAAAGCTGATTGAGATAAAAATAATAACAATATTAAAACAGTGGTATATGTGCAGATATATATATTCACAATATATATGCATGTTATATATATATATATATAACATACATATATATATGATTAAATAGAGTTTTGTAAACACACTGGGCCAAATGATGAATTTATTCCCAGAACATACAATGTACAAAAGGAAATTTGGGTAACTTTATTAAAAACTCCCATTTAGGAAAGTGGGGAAGGGGAAGCCTGATGGATTGGTCCTTGCCCAGAGAGACTATAAACTTTCTCCCACTCCAGAAGCATAGTCTGGTAAATGATAGGACCTGTGACCCTAATGGGCATCTGCTTGTTGACACCTTTCCATGGCAGTGGAATCAGATTCTTGGTCACCCAATCTGGCTGCTCCAGATTCTGCCTGCTGGTACGTCTTTTTCTGGGGAGTTAGCCAAATCTCTGCACTCCAAACCGTATTTAGAACTTGACCTTCTTTTACTCTACTCCTAAAACGCTTTGCTTTCCTGTAATTATCAGACACTATATTTTTTGTTGGGGGTTGGAGAGGGACAGTATCTAGGTTTGGTTGTGTATGTGAGTGTGCATGTGTGTCTGTGTGTGCGTATGTGTCGGTGTAACCAGTCTCATCTAGCAGACTTTAGCTGTGTCAACAGCCAAAGCTCCTTAAGGGGAGCTTTGTTTTGTTTGCCTGTTGTGTTTTTTGTTTGTTTGGTTTTTTTTTTTTGAGAGGGTACTGGAATTTAAATGGAATTAACTCCCTGAACTTGACTCGGCCCACTAGAGGCATTTGTATGCAGAAGTGCCTTGCAGAGGAGCTGCCACATAGTTGCATAGTCGGGTTAGGGTGTTTCATATTCATGATGTTCCAGAAGACGGTATAAAGGTGTGACCACACTACCCAAACTGAAAGGCATTCAGAAGCATCTGGTCGGGTACATTCAGGACTTCTAGTTTGGATTTTTTTTTTTAGGTTTCTGATCTTTGTGAGAGATTTTCCTGGGTATCTTGAAAATTCTAGAAAAAATCTCCCTGTGCCCAAATTGTCGTGACATTGGAGTAATGTGTAGTCTCTTGAATCTGAGGTGAGGAAGCCACCTGGATTGGTGCTACTGTGAGTGAGAAGGCTCTACACAGTAGGTGCTCAGTGGATGTCACTTCCCTGCTTTCCACGGCTCCTCTCCCTCCCAGTGAAGATGGGCCTTGGAAGGGAGTTCTGGTAACAGCTCCTAGGAGGGCAGTGCGCCACCCCTGCTGGGGCCTGGGAAACAGGGCTATCCCCTTCTCCCTACCATCTGCTCATGCTGAGGTAGGGATTGCAAAGTTGTGGACATTTCAGGGACATACAGGGTTGAAAAAAAGTAAGGGAACTTCCACTAAAGTGATCGTGCAGGACCTGGGGTAACGGCTGACTTGAAGAACATGGCAGGTCTGAGCAGAGGGTAAATGGTGGGATTTGCCTGACTCAGATGGCAGGAGAAGCTGACATGAGTCTGTGGCGGGTGACCAAGTTTCTGAACAAGCAGTGCATGGCATGGGGCTGATTCCAGTGGCTCTAAGGAGGGCAGATTTGGTCTGGGGTCTAGATAGAAAAGAAACGTTCTTCAGAGAAAGTCCGAGGAGCCCAGCGAGAGACTGCCCAGCCTTGTCTTGGCCCTGGTGGAAGAACTGGGGCAAAGCAGTCTTGAACAGAAAAAAAATGAAATAGGTCACCTTGCTTCAATAGTTTTAAAAGTTCCATGAACCTAAAAATCATGCAGAGCGCTTGTTAAACATTTAGATTCTAGGATCCAGCTCCAGAGATTCTGATTCAATAGGCAGGGGTAGGTTGGGGGCATGTGCATTTAAAAAAGTGATTTATAAGTGGTCCACGGGCCATACTTGGAAAAGCATTGCCTTAGGTGAAAGGGATTTATGGTACGGAAGGAGGAGGTCCGGAGCCTAGCGAAGGATTTGTGCAGGTCTCTGACTTCAGGCCACATGTGCCTGGGCTTCCCTCTCACCCTTCAGACCTCAGGGAGAATGGAAACAGCGGCTTGTCATCACTCAGGACGCAGAGCAGTAATTTGATCTCTCCAGATTGGAAACTCTTCCTGATGTGCTTGATCATTTGGACATTGGCCTTCCTCTGGTGGGTTCTAACTTGACCTGCTCTTCAAGCTCAAGGGTCTCCTGTTGGCTTTTCCGTAGAATTTCACCTCTTACTGGCATTTTTAGGGCTGTGAATGAATCAGTAAGAGAGTGGGGGGGGGGGCGGGGGGAGTATCATATAGAAGTGCTGATGGGAGAAAAGCTCTCAGGCCTGATTAATTTTATCTTGCAAATGGTAGCAGTGGGAACTTACCTAACAAAAGTGATAGTGGAAATTAGGGGTTTAGGAGTGAGGGAACCTTCTACTCAGAGGTGGTGGGTAATGACCTGGGGGTGACTCTTCTGTCACTGGCCCTCTCTGCCCAAGGTTCCTCCCATCCCCCATAAATACAACCCAGGAGGTCATCAGGGACTCTGTGTCCTCTCTCCTCTTCTGAGGAATGGACTCATGGTCTTATATCAACACTTCTGGTATCTCTAAAAAAACCGTGAGAGAGATTGGGGGGTTTGCTGCTGGTGAATCAAGATTTTTTCCTGGAGTAGAGGTTGTATTCCAAGAAAGGAACACGTGGAGGGTGAGGTGAAACTAAGGTGGGACAGAAGAAGGAAATTTGTCCTATCAGTTTTCAGTCATTTGATTGGCAATTAATTTTTCTTAGTTCTTTTGTGTGTAGAAAGTACTATGGGAAGATCATGAAAAGAGAAGAAAGTGACACAGAAGCATGGAACAGACAGGGATCTCAGGGAAGGCGGCGGTGGGCGGGTGGGGGGAGAGATTAACCAAAGAACTGATACGCATAAATGCATAACCCACGGACACAGACAGTAGTGTGGGGAGGGCCTGGGGTGGGTGGGGGAACAGGGTAGAAGGGGTCAATGGGCAAAAAAAAGGGGACATCTGTAATTCTTTCAACAATAAAGATAAATTCAAAAAAACATTTTTTTAAGTACTTTCCTTTGAGCTACTTCTGTTTGGGGAGCTGAGAGTGGTACTCGCCAGAGGAAAATATCTAATGAGCAATACCAGACTGGATTTAACAAAGTTCCAGAAGTCATGGTGCAGAAAGGACAAAGGAATTCAGGAAAGGGAAAGTTCGTAGCTATCTCGAGTGATTTCGAAAGGCTTGCTCTCAGATGACAGGCGTCACAAGCGGAGCTGTTGAGTCCCGTAGGAGGAAACTCCAGGAAGGGAAGGGAAGGGACAAAGGCATGGAGGTGGGGGGAGTTTGACAGGTGTTATGGGTGAGGGGACATCAAGAGTTTTACCTGACGGCTTGCCCTGGGGAATGGAGGAAAAGATAGCTAGATAGTAAGAAGATAGCTTATGAATGGCTTAAAAGCATGCCGAGTGGTTCGGGCTTGATAGGCTGGGCCAGGATGACAAACACCGGCTGCCTTGCCTCCTGCTTCCCTGTCTCTCAGACCCCTGGCACCGCGGCTCATCCGTCAGGGCCCTGTCTTTTCCTGAGTCTGTTGTGGCCTGAGGCTCCTTCTTAACTCTATGAATGCTCCATGTAGTCACCACCAGTTAAAGAGCTGAAACCTGTTTGCCAACCTCCAGGTGGGCTGTGGGAGCATTCTGAATTCTTGAGCAAGTAAGGATTCATGCAATTTCCTGTGTTATCTAGAGCTAGACACTGGGGTGGGAGCTGGCCTCTGCAGCCTAAGTTCTTCTTCTACAGCTTTCTGAAATACACACCAACCAAGCGAGAAACCACCACACATCTGTTGTTTCAAATTTTGGATAAAGTTGAGGTCCTTAGCAGACTAACTATATATTTGGAAATAAATGTTTTTACTAAGAATGCATAAATTGCTTTCACTACTTACATGTGACTCCAAAACTCATTCCAGTCTTAGTCGTGGGCCAGAAGTGGATATAGGAAGTTCTTTAAAATTATTTGAATTGAATAAGAGAACTTGAGATGCTGGATAATAAAAATCCCACTTATTCTGAATACTAAAAACTAAAAAGCACAAAAGCCAATGGACATCAAAAGCCACCACAGGGTTTGGAAATATCATGGCCAGTGTTAAAATGCACGCAGAAATTTTTGTACATGAGATGAGGAGGCAGAGTAGGGGCTCTGCTGTTAAAATATGTGTTTGGTGCTCTGCGATGTGCCGCACCTTCCCGTGTTTCTATCCCGATGCTGTGCAGGTGGCTGAGCCTGCACCTGTTCCCTGTTGTCGAGCAGGAGGCCAGGCCCTGAAGACTGAGCTCCCCAGAGAGCCAAGCAAGGGCATCCAGAATCTCTCTTTATCAATTATAAAGTATTTTTAATGAAGAATTTTACGTATATTTTAAAGAATACTATGAATTTTAAAGCATAAAATGAACAGCGATGTAATTGAGTATGCTTCCCTCCCCAGTTGTATCTTTATCTTTATCTTTACCCAGAAGCAACTACTACTATGACTTTTGTGATAATTTTTTCTTTATACTTTACCCACCCATGTTTGCATTTCTAAATGACAGATTTAGGTTTGCCTGTTTTTGAGCTTTATATAAATGGAATGGTGGAGATTAGGGCAGTGTTCAGGCCCATATCTGCATGTGGTGAGGTATGTGTGTTAGGGGGCTGTATTTTTATGGCTCATTTATTTATTTTTAACCTTCACCCGAGGACATACTTATTGATTTTAGAGAGAAGGGGTGGGGGGGAGGAGAGTGAGAGAACATCAATTTGAAAGAGAAACATCAATCAATTGCTTCCCAGGGATTGAACCCACTACCTAGGTATGTGCTCTGATCAGGAATTAAACCGGAAACCTTTCAGTGCATGGAATGACACTCCAACCAACTGAGCCACACTGGCCAGGGCTGTGGTTTATTTTAAAAAATAGTTAAACAAACTTATTTTAGAACAGTTTCATACTTACAGAAAAGTTGCAAAGCTAGTACAGAGAGTTCCCATATATCCCACATTTAATTCTTTATATTGTTAATATCTTCTTTATATTGTTAATATCTTATTATCATGGTAACTTTGTCACAATTAAGGAACTTTCTTAATACTTTGCTATTAATAAAGTCCATACTTTACTCAGATTTCATTAGTTTTCCCTTAATCTCCTTTGTTGTTGTTGTTGCTATTGTTCTAGGATCCCATCCATAATATCATATTATATTTAATTGTCATTTCTCTAGGCTCCTCTGGGCTGTGACAGTTTCTCAGACTTCCTTTATTTTTGATGACTTTGACAGTTTTAAGGAGAACTAGTCAGATACTTTGGAGAATATCTCTCAGATAAGGTTTGTCTGATGTGCTTCTCATGATTTGACTGGGATTATGTGTTTTGGGAAGGAAGACCACAGAGGTAGAGTCCTATTTTATTACTTTATCATATCATATTTAAACATATGAAGTGTTCAGGTTATCAGCACGCCTTACCACCGATGATATTGACCTTGAGCACGTGGCTGAGGTAGTGGTTGTCAGGTTTCTCCACTGTGAAGTGACCTCTCACTCCCTCTGCTTACCGTATTCCTTGGAGGAAGTCTCTTGCACAGCCCCCACTCGGGGTGGGCACTACGCTCCATCTCCTTGAGGGAGGAGTATCTAAATAAGTTACTTGGAATTCTGCGGGTGAAATTTGTCTCTTCTCCCCTTTATTTATTCAATCATTTATTTACAAAAGTAGGAACTCATGTATATTTATTTTATACTTTGGTTTTTAATGCAATACTGTTATGGAAATTGTTGCTCAAATTGTTGCAGCTTTGGCCACTGGGAACTCTTTCTGTTGACTCCTGTGTTCCTTTAACATATGCCTGTCACTTCAGTTCTTGAGTGCCTCCTTACTTTTTGGTACAAGATGTCCCAGGCTCACCTTGTATATTTTAGGATACAGCCCTAGAATCAACCATGTCTCCAGGCAGCCCTAGTTCCTTTCATTGGAGAGTGGTATTTAGAAACTAAGATCTATGCTGGGCATGCTTGTTACTGGAGTGTCATTGGGTATAGGCCCTTTTAGTGAACAGAGGTAGAAAAAATATATGGATATATGCTAACTTGATTAATTGCACACATATCTGTAATTATTTCTATATCTATCCATCTGTATCTAGATTAAGATAAACATAAATTCATATTGATGGCTCTGATTCTAATCTAGAACTACATGACTAATTCTAACCTTCTGTAGCGTGTGTGGGAGGGATGTTGTAAAAAATCATCAACTAATGTATGACTAAGCTGAATTACAGTAAGCTTTTGTCCTGGAGATTTCTTACAGATAAACAGTAATCTTTCCCCTTTTACTTTACATACTGCCCAAAGTTTCAGAGTTTCAAAATGTAACTTCTATTAAGCATTATGGCTCTCTCAGCCATGACTTTCAAGTGGTACAATCTTTACTATATTATATATTGTTCACTTAGGCAGTGGCCTGAAAATAAAGTTACTCACCATTGTCATCATTGCTAACTTGAATGGAGTGCTTACTATGTTCCGGATACTATTATAACTAGTGTATGTTAACCTTCACAGTCCTATGAAAGAGTTATAATCGGTCTCCCATCTTATCAATGAGGAAACTGAGGCACAGAGATTAGGGAGCTTATCCCAGGTCTTGTAGCTAAGAGGGTGTAGGGGCCCGGCTTTAAGCCTAGGCAGTCTGTTCCAGAGCTGATCATGCTGTATCGTATCTCACAGAACTGTGAACAGGATCCGTGAGAATTTCTGAACTACTAAGAGAAAATGACAGCTAATTTGATCCTGCTCAGAAGATTTGGAGCTAGTGATTCTTTCCAATGGTTCTCTCTGACCTCTTCAGGACTAGCCTAAATATATCTGTCGGGAGAAGGGTTATTAAGAGCCCAAGGAACAGCCAGGTCCCCTTGGAGAAACTATGTTTTCTGTTCAGTCCTCATTCAATTTAAATTCTGACACTTTTTATGAGAAACAATCCCTTTAAGTCTGTGGTAAGAACCTGACACTGCTTGTTAGAACTTGACACCGGGAATTTGGCCCCAGGTGAATAGCAGTTGTGGACACACATTAATAAGCAGACAAGGCCCCATGGGAACAGAAATTCTTCCCAGGGTACACATATCAAGCGCTTTAACTGATCATTGCAAAATGTTATTGTCCAATCAGATAGTAATTGTGAAGGTGGTAATTATTCTTTGTCGTTTTTCTTTTTTAAAAAAGTTTAGTGTTAGTTTCCCCTCACAGGTAAACCAATTCAAGTATCTAAAAAAACAAACAAAAAACACCACTGGGATTTTAAAGAGATTTTGTTGCTTTGATTATTGCTAAAATGGTTGTCTCATCTGTGTGTTACATAAATATCTTGCATATTTAGATGAAATATGAGCTAATAGGAGCACAACAAGCCCTGATTATTCATATCGGTGGCTGTCTGGGGGAGTGGGGAAGACTGAGACGGCTTCACCACAGCCTTTGCCAACAGCCTGCAGCCTGCCTCTGTTGGATTTTGATGGAATGTTGTGAATGGTTTCCATTGCTTTTGGCTAGAATACCTTAAACATGTGGGATGGTTTTGACAAAAAATAATTCCACCAGACATTTAACAGCTGCCTCCTGCTCACTGATGGCTTGCTACTTATGCCTGGGCTGCTTAGTTGGTTGTTTAAGCTTGACCTTGGAAAGGGTCCGTGGCTGGAGCAGAGAGTAAAAAATATAGGGCAAACATTTTTAAATGAAATGCTAACTGTTGGGCTCCAGGAGCTTGGGAGAATATAAAATGCTTTGTTATTGCTGTTATGGTGTTTTAGAAATATAGCATACACAACTAGAACCTACCTGGACCACCAAAGATTTCGTTTGGGAAGAGCTCGTGAGACCACTATAATTTTATCACTTGTAAAATTGGGCCTGATGAATGTATAGTCATGTGTTAACAACAGGGATATGTTCTGAGAAATGTGTCATTAAGCAATTTCATCCTTGTGTGAACATCATAGGGTGCACTTACACAAACCTAGATGGTATAGCCTATGCACACCTAGGCTATATGATACGCTTATTGCCCCTAGGCTGCAAACCTGTATAGCCTGTTACTGTACTGAATACTGTAAGCAATTGTAACACAATTTAATAAACCATTTAGGGGTAATTAGCCAGTCATAGGGAAATATAGCTTCAAAATGAACAAGGATTTAAAGGTAAAATAACAAATCCATAAAAGTTAGGGAAAGGAGGTGAATTTTTAAAATAATCTTGGAATTGCAATGAACTGTTTAATCATGATATAAAACTCAGAAGTCAGAGAGGAAAAATGATTAAAAAAGAAGTCTAACTTATAAAAACTTCTGTGTGGCAAAAATGCCACAAACAAGATTAAATACAAATGATAAGCTAAAAGAAATGTGGAAACTACATTGCAAAGGGCTAGGCTCTTTAATATGCAAAGAGCACTTTCAAGTAAAAGTCCAAACGACCCAAACCAAGATGACAGAGAACGTTCACGAGAATGTCACAGGAGAAGAAATGCTCATGGCTTGTGAAAAATTGCTCATCATCTTTGACTAAAAGTTACTCAGAATTGACATCGGGCTTTTCTTATGGAGAAAGGACTTCAAAATATGATGCCGTTGTACTTCTGGCACGATTTATGGAAGTCAACGTGCTTAACCGGCTGGCTGATACAGCGTGTGTCCCGCCATCCTTCTGAGGAACAGCAGTGACCAGACTGGGAGCCTTCCCGGGCCGTGCACCGCGGGGGCCACGGCGGACCCATGACAGGCCCGCGGCCCTGAGCAGGCCGGGCCTCCTGCTCCCCCGTTTCCTCTGCCTCCTTTCCCCAGTGTCCTTGCCATTATCGCCCGGCCGGGACACTGTAAAGAGACACTGACGTCGCGCTCAGCATGTGCCGGGTTTTGCTTTGAGCACTTTATAATACCAACCCACTTGACATTTAAAATGGCTGTGAAGCATTCGCCCACGCGGGAGAAGGAGCATGAGACCCGAGGGAAGTGAACTTGTACTCCCCGAGCAGCACACTCGGCTGCCGTTCTCACGCCGGCTCCTTCCCGGGTCACCCCTGAAAGATTCGGATCTAGAGCCCGTGGCTGGGGCGCACGGTGGGCTCCGGGGGAGTCATCAGTGTCACTGACCTTCGGAAGGAGCCCGTGGAACTGAGGCTTCCCGGTGAACCCCAGGAGGGGCAGGGCGTGGTTCCACCTGAGCCCGCCCTTGAGGCCTCTCCCTGACAGGCGGGGCTCCAGGAATGCCTCTGGCTCTCCTGTCCCTCTCTCCCTTCCCTCAGCGGAGGAGGGTCATGAATTAAATAGCCCTGTAGTGAGAGTGAGTCAGCTGCCACGTTGCCAGGTGCCACCCGTGAACAACAAAGCAAGGACCCTTCCTGGGCAGCACGGCCTGTTGAGAAGCCTGGGGCCCACAGGGACGTTGTTTCCTGACCTCCCTGCCCGCCGAGAGCCTCCGGGTGCTGTGGGCAGCTCAGGCTGTGCCCCCGAGACACAGACAGGCTGACATGTGGGCCATGCTCAGATGTAAGCTGATTAACATCAGAGCCCGAGTCTAGCACAGGACCCCCCATTTTATGTTGCTTGCACCCCTAGGCCTACCTCCTGGCCCATTTGGAAGGGTTGGGTGAGCCTCCGCCTCCAGGACTTTCCCATTTGACGTTCTCAGCACTCCCACGCTTTCCCTTAAGTCCACATGGCACTTCCTCTACCTGCACCCTCCTCTCTGCCGAAGGCAACTTGGGGATGATTTTGTCATTTAATCAGTTGACAAATATTCATTAATTGCCTCCTCGATGCCAGGCAGTGTTATGATCCTGGCACACTCAAACAAAAACCATGGCCCCGGTATCAAGAAACCCACAGCCTATTTTTGAGCCGCACAACCTCACAAGGATGATAGTATTATGCTTGAGTATGCACAGGTGTTAAGGGCATGGGGAAGAGCATTTTCTCTGAAGGGAGGGAATGCTGGACGGAGCTCTCCAGGAGGCCAAGGGTGGAAGAGAGCCAAGCGAATGGGCGGGGTGGACAGAGGGAAGAGCAGGTGCACGGCCCAGAAACAGACATGAGCCCAGCAAGCTCCCAGAACGGCCACTCGCTCGGAATGGCTGTCACGTTGGGTGTGAACAGGGGGAATGAGACAGGAAGCCTCTTTCTGCTAAGGCGCTGGGTTTTATCCTGAGGCAATTGGAAGACGTGTAAGAATTCTATTCAGGTGAATACTTGATAGATTTGCAGTTTTGAGAGATCCCCATGGTGGGCGTGTGGGTAGTGAATTGCTGGAGGCTGGAGGACCAGTTAGAAAAGCATGTTTAGTTTTCGTTGTCGGGAGGCAACATTAAGTGTCATGCCCAGAAACTGAGTTACTTTTTCCAGCAATTTGTTTAGCACAGGTTTGCTATGGGAATTATTATAATTTCACTGGCCAGTAGCCTACAGGATAATATCTCTTAATAAGCAAAATAAAGAAATACTCCAAACAAATGACAGATTAATGATACTGTTCTTCCAGGCAAGGGGAGATAAAGGAATAAAGTCCAGGAAGGCACTTGGGAAAGTCAGTGAACAGCTGACTCATTTCCAGATTTCCAGCTGCCAGGGCAAAAGTAAAAGTCTCCTGTTGCTAGAGCATTTTGCTAGGGAATGAAGATACAAGTGTTGATAGGTGAGCTGAACTCTTTCTTGGGGTCCCTGCCTTGTCACCACTAGTGAGGAGGAGTGCCTTACCAAGATAGGAGTGAAATGCCCCACCTCAGATAGTCCTTGCAAGCTCTCTGTGTTTGTAGTCTAAATGTCCCCTTGGCCATAGTTGCTCTCCACAGGTTCTTATTGATAAGAAGAGGCCCCTTCGCAGCTGGCTGCTTATCAACAACAACAGATGTAGAATGATGACATTCTGGTAGGACTTCCTCTATTCTTGTATCAAACAACTTGTTTTTATCATAAACAAGTGGATTAAAAGAACTTCATTTAAGTCATAAGCAAGTGGATGTGAAATCATATTAACCCAATGCACAACAAGGCCACTGCAGACATCTGTGTAACAAATGAAGAGGGCCTGAGCTCAGGCAGAGGCAGGGTCGGGAGAGGCGACGCTGCAGGGTAGGTTAAGCTTCATTACTTAGTGTTGGGCGGTGAGAGAGGGGAAGCACTTGGGCACTTCCTTGATTTCTTATTTGGTAAGTAGAAGGTTTATGAAAAGAGTCGATCTGTGGGTGAAAGGCAGTTATCAGGCCATGACAAGTTACAATTGAGAAGCATATTTTCTGTTTAAGGACCATGAAAAGCTAGCTCAACAGGGAGATAATGTCTAGATATAGAAGAGAAAGGGCAGTGTCTCAGCCCCTCTGTGCCTGTTACCACAGGCCATGCACCGGTGGGTCCATAAAATGCTCTACTGCACAGTGTCTGCTGTTGGATGCAGTCGCCCCTCCCCTATCCTGACTAGTATTAATTTCATTCTCCATCTCTCAGCTCATTGCTTGATTTTAAATTGTTGACACTATTACAAATGTCCCCCATTTCCCCCCCACTTTGCCCACCTCCACCCAGCCCTCACCCCCCTCCCCGCCCTCGGCCTTCATGACACTGATGTCTGTGTCCATGGGCTCTGCATATATGTTCTTTGGCTAATCTCTTCACCTTCTTTCATGCAGTCCCCCCCACTCTCCTCCCTTTTGACCTCTGTTGGTTAAGTTTTCTTATCCATTCAGCTACCTTTGTCTTGTGATTGGAGCATTTAATCCATTTACATTTAAGGTTCTTATCGATAGGTACTTATTTATTGCCATTTTTTCTTTATGCTTGTGTTCCTCTCTCTGTTTCTTCTTCTTACAGCAGACCTCCTCCAGTTCGTCTTCTTCAGTTCCATTGATCAAAATGCATTACCTTCTACCCTGCTACTACCTATCTTAATATTACAGATGTTAACAGTGTTGTGGACCAGAGTGACTGTGGGTGTGTTTGCTTTTGCTCTCAAATGTAGATTCCAGAAGGCAAGGACTAGTGCGTTCTCTAGCACCTACAAGAAGGACTGGCATACCCTAACTGCTCAATGAATATTTGTTAAATAAATGAATAAACTTCCGGAAAACAGGGACTGTAACTTTTTAATCTTTGGATTCACCACAGCATCTTTACATGAGAAGTAGATAAATAAATGTCTTTTTAGATTGTTCATTTAAATAGAGTTCATGTCCTAAAACCTTTGCAGGAATAGCCATGTAAAGCTCAAAGTCCAAATATGCCATATTGCATCATAGCTATAACATGTTCATTTACAAACTTTCAAATCATGCCACATGTTTTCTCTGATTTGTGAAAAATCATAGAGTCTTACAGAAACTTGCACACACATGAGCGCACACACATTTTTAAAAAATATTTCATCGTATTATGGGGGAAGATATTTGAAATCCACCCTTCCTTGGAAAACTGGAGTGTATACATAATGATTTTTCCTACTGTTCTGGAATTCTTTACTTCTGTGGGACTGGGAAAGTATGTTATATATGCACGTCTTGTCTCTGTGGATGCCAGAGACCAGGTTTTAAACTTTAAAAAGTCTCATTCATACTAGGTTTTTAATACTTGCTGAGTGATAGAGTTGATATTCTCCAGGATTGTAAAGGAGCTTTTTCCACATGAGCTTTTTGTTTGGTCTGTTGGGATTATTTATATTTTACAAAAGATCATTCATTTCTGTCTGGGTTTCACCTCTTTTCTAGGGAGGTTCCTTTGAAGGATGCGAAGGAATATGCTGAATCCATAGGTGCCATCGTGGTTGAAACAAGTGCAAAAAATGCTATTAACATTGAAGAACTCTTTCAAGGAATCAGTAAGTATCTGAATCGTGTTTTTAACTTAGCTTACATTTTTTATGCCTCTGAGTCAAATGATGAAATCATAGAGCTCTGAAGTAGAGCTTTTCCTCGGTGTGAATTTGTTTGATGATGTGGATATAAAACCTACAAGCATGTACATGTCAATATTGACCTATATTGTGTCTCCCAATTCTAAATTTCCATAATTCAGTTCTTTAACCTGGTAATTCTATGTTTTATGAATCCAAATGAAGTAACTCTGTTGCAAAATAAAATTTCTTTTAATTAAAAAATATATATTCTATAGCATTTATGTGTGGGGGTGGAAAAAATTAATTTTGCTTCTACCCATCTAAATTCTTCTGGCTGAACTAATCCAGTTGACATGAGACAGATTAACAAGAGAAAATGACCAAATTTATTATGTATGTAATATGGGGGCTTCATAAGAATATGGGCTCCCAGGACAGGACTGGCAGTTGAGGCTTACATGCTATCTTGAGCTAAGGAGAAGGGGGGGGGGGGGGGCGGGTTTGTGGTTTGGGAATTCAAAGGGGAGGAAGGCAGTCCACATGGAGATGGAAAAGCAAATGTTTGGTAAACAAATGTTTGCTGGGCCATCTTAACAATGGGACACAGAGAAGACTGATCAGATGGCCTTGCTGGTTCCTCCTGCCTGTCGCACCAGTTCTTATTAAACTACTGTAGTTATCTGTAATGATACCTCCCTTCCTGGAGCAGGTCCTCTATCTAAATTCTTTTAGGCAGTTAGCGTGGAGGTCAACGGTTTTTCCTCAGCCTTTCTTTTCTTAAAAATAACCATTTTAAAATAATCGATATCTCAAAAGGCATGTTGTGGGATGGCCCACTGCTTTCCCTCACAGATCAATCTGTTGAGGGTAGGAGAAATAAAACAGACATGGAAGAGGTATAGAAAATTGAAGTCACCCATTAAGCTGAATGACACTAGGCAAATGAAACAAAAGAACATTTTGTACTTTCTTTTGCTTGATGTTCGCCAACAAAAATAGTGTCTCCATCCCACGTGACCTGAAATTGGGAATTGGGTGGAGAGTAGATTTGTAAATGTTTTCCTCATTTCTGATCAGCTAATTAATGGAAGGTGATTTCTCCGTTCTTCCTCTCCAGTTCTGGGTAATGTTATGCTTCCCTTTCTTTACACTGGTTCCCCATGAACAACCTTTATCTAAGAGCTGTCTCCCAGCTCATGGTTTACAACTTCTGTGATAATGATGTTCTGTTCTGGGTGCCCTCAGAGAGCTGCCTGCTGGCAGCGATCTTGTAAAACTGTGTCCTGAGATACCTTCAGAGCATAACTGGGGACTTGCAAGAGGTATAAGTGTTTAGTGAGGTGCTGGGACTCAAAGTCTTTGGGTCACCTTAGGAAAAGTTAAACTCCTGAACAGTTGGCAGTTGTTCTCAAATATCTTGGCTCCACACAGTTCCAGAAGGGAATTCCAGAAGGGAAACTGATAGTTTGATCTCTCTGAGCTCATTGTTGGCGATGCTCTCAAAGTCAGAGGGACCATTGCTTCCCAGAACAGATTTGATTTCCTTTTAACTGGTTTTGGTTCATTGCTTCAGGCTCTGAGAACCCACAGTAGGGAATATTTTGTTTGTTTCCTTTGGCTTGATGGAGAATTCACTAGAGATGAGGAACCCTGACTGGGTTTTTTGCATGATACAGAAACACACAAAAGAATGCGGCCCCCCCCTTCTTGTTCCCTGGTCTACACCACCTTCCCGTCCAGTCTCCTTCAGAAGGGTTCCTTGTCTTGCCGTTACTTCATGCTTGCGTTTGCCAAGACCGTCGTCCTGAGTGGCTGAACTCTGGAGTGCTAGGGCTGTCATTTTATGTTGGAAACCCCATATTCCCCGACTCCTGCTCCTTCCCGAGCGTGGCCTTGCGTGCAGTGCTCTGCTCAGCTGCCCTCTGCAGCTGTGTAGCTCTGGGTGACATCTGACAGCGTTTGGCTTGAACTCATTCCATTAACCTCCTATTTCCTGAGGTCAAACTCATTCTTTTCCTGGTGGCATTTGACTTTTCTGGCAGGTTAGGCTAATTGTGCAGCTATTAAGTATTTTGTTTTTATTAATGCTTTTAATTAACGAAGCTAGATAGTTCCCGATGACCGCGACTTTCACACCTGTCTTTGTGCAGCTCCTTGTATTTTCTAGAGCTCTCTCCGCCGCTTTAGCCCCTAGAAGGCAGGCAGTGCAGATGGCAGTGCCCAGTGAAGGAGGCTCAGCACTCCGTATACCTCAGATGCAACCTGAGATTTCTTCTCCATGAGCTCGGAGACTCTCAGGTTTATGTAAGCCATAATTAAAATACCAAATTCAATAGGACCTCAAAGAATAAAACAGACCTAAGTAGCAAGAATTGATATCTTAATTTGAATGATATTTCTTTGTACGGTCCAGCCAGCATAAATGCCTTCATGCATGTGAAGCCTTATAGCTCAAAGGGGTGGGGACTTTGACTACAGAATTCCTGAGATCCTGCTGGTCTGTTCATTTAAGAAAAAACAAGTGTTTTATTTAAAGCACCGGGGAATTATGGCTTCAAATAATCAATTCCTATAGAAGCTGTAGAATACTGTATCACCTTGTGTTCCAAGTCAAATAAACAACTGTTCGTGTTTCATTATACTGTGGTTTTAAGTGCCTTTGCAAAGAAGCCTGGAAATACACAGCCTGCGGCAAGATCTCTCTCCACATATATACTGTAAGTGGCGGTGCCTTCCCAGCCTCTCTACTCCTTCAGGTGAATTTCTTCTGAATCAGGTGGTGTAGCCTGAGTACAGGTTAATTTAAAACACAGTACCACGTACACCTAAATATATTGCAGCAGACGTTTCGTTTATTTTCCTTTTCCCTGTTTCTACTTGTATTACATGTACTTCTCCCTGAGCTCAAAATAGACTGAGATCCTGCTGACACCTATGCTCCCCAAAGCAACGACCCAGAGACAGACGTGCCTGGGAGAAAAGATGCAATAAAAAAACCAAGAATGAGCCGTGAGAATAAAAGCCCCTTTAAAAAGGGGTGCTTACACAGAATTAATTCATATTGACTTCACTAAAGAGACAAATGTTTCTCTTTTACATTCCTAGAGTATTCATAAACCAGAAATGAATCAACTGTGTTTTCTGAACATGAGTTAATATATTTTCTAACTGGAAATTGTTTGCCAAAATATTATCTGTTTTCAAAGACTGAAGCTACCCGGGAAAAGACTTAGGTGCTGCCCTGTTTCGGGTGGTCTGTGCACAGTCCTGACATAATGTAGTGTCCTGGGATTGGCATTCCTCCAGGCACCCTTTTCTAAATCACATCTTTGGACCTTTATCCCACTGCCTGGGGCTAATTCTCTTCCATTCATTTGCAGCCCGTATTGTTTATTTTTCTTTCCTGGGTTCTTATACCTTTGAAGATTAAAGATATCCTCTTTGAGTTAAAAGACAAGAAGAATTCTTGGCCAAGAAATGATTGTGCATTTGAGTTTTTAAATTGGTGTAGGAAAACACAAAGAATATTGTGCTGCTGTTATTACAGTGTTAGAAATCAAAAGCAAAAATTCTGACGGTCTTCCTTATGAACTGCTCTCTCTAATCGTCGCTTGAAAGGGAGGGTACAGAGCTCCGATGTCAGCCTCTCCTCTCAGCAGGCTTTGCCTCTGGCCCCTCCTTCGTACATTAGTTCTGTTGGGCCCTCTATGTGGTGCTCCTCCTTCCCTGCAAACCTTAATTCCTGCAACGTCCAGTTCAAATCTGCCCCCTTCATAAAGTCTTCATCTGCCCCAACTCTCGCCATGGGTCCTGCCTTTAATTTGAGGTTACATACGGTCTGCTGCATCATTTTGACATCGGAACATATTCTGCCTTTAAACTGTTCTCCAAGTGTTTCAGGCATACGCCCATTCTTCCGGTGAGTCTGTAAGTTCTCGGGGAGCAGACCGTATTCCGTCATATTCCCCGTAAAGCTGAGACTAGTAAACGGGATAGCGCCAAATTCAGGGTTTGGAATTTGGACCTTCAGCCTCATCTCACGATGTTGCAGGAGATACTGTTCAGGGTCCACTAGATCGAGTGAAGTGGAGTCACCTTTCTGTGGGACTTAAGTTTGCACAACACCAGCCTATTGGACAGGCCTTAGTATCTCTTCATTCGTTTGTTCAACAAATATATCCTGTGCCCTTTGATGGGTCAGGTTCCTGCGAGACACAGAGCCATCACGGTGAACGAAATACACTGGCGGTGAGGTGGGGAGTGGGGCTGTATAATAGGCGTGTAATCACACATTGTAATAAGTGTTGCGAGACAAAAAATAAGGACTGCGGGGATAGTGACAGGTGGGGACTTAAAATCATTTTCTTGGAGATCTCCCCAAGGAAATGATTTTAAACTGGACCTGAAAAATGAGAAGTGGACAGTTGGGCAAAGAGCTCAGGAAGGGCTGTGAGGCTGCGTGGACGGTGAGCTGAGCTCCTGAGGCGGGAAGCTGCGTGACCGAAGGAAGGGGAAGGAGGCTGCTGGCTGCGGGCGCGGCTCGGGGGCGACGCGGGAGACGAGCTCAGGGCCGAGGCAGGTCCTCTCACAGCCTCGAATGGGAAGGAGGGGGTCATGCTCCACATGCAACTGGAAGCTCCTCAAGTGCTTCAAGCATGAATAATATCCAATTTATACTGACGGAAAGATCACCCTTGGAGAGTGTGCTGGAAGGAGAAAAGCTTGGAACAAGGCTCGGCCTGTTAGGATGCTGTCTAGTCATGTAGAGGAGGCGTGGCTTGGGCTGTCATGAAATGAAGTGGAAGTGAATTTCAGAAATTCTGGAAGTAGAATCAATGACACTGGGTACCCGGTTGGAAATGGGGACCGAGGAAGCCAGTGATACTGAGATGCACTCCCAGGGGTCCCTCTCCTGGAGCGAGGAAGATTGGCACAGGAGCAAGCGCTCTTGGGGCTGGATTGGTTGTGAGCCTGGAAGAATGGATTCTGGAGTGTGAGGAACACAAGTTTCGCTTTTCGGATTTTAATTATTCAACTCAAATACCTTAAAAAACAACAACAACAACAAACACAACTCTCCCTGAGTGCTAGAAGAGGGGGGTGGGGGGCCGCAGGCTCCTTAGAAAAATGACTGGATTGTGGTGGGACCTCAGCCAGTCAGCTGTGTTTTGCTCCAGTGAATTTGAATGCGGACTGTAGAGAAGAGAATGCCAGGATTTCTCCTGAAAATCACGCTTAGAGACATTGTAGACCTTAAACTAGGTTTGTTGTTTGTTAAAGGGAATATAATTAGAGGTATAAGCATACTGATTTGGAAAAATTACAATAGGATGTTAATATGAAGGAGGGGTGGGGAGAGCAGACTCATGGGCAGTAATCAAGTCTTTTTCTATAATCACTTATTGCACAGAGTGTTAGCTATTTTAAGTCCACTGGATTTTTGAAATTCCCTAAGTAGTCACTTTTGGTCTAGAGTAGGTTAAAGAAATTTAAAAACAAAACATTTGCTAATTTTACAACAGTACAGCAAGCTGTCAAGTAAAGGTAAGTTTAGCCATTAAGGGACAAAGAAATAACAAGGGCAAAGCTCGTCCACTTTCTTACCACCAAGAAAGTTAATTTAGCCAATGTGGTAATAGGAGACGTCTGGGAAATAATGTCGCTTCAGAATATGGGCAAATTGGATATCAAAAGCCCTAAACATGCATCTCTCTTATCCCAGAGATTTTAAAGAAGAAATGATCAGGTGTACAAAATGTAATGATAACAATTGTTAACATAATGCAAGCTCTTATTCTGTGCCATTATTGCTTAAATATATCTTAATGCATCATTTTTCCTATGAAATAGACACCGCTATCATTCCTACTTTACATATGCAGAAATTGGGTCATGGAGAAGTTTCTAACTTGCTCTAGGTCACCTAAGGGAGATAGTCGGGCTCTGGATCCCATACTTCTAACTTCTAGCCCATATCACTTCTTACTGCAAACAGTGGTTTAAATGTCACCATTCATCATGGTGAAAAACAGGAAATGACTGAACTGTCCAAAAGTTGGGAAATCGTTTTTAAAAAATCCTAGTACACAAATATAAACTGGTGATTAAAATGATGATGTAAATCTGTATTTACTGGCATAAAAAGATAAATTGCTGAGTGTGAAACAAAAGTTGCAGAGTGGTTTCTATTATATCCTGATTTCATAAATTGTGAACCATAGATAATAGCCAATAATACATTCTTCTGGGTAAAGATTGGAAAGATATATGCGCATTAAAATGTTAACAGTGGTTGCTTCATGGTGATGAGATTATAGGGAATTTTTTAAAAATACTTTATTCTGGAAATTTTTAAACATATGCACCAGTAAACTGTGAAATATAGTGAACCTTTATGTATTGATAACCAAGCTGGTGTCAATACTACCTCAACCCAACCCACCCCCGTATTACTTTGAAGGGAATCCCAGACATTTCTGTAAATATTTTCAGTATGGAACCTTTTTTACATAACAATTACATTATCACATTAATAATCATAATGCTATTGTCATATCAATATAATCAAATATTCAGTGTTCAGATTTTAATTATCTCATAATTGCCATAAGTGGCTTCTTTGCATTTTACATTGAAATCCAATTGTTTGAATTAGAATGCAAATAAGTTCCATACACAGTGATTAGTTGACATGTCTTTTAAGCCTCTTTTAATCAGGAGGTTCCTTCTCTATCTTTTCCTCTTTATTTCCCGCATGCAATTTTTTTTCAAGAAATTTGTTCAGTTGTCTTACAGAATTTAACATATGGATTTTGCTGAGTTCTTTTTTATTTCTGAATGATTTCCGTTACATGTGTAAACCATAGTTCATTAATCCATTCACCTAACATTTGGGTTGTTTTTTTAGGTTTTGGCAGTTACAAGTAAGATTGCTATGAACATTCATGTACAAGTTGTGTGTGGGTAAATACTTATGAATGGAATGGCTTGCTTATCTGATAGGTAATGTTTAACTTTTTAAGAGACTGTCAAACTGTTTTCCAAAATGGTTTTAGCATTTTACATTTCCACCTCCAATGTAGGAGAGCTCCAGTTGCTCTACATCCTTGCCAACACTTAGTATGGTCAGTTGATAAAATTGTAACCATTCTATTAGTACAGTGGTATCTGCTTGTGGTTTTAATGTATATCTTCCTAATGACTAGTAATGTTCAGTATCTTTTCGTTTCCTTGTTTGCAATCCTTATGTCTTCTTTGGTAAAGTGTCTGTTCTAATTTAGCCTGTTCTGTATTGAGTTGTTTGTTTTCTTATTGTTGAGTTCTAAAGATTATTTATATATTTTAGATACATGTATTAGGTATTTGTATTTCAGATTTTTTTCTCCAGGCTATGGCTTACCTTTTTATTATCTTGACAATATCTTTGGAAAAGGAGAAGTTTTTCATTTTGATGAAGCCTAGTTTCTTAGATTTTTCCTTTGTGGCTTGTGTTTTTTTGTGTCTTATAATTTTTAAATATTAAATTTAAAAAATGAAAGGGACATATTCATAAAGTGGAATATTATTTAATGATAAAAACAAATGAGTTGTGGCACATTTACACAATGGAACACTACGCAGCTATGAAAAGGAAAGAACTCTTACCTTTTGTCACAGCATGGATGGACCTGGAGATTATTATGCTAAGTGAAATAAGCCAGACAGAGAAAAACAAATACCATATGATCTCACTTATATGCAGAATCTAATGAACAAAATAAACAGATGAACAAAATAGAACCAAAAGCATGGATACATGGGACAGACTGACAGAGGTTAGAGGGGAGGGAAGTGGCAGGGACTGGATAAAGGAAAGTGAAGAGATAGCCAAAGAACATGCCTGCATAGCTCATGGACACAGACAACAGCGTTGGTAGTGTGGTGTTGAAGGCCCGGGGGCGGGGGCTGGGTGGAGGCAGGTAAAGGGAGTGGAAATGGAGGGCATGTGTAATAGTGTCAACAGCAACACAAAACAAAACAAAGAAGTGAAATCTCAGGCCACAAAAAGACATGGGAGAACTTCAAATGCATATTACTGAGTGAAAGAAGACAATCTGAAAAGCCTACACACTGTGTGATTACTTCTCTATGACGTTCTGGGAAAGGCAGGACTATGGAGACAGGGATACCGGTGGTTGCCAGGGTTTAGCGGAAGGGAGGAAGGGAAGGATTAATAGATGGAGCCTAGACGATCTTTAGGACAATGAGACTATTCTGTGTAATGTAATGGTAGATACATGTCGTTATTCATTTATTAAAATCCATAGAATGTTCAACACTAAGAGCGAACCCTAAAGTAAACTGTGGGCTTTAATTAATAATACTGATCAATAATGAGTCATCAGTTGTAGTAAATACTCCGTACTAATGCAAGATGTTAAAAACAGGGAAAGTGGGCCGAGGGGGAGGAGTATGTGGGAACTCTCTGTACTTTATGTTCAGTTTTTGTCTGTGAATCTAAAACTGCCACCCCCTCAAATAGTCTATTTTGGGGGTTAAAAAATCCATGTGGTGGGGGAGAGATGCCTTAGAATGGCCCAGAAGCCTAACGACTGTAGAGTGACTCGGGCCCTCCATGCTTAGGACATTTGGTATTTTATTTTGGACCGACAGCAACAGTGACCTCCCCCTTACTTCTCTCTCTCGGTGCAGCACCTTCCGTCAGCTCCCTACACTTAACTTTGTCTTTTTGCTTTTAATTTCTCCCTTCGCCTGCCCACATCCATTCAGTTGTTACATCTGCCAGGCGCCTTGCTACAGTTCCCTTTCCATCTTTGTTTTCTACTTCACAAAACCAAGGCTCCAAAACGAAGGCTCCCATCGTTCCCGACTCAGACTTTCTGCAAACTTTCTGACTAAATTCACGTCCTTCCCCTACGCCAGCCTTGCTCTGCAGAGCATGTTAGGCTGCATTCTAATATTCAAGGTCATCGAGTGATTCCAGCCCCGTCCTCCTTACTGCAGCAGGGGAACAGTTACAGAGCGCGACCTCGGGCGTGCGCGTCCCCCCCCCCCCCCCCCCCCCCCCCCCGGGCTGCACCCCGAGGGCAGGGCTCCGTGATTGCCGCCTCTGCGGTGTCCTGTGGGGACTGCCCCCATTGGAGAGGCGTGAGGCCCGTTAGCAAGCGTAGATACTGCCAAGTCCTAATACACTTGGTCAGCTTGCTAATCTGAATGATTCAGAAAATCATAACCAAGAAATGGAAGTTACACAGCAGCTACCAGCGCTGCTAAAACTCAGCGAAAGACAGCGAGCCAAGTAGATACTGGAACCGGAATGAAAGCAGGGAAGAAATGGGCAGGGAGGGCCTTCAGCTCCTGCAGGAAGTGGCCCGGCACCACGCGACGGAAGGACAGCTGCAGCTAAGCGTGCCGTTTTATTTGCGTTGGGTGTGAGCGTTACAGCCTGTAGTCCAGAGCCGCGATAAAATTTATAGGCATGGACTTTGTTTTTTCACAGAGCGCATTCCTGAGGAGTCATTTATAAAACCTGCTTTTTCTCTAGGCTGTCAACTCTCAGAAAAACTGAGCTTCAAAAAAGAGTCTTTTAACTTTTCCCAAACAGAATCTTACACAATCCAAACCTTACAAAAATAAACACCCTGGCCTAGGATTTACACTCAGGGATGGCTTGTCCTGGAGATTGTGTGCTCAGAGAACATTTTGTAAGAGCAGAAACATGAAGACGCTGCTCGGAGTCCTTACAGATGTCTGTCTGTCTGTCTTTCTGTGCTGCTCCATGCCCTGTGTGATTCATACTAATTCAACAGTGTTCCAGGGTGATCACCTTGGTACAAAATGCTATGGCCATTTTCCAGAGCTACGCTTTTGTCCAAGTACCTCTAACCTTTCAGTAAGTTCCTAGTAACTCAGATATAAGATCCTAGGCTCTTGTGTCTTCACGTCGCTGTTTGCTCCCTTCTCTCTTTAAGGTGCTTGGCCTCACGGTTATGACCTGCCTTTCCTCTCGCTCTGCCTTAAAGTGGAAGTGCTTGCTTTCTTGTCACTGTTTGAAGTGGGAATGTGTGGGACGCCCCCCAGGTCGAGTGTTCTGTCGAAGAGCAGGGTGGGTCCCAATCCTAGTAACTGAACCCTGAGTGTCGACACTGTGAGCCACGAGGCAGGGGTTTCTCCCCACGCAGACTCCACTTGAGCTGTGCCCAGAGCCATGACTCTGTTCATTGTCATTAGTTCTTGCCAGATTAGAAACAGCTGTATATCTATAGTGCATAGTAGTTGTCAAGTTACTTTCTCATATCCTTTTTATAGGTGAGGAAAGGAAGTCTTGGAGATACTAAATAACTTTGAGGAAAGGAAGTCTTAGAGATACTAAATAACTTTGAGGAAAGGAAGTCTTGGAGATACTAAACAACTTTGAGTCTTGGAGGTAATAAATAAATTAACTAAGTTCACTTAACTGGAACACTGACTCTCAGATTTCAAAACTATCAGATGAGCAAAATGACGTCTGAGAAAACTGCACTAGTTCTGTTTTTGAGAAATATTTTGTTCTAATAAGTGAGATTTTGAATACTGTATTCTAAAGACAAACAGAACTTGCTGCCTCTGAGAGGCTATGTTCAACAGCTGATTCAAAAATCATTGCTAGAAGTTTAAAATGAACAAGAAGGGAATCTCCGTGAGGCGTTCTCAGCTCTTAACTTGATCTGGCATCCCAGACTTGTGCTTGTTTTCTCCTGAGGAGAGAAGTGAGAGGCAGGAAACGGGGAGGAAGAGGGGGGAGCAAGGAAGTGTACTGACAGGCCTCCCTAACATTCCCGTTTTTTTTGTATGCACCTTGTTTTCAGATTTTCATTCTATTTTTGTGACTTAGTGTGTATCTTACGGATAAACTTTTCTACATTTGGGGTGCTTTTCATAGAATAAAACTTAGGCCACAAGGCTTGTAGAATAAGCCCACGTATAGGAGGGCTAAAAGTCTAATGCTGTTTTGTTAACTTTAGAGTTAATAACATAAGCATAGCACCAAGTTGATGTTAGTATAGATACTGATTTTGATATTGCCAGAAATACTGATCAGTAAATAATACTGGTCTTTTTTTTTTCTTTTTAATATATCTTTATTGATTTCAGAGAGAGGAAGAGAGAGGGAGAGAGAGAGAGAAACATCAATGATGAGAGAGTCATTGATCAGCTGCCTCCTGCACGCCCCCGACTGGGGATCGAGCCTGCAACCTGGGCATGTGGCCTGACCGGGAATCGAACCCCGATGGCCTGAATCCTAGGTTGACGCTCAACCACTGAGCCATGCCCGGCCGGGGGCAATACTGGTCTTAGTTAAACTAGGGCAATAGCTAGCACCAATCAGAATTACAATTTTGTCCCAGAATATTTCAGATGCAAAAGCAAAAGTCTATTGCAGTAACTAACATTCAGGAGGCACCCGAAGTAGTACTGATTTAAATAACTTAAATAATGATGTATCTTGACGCTATCATCCCTCCAAAACACCTTTTTTTCCAAGGAGTAAGTAACATTTGACTGGTAAGATTTGACCTAAATAAATCAGAGTATTGGTAGTCATTGGGAACTATCCCCTCTATTTATCACTGAAGATTGACAAAGTAGAAGCAGTATTTTGTTTACTTCCTTTTAATTATGACTAGTAAAAGAACAGCATGCCCAGAAGAGGAAAACACATACTTAACATTCTCATTTGCTTCTGGATTAGGAGTGAACTTTTTCAAGAATGGCCTGCAAAAGCTTTATATGGCTTTGTTGGCCATACGAAATGGTAGAAACAGTAGCTGCAGGAATCACTACAACCCTTCAGTCTGCTCCATAAGCAGATGAAGAGCCATTAATTTTGGATGATTGCCAATGACCTTAATTTTTATACTTGAGCTTTGGTGAATGGCCACACCATCCAACCTACAAAACACATTGAAACCTTTGAAATGAACTGTTTCTGCCTCTTGTGGAAACGCGCCTCCCCCTGGGAGTTTTCACTCTCTTCATGGTCCCTAGGTAACATCCAGTTGCATTGAAAGACATTGTTTTTGAAACTAATTTTCCTTCTGTTTCTAATTGCTGGTTACTTAGTAAACTAATATGCTAATTAGCTGATAAAAAAATCCTTATTTTAGAGTTAGCTTTCATGCCTTTTTCATGGGAGGAGAGAAAAATAGCTTAGAGAGCTAATGTGGTAGAGTGGGAAGAACACAGGCTGTGGGACCCATCAGAAAAATGAAGATGTCGGTTACAAAGAACCGCCTGCGCCACTAATTATTGATATGACTTTCAGCACATCATCTAAGTTTTCCGAGGCATAGTACAATGGTGATAATAGCCATTCCTCCAGCTTCACAGGGTTAAGTGAGGACAGTGCCTATGAAAATCTTTGAAAGCTGTTCTAAACTAATATTTGGGATTTCCAGATTCTAATGCCTTTTTTAAAAATTGAATTTTAGAGAGAGGAACATCAATTGGTTGCCTCCTGTGCTAGCCCTGACCAGGGATCAAACCTGAAACCTAGGTTTGTGCCCTAATGGACAAAGACACAACCTTTTTTGGTATACGGGACAGCACTCCAACCAACCGAGTCACCTGGCCATGGCTCTATTGCCTTTTTTTAAAGACACCTTTTATAAGATAAAGCTTGCATATCTCATTATAGATAGCAAGCCTCTCTTATAAATTTCGAAGTTGCTAAGAAATTAGATGAAATGATAATTATGTAGTATCCTAGAGGTGTTAGTTAATGCTACAGTGATAATTATAATGCAATATATAAATTATCAAATCAACACCTTAAACTTAGGCCATGTTATATTCAATTATGTCTCAATAACAATATATTTTTTAACATTCATGTACCAGACATTTCACCCATTTAAAGTGTACAATTCAATGGGTTTTAGCATAGTCACAAATATATACAACCATTAACAGTCAGTTTTAGAATATCTTTATTATCTAAACACAAAACCTGCGCATCCCTTAGTTACCACCTCCCTAATCACCCTCCATTACCTTTTTGATTTTTACTTTGTGTTTATTTACAGAGACTATGGGATAAATTTTTAAAATTAAATTAAGTAAAAATAAGATTACTTGTGAATGACATTAAAATACTGTTTCCTGGGAAGAGTGTCTCTTAGGGCTTTTTAGTTAATGCTCTAAGTGCATTGGTAGGATGAGGGCCAGCAAGCTAAGTGTTAATAAAGGATATTACGGGGAAGATTACCATTCCCAGTCCAGTTCTATTTTAAGAAGCAGAAGACATGAGTACTCACTGTTGTTACTGAAGTCCCGGTGCCTCGAGCAGCTCACTCCAGTGGGAATAATTTGTGGGAAGACTGGAGGGACTGTGGGCTAGTGTTTGTGCCCAGAAGGTGAATGGGAACTTTCTCCTTTACTCAGAAGCACGAGGTTCCAGATCCAAGGAAATCCGTATTGTCAGGAAGCTGATTTTACTTTCCCTTAACTTTCTAAACATGAGTTTTTATTCAGCAGAGCAACGGAGCGAGGAAGGGAGGGAAGGAGATGGGGGACAGAGTTACACCCGAAGGCCCTCTCCTTCCTGAACATCTCCAACATTAAGTGGAGCTGTTGGGGCACAGTCACAACCTGTGTGTGGCGTCAACTGGGAAATCGGAACTCAACCTCTGCCTTGTTTTTGTTCCAGGTCGCCAGATCCCACCCTTGGACCCCCAAGAAAATGGAAACAATGGAGCAATCAAACTTGGGAAGCAAACCATGGCAGTCAGCCGGCGGTGCTGCTGACGGGCCCGCGGCCCGCTGTACTTGAAGACGCCGGAGCCCCCCCGTGCGCTGCCCAAGGACTCCATTCTCGGTGGCCGGGCACCTCGCCTGGAGGGAAGTGAGCACGCTGGCTTGGCATCCTGGAAGACCTGCAGGGAATGGCACAGGAAATGTCCCTGGAAAAGGCTTTGAGAAACCTCTAGAAAAACCCACCACCTTTCATGCATGAAATGCGCACAGGAGAGAACGGATGTTAGATACTAAGCACAGTTGAGGTTTTGTTAAAACCCTTAAAATAGTCTCAATTTGTTCAGAAATCTTACTGGCTTCTTATGTGTGTAAGATTCTAAAAGTGGTGTTCTGCTCTGACGTCCTGTGTTCCTTGGCCAAATTCCAGTAAGTTCTTCAGTGCCATTGCCTTTGTTACCTGACCAGCCTTCACTGAAAGACTAACTTAATTTTATTTAATTTACCTTTCAGTGGAGTGTAATTGGATCATCACTCAAGCTGTAGACTTGAGCTGTTGTCAAAGTGGAGAAAGATGTATCAGAAGCTGTTGTCTACATCTCTGATTTTTACTTGATGAACGTTTTTCTAAGTTTGGGTCATATATAAACAAGCAAATCAACTCTGACTAAAATATTTTATGTAATTTTGGGATTGGGAGGCCTGGTTTGGAAGAGTCTTTCAAGTACTTCCTATATAAGCAGTGACAGGTGTGGGATGTAAATATTACCCCAGAGACCACTTGGGATGATGCATCACCTCCACGGCAATAAATTCTTCCTCTCTCAGAGAGGTTTAACACACAGAGTATTATTTTACTAATGAATATGACATAGCATCATATCTAGGGGGAAAAATTAACTGGAGGATGTTTGAGTCTATATTGTAGGGCAGACTTTTAATAATAGCAATTAATAGCAGGTTACTGGAAAGCCAGCCTAGGGAAGTACCAGCACCTTAAGGTTCTAGAACCCAATTGCAAAATTAGAGAAGGCATTTTAGAAGATGCTAAGCTTGGAGAAGTAGGTATTAGGGCTTAAGAGGGATCCAACTCTGGAATGCCAATTAACTTGAGCGTAGGCTTTGATAAAAAGTTTCCTTTTCAGGTTCCCTGTCTGCTCAATTAATTAAAGATGTCTGAGTGCAAATGCAGTAAAGAGAGAAAAGACATGAAGAGGAAGAAAAGCTATTTCCATTCCAAATTCAAATTTTGTTCCCATTCTAACTTTCATAATCACCTGGGATCTAGAAGCAGTTGGTTTCCTATTAGGGCTTATACTGGGAGGTGACTATTAAAGGATATTCAGATCAGGGCCTTTGATGGGAGCTAAGAAGCTGCAAAACAATAGCCTCAGAAATAGTTAATTGTGCAGTGTGGTCCATGAACATTCAAGGGCCAGCAAACATTTATTGAAAACCTACAATGTAAAAGCCAGGAGAGAGGTCATGAGCTGATTAAAGACCCCAAACTTTGAGTAACTCAGTGTGAACTGCCGCTTCACAGTCCTGTCACGTCTGTGTGCTCTGTGCCCTGATGCACAGAGACACCGAGTACCGCCATTGACAAAAAAGAAGAGTCCTTGAGAGACCAGGGTCCCTTCTTTATGTGGATGGTAAATGGGTGGAGATCACAGATTAAGGGTTTTTTAACTCAAGAATATGCCATCTATTTGATGTTCTTCACCCAGCTTGCAAGAGTAGTTTGACAGTCTTAGCATGTGGAGGCTGTAAATACTTATTTTTTGGTTTAAAAGTGCCTCTTAGCTCTCCCAGACAGGTGCCTCAAAAAACGTTAGCAAGTGGCATTTGGATGACTTGGCAGGTTTTCTCCACATTGTCAATATCGTTGTTTAACATGATTCTGCTGCTGCTTGCAGGCCGAGCAATGATCATGCTGTTTCCAAAGTTAAAAACTTGGGAATGAAAATGGAAATGCCCTCTTTCCAGTTGCATGCAGACTGCTTTTGGAACCTTCCCTCATTCATCTGTCCCCGGCCTCCTGGGTTTATCTCTAGAGAGCCTCTCGGCTTGCCTGGCTTTGGTACGGTCCCGGCGGAGTTCCGCAGATTTGGGCTGGGCCTCTCGTGGTTGCATTTTTGCATAAAATGGCTGGTATTATCCTCATGTAGCAAGCTGCCCACGAACGAGGCCACGGTTCTGTTTCAGAAGCACATGAGGGCGTGAAGCCACTCTCTTACCTTTCTGAACTGCCTTAACTATTCAATCCAGTCAGATGACAACATATATATAATTATTACTTGGAGTCATTGGCACAGAAAGTAGTGGCATTTGGGCACAGGAGCCTTTGCATAAACACGGAGCCGCCTCTGAAGGTAGATGCTCGAGCCTTGTCCAGGCTTTCTTATCTACCTTTATTCTGCCTTGAGATTACTTTCTGGCTGTTCTAATCATTGAACTGTAACCAAGTAATATTTTGTAAAGGCCTGGAAATTACCATTGCTCCAAAATGACACGTAACTTCATGTGATGTACTTCACATAATTTTCCCAAATGTGCTCCTTTTTGTAGGTTTTTTTTCTCTCCTTCCATGTGTGGTACAATGTGTATATGTGTAAATATGATTCATATTTGTTACGCCAACATGTAACCCATTTCACTGGCTGAGTTTGGCTCACGACCATGTTATATAATGTAGGCACGGGTTCTCGCCGGGCTTGCTTCCCAGTGGAAAGCCCTAAGGTGGCAGTGCAGTCGTGCAAGCATTTGATGTAGGTACATAATTGACTTGCCATTTCGTGCTCGAAAATGGCACACTCGGGTGCTGAATATGACGTTACCTTGTAGCTATAGAAGGTTGAAGACTTCAAAACTAACCCTGAGCCAACAAAAGGGCTGCTCCCCGATGAGAACTGAATGCATTTTCTGAGCAAGGTTTGGATGACTGAAATACTTTCTCTAAGATTAAGAGCGTGGCATGTGTTGGTTGCATTGAGCTCCTTGTAGGAGACTCCACTTCTCGTCGCTCTGCAGTGCGAGCAGGGAGTTGAATGAGCCAGCTTACAAACAGAGGGGCTCTGAGCTGTATTCAGACCTGTTAGGTATCTAGTTTGTTCTTTCAATCATCATTGTTGAAACCAGACCCAGTGATCCAGTTCAGTGCTCTGTTGTGTAAACCGCTCCTTTTTCTCATGTTTTTATAAAGGGATTCTGTCTGGGCTGGACCCAGTTCTCACATATAGAAGACGCCGCTGTAGATAGTTAGGACCTTTCCACCTTGTATTCATTCTATAGTAAAGCATCGCCCTCAGCGTTGCCCAATTGTATCTGTTATTTTTGGTTTAACAACACTGATTCATACTAATAAATATTTTAAGTTTTACCATGTTTTTCTTTTTTTATTATAATGTTTAGTAGGATGATTTTTAAAAATTACAGTCACCTCAGCATAAAGAGTGGTGATTCCCAGAAAAACCTGTGTAATCTCTACACATGAAGACACACGTAAAGACGTTCACTGGCACTGTGCAATAGCAAAACATCTTCCCTAAGGAAATTGGTAAATAAAATGTGGCACAGCTACATGATAAAAACAAAAGGGTAATTTAAATGAATGCAAAAGCTATCATGCATCAACATGTCTCTGAAAACAGAATGTGAGCTCTGGCCGGGTAGCTGAGTTGGTTAGAGCATCATCCTGAAACTCCAAGGTTGTGGGTTCAATCCTCAGTAGGGCACATACAAGAATCAACCAGTGAATACATAAGTGGAACAAAAAAGCAATCTCTCTCTTTCTCCCTTTCTCTAAAATCAATAAAAATTAAAAAAAAACAAAAACAAAACGCACACCACACAACAATGTGGCATTCAGGGCTGTCATACTGCATACCCTAAGGGAGCCACTCGCAGTGTTTTGTGTGGCTGGAGCCCTCGGGCTGTGCAGTGCACTTAAGCTCGCTGAAGTACAAAGCACCTAAACTTACACAAAACAATAATATATGTTGTTTATAAATGTGTACAAAGATAAAGGAAGAATTAGAACAACATCAGCTTCATGATGGCGCTTGCTTACCTCTGGGGAGGGAGTGGAGTAAACAGGATCAGGGAAGAGAACACGGGGCATTTAACTATCAGTAATTTTTATTTATTTCTGCTATAAAAATCTGAAGCCAATAGGACAAAATGACAGCATTTGGTAATTTCAAAGTATGGGTTTCCTTAGTCTGCGTATTTTGCTGTATTAACTTTTTCAGAGAGAGACGGTGGGCTAGAAAGATTCCGTAAGTGTCACTGCCAACCTCATGCTCAGTACACGTTGTGAGGGTTACTCTCGCCCACCCTTCCTCTGGGCCACCCACACCTGTCGCCGATGCACACCCTTTCTCCCAAGCGCCGAGTCAGGCTTTCTCTACGCAGAGCTTCGTTTGGTGCCTGGATGAATGTGGGGGACGGATGTGCAGAGGGCGAGCAGTGCTGTGTCCTCAGCATTGGAGTCACTCCCCAGGGCGTACCCTGGGAAGCTGCTTTTCATGTAAAAGCAAACAAGAAAAAAACCCAACCCCACCATCACCTAGAGACCCAGTGTTCTGATACAGTAAGAAAACAAGCCATTCTTTTGCATTTCCTAAGGGTGGTTACTGGGGAATTTGGGGAATGACTTCCTATTCAGGTAAGGATGGTTCCGAAGCAAGGCCTGCTGCTTAAGGGAGGAGGGAGACCTCATCCTGCACCCGGGAGCGTCCGTCTCCAACGTTCTGAGATACTGCAGCAGCGTGTGTTCAGTGGCTTCCCGTACAGATGTGAGGCTATCTTCCCCCCCTTTCCAGTGTCCATTAAAACCAAACAGATAATAGCAAGCGAGAGCAGTTATACTGAAAGTGGGTATTCTCATGCATGCTGCTCAGAGCATAAATTGGTACACACTTTATAGAAAGTGACGTGGTAGCTGGCTTGCATGGGTTTAATTAATAAGTGATATGCACACACTAAGGTATTTGTCCCAGTGCCATTTATAGTGATAAAACTTGGAATAATTTAAATGTCCTATGCTATGAAATTAAATAAGTTATAGTACATTCCTAAAGTAGAATATTATGATCATTAAAAATTACAGTATTAGAAATAAGTGTTACTGGCCACAAAACTCAAAGGTACAAAAATACACCTCTTCCTATTTTCTGGAACAATTTAATTTCTACCTCGAGCCCCATTCTGTCTAAGGCAGAAAGCTGAATTTTGCCATACCTAGTTTTACCCAAACTGGGGCACTTCTGAGAGTGAAGGGGATGCTATTAACATTAAGCTGGGACAACAGGAGAAAATCGGATAGTCGCAGGCAAACTGGGACAGATGGTCGTTCTGGTCTAGCCTCCGACCCATCTAGCAAGGTGAGAAATGGTATTGGGGAGGTGGGACAGGAAATTTTGGAGTTCCTGGGTAAGTACCTTATCACAGCTCTCTTCATAACGTCATCCATCCATCCATCCATCCATCCATCCATCCATCCATCCATCCATCCATCCATCCAGTATTTGTGGAGGGCTACTATGAGTCAGTGCTAAACTAGCCCTCCATGTTCCATCAGATGTGTGTAATTTCCAAACTTATGAGGAAATAAAGATAAGGGAAGAGACAAGAGAAACATGAATGACAGGAAGGAGGAGGAGATGTTCCTTCAAGGGCAGAAGGGGCAGCTTGACTGGGGAGGCACTGTGACCACCAGGGTAGGAATGGGGGCTTGGTAATCAGCTCGCCCCTTACTCATCATAAGATCCTGAACAAGTTTCTTGGTTTCTCTGAGCCTCAATTTCCTCCTGTAAAACGGATAGTGCCCACGTCACAGCCTTGAAGTTGAGATAAAGTGAAATCATTGCGTAAAGCACTAGCACAGAGAACCCAGTGGCTATGATTATGCCACAGACTTCAACCTTTACCCTGGACTTGGGCCGAGTTCTTTTTGCCTGTCCTTCTGTGGCCACTTTCTTGTTTTTATTTCTCTCCTTGGGAAACAATGTAGTGTAGAGATTAAGATAAAGAAATATTGCATCAGACCACTTGAGTTTGACTCCAAACTCTGTAATTTGCTGGTGGTGGGATGTTTGGCAGATTAATCTCTCTAAGCCTGTTTCCTCCTATGTAAATGCAGAAAATAATGCATATGCACCCTTATCCATAATTCTGGAATTCAAAAAGCTTTATAAGTGAACAGATTTTTTTTCTAAGTTTCAAACAAAGTCGTTTGGCAGTAAAACAAGACTTGAACTGATGTGATGTTATTTATAGCCATTATTTATCCCACTAGGGGTGACTGCTGTATGTTCTGTAATAGATGCACTGTATTACTTTAATAAAATCCAAACAAAATTCTTAATCCTGAAAACATCTGCCCCTAAATTGTCTCGTAGGTATTGTGGGCTTGGAATATCTGCCTTGCGGGTGTGTCATGAGGATTGAATGAGAACACGCACAGGAAGAGGCCTTCCCGTTGGGGAGCTCCTGGAAACCACAGGGGGCGCTGTTTACATGGACGTCAATACTTGCCGTGTCTCCTGAGTGGGCTGAGGGGTTTCACTCTGCAGAACACACTTCTTCACCTCCTGGATGGAGCAAATGCTCAAAAACAATAATAGCGAACACGAATACAGCCACTTGCTGTGTGCCAGGTACCGTCCTAGGTGTTCTACATCATATTACCTCTTTGTTATCACACTCCCCTGGATGAAGTAGATACTATTATCTCCTTTCTACAGATGAGAAAACAGAGGCACAGGAGGTTAAGTAAATTGCCCAAGACCATGGACTATTAAGAAAGATAAAATTAAAATGTTAGCTATGCCCTGGCTGGGTAGCTCACTTGGTTCAAGTGTCTTCCCAATACACCAAGGTTGCGGGTTCCACCCCCGGTCAGAGCACATACAGGAATGCATGAATGGGTGGAACAGCAAATTGATATTTAAAATGTGCTGAGGTATAACTGACATATTAGTTTCAGGTGTATGACATAATGAATAGATATTTGTACATACTCCAAATGATCATCAATAAGTTTAGTTAACATCTGTCACCTCACACAGTTACATATTTTTTTCTTGTGATGAATACTTTTAAAATTTACTTAGCAACTATCAAATATGCAATACAATATTATTAACTATGGCCACCATGCTGCATGTTAGATTCCCAGGAATCAAGTATTTTATAACTGGAAGTACGTGCCTTTTGACCCCTTTCATCATTCTACCCCCCACCCCCCACCCCAACCACCTCTGGCAGCAACCTCCAATCTGTTCTGGCTTTTTTTAATCAATATATTTTGGAGCTCTTTCCATACATACCAGCACCTACAGATGTACTTTATTTTTTTTTAAGTGGCTAAATAATCATCATGATTATAATTAGCATTTACGGAACGTTTGCCACATGCCAGCACTGTTCTAAGTGCTTCCGTTTTCTCCTTTGTTTACTCTCATTCTAAGTACTGTAATATAAAGGACTGAAAATAAGGAAATTCTTGTTCATTGAATACTTCCCGTGAGCTACATACTTTCAGATTTTATCTCATTTTCTCCACAAAACAATCTGAGAAGGATGCACAATTATTCTCATTTGCATAGAAGGAGCTTGGAGAACCTAACTGACTTTCTCAAGTTTATAGTTAATAAGAAGGGCGACTCCACTTACCCGAGGCCCACGCTCTATCATTCCTGCATCTGACAAGGAAGTGTTGGCTGGGGAGCTAAGGGTTAACCAGCTCAGATGGAAAAGCTGAATCACTCCATTAACTAGATTTGCCGGTTTCACTGAACTATTATCTGATCCCAAACTGCTGGAGTGACTCTCCTGGACCCTGCTGCTCCCGCAGCTTGGTTTCTCTTTCCCATAACCCTGACGTCCACGATGGCCCTATTGCTCAGCCCTGACTTAACTGGATTTTTGAAGTGACTTCTGCATCAGAGTCTGGCAATTTTGACTTCGTGGGACCTAAGGCCCTGAATTTGCTTCTGAGAACCCAGCTCCAGAAGCAGCGTCCCCACGTGGGCCTGCGCAAACCGCAAGTGGCCAGCTCCCTCTGCTCTCCTTCACCTCGAGTTTTCTCTAGGTTCATACCTATCCTCTCCTTCCCTGGTCCTTCAGGAAAGGATCCCAACTCTCTTCTAAAGCATATGCCAGGCTTTGGCTTTTCCCTTCCGTCTAAACATTCCACGCACACTGTTTCCCTTCTCATCAACTTCCATGTAGGCATACATTTTCTCTAGTTTTATTTTTTCCCCCCTTTTCCTTTACGCTAATGAAATTTTGAAAAGATGATCTTGATCTTCTACTTCTTTGGTCTTCCATTCACTTCTCACCGGCGTTTGGCCCCTATCTGTCATTGTGCTCTTCCAAAAGTGACCGGTGACTTGCCTAATTGCCCCGCTGCTGACCTCTCTCTTCTGACTCTTCCCACGTCCCTGTGGACATCTGAGGTGGCTGACCTCTCCCCCTGACACGCCTTTCCTGCTTTGGGGGCCACGGTTCCTCTCACTTTTTCCACTGTGCCTTTAGACGGTTACCTACTTAAATGTAGGCGCTCCCTGCAAATTCCCGCTCCTGACCCCGCTCAGTTTATACCCCTTCCTTATGATCTCATCTAATTTTATGATTTCATCGATTGCCTCCAGCTTCCAAATTTTGGTCTGGCCTGACTTCTTCCCAGGTATCACACCTTGTTCCCAGCCACCTGCTGGGTGTGCGCAGTGGGCATCCGCTTCAGGTGCCACGCACAGACCCTACTCCACCTTGTCACCTGCGCACCTTGTGCACTGTGGCCTCTCAGTGGCTCAGGTTTCACATTTGAGTGTCAGTTTCAGCTCCTCTCAAGCATTTATCAAGTGATGTAATTCTATTTCTGGAATTCCTTGAACTTCCTAACCCTCTTTCCACTGCCCTAGTTTAGGCTCTCAACGTGTTCTCTCTCAACTGTTGCAATTATTTCTGAACAATCGGTGAATCTGCTAACGTACAGATCACATCATATCATTTTTTTAAAACTTTCTGTGACAACTTATTGCAAATTAAATAAATTCCAATACTGTAACCTGTGGTAAAATATCCCTCTCATCTGATCCCAGCCTCTGTCTGTGCCTGTCGTTGGCTGTGGTCACTACTTCTGACACTTTCGCCTCGTGGTTGCTCTCTCCCCACTAGGAAGGACACCACCCTTTGCTCTTCTCTGCCTGGCAGTGCAGCCAGCTTCTGGAGGCTGGGGAACACTCCTAGGAGCTTTTCCAGATCCAACCCCCCCTGGGAATAACAGCCCTCCTTGTAATCACCATAGAGTTTGGGCTAGCAGGTTAGTCTGTAAGTTAAAGTCAAATCGTGTTTATCAAAGATAGTACATTTTTTACACTAAACACAATGAGTCTAGAATAAATTGTCATTTTTATTATTTACTCTCAGTATTGTAGCAGAAGACAAGGAAGCTAGTGAGGTATGACTGTGGAGGGTCAGGCAAAAAGAGAAACTCACATGGCAGTTGAGTCCTACAGCGCAAGTTTTCCTTGAGTGTTGGTGTGTTACATGCCCGGCTAAAGACTAGAGAAGCCAACACAGTGTCCCATACTCTCAAAAACCTTGTACTTGGACTGGGGAGGAAAGATTTATGCCATGTGACATTGTTTCACTAAATGTGTAGTGCTGACAGGAGGGGGCCAGGTGAGTATGTGACATTTCACTCCTTTTTGGTATAAACATTTGTTTTTCAATGTTCTGATTTTGTACTTAGTATGGATAGTTTGAATAAGTCTTATGGCAATAGGTTTTTTTGGTTTTTTTTTAACCTTTCTCTCATTTCTTTCTTTAGGGGTCAAGGCGGGGATGGTGGTCTGCCAGGTGCTAATAAAGATGATTTTAACAAAAATATATTTTCAATTAGCTGTTTTAATGTAAACCTTCCTCAACTGTTTCCCATTGTACCTGCTGTAATCCATTCATGCCTTTATCCATTCATTCATTAAGTGCCAGTGAATGCCACACTCACTTATGGGGAGAACGACCTTGGGCCCTTCCCAGGAAGTTCAGTGTCTTGACTCTGAACATCAAAGCTACAATTAATGCACCAAGAGATGTTCAGTGAGACCGGATGCTCTGCTCTACTCTGCTGTGGGTCCCATTTGTTCTGGAGTCAGGTACACTCTGTAATTTGTTAACTTACTTGTCTGGCTTCCTTTAGAAGGCGAGCGTTGGGAGATTCTAGGAACCACGTACAGAGAGCACTGTCCCTGCACTAGGAGGGGTCATGTGCATTTTTAAAGTTTTGTAGCAGAATATTAGTATTAAAACATCAACAAACTTACAAATAACCTGGATCTCACCAAAGCAGCTCCAAATAGAATTTTCCAGTAAATATTTACATGGGATGGCTTTAAATATTATACTAGAGTCTTTCCAACCACAAAAATGTTGGGGGTTAGATAAGAAACAAAGGAACTGAGCTAAGTCAATTGAGTTACCTCCCTTGAGCAAAACACAGGTGCCATTGTGTCCAGACTTGATGAGAAATGCGTGAGATAATGAACTCAGGGAGCCAGGTGAAAAGGCACAAAATTTGTACCTTAGATAAAATACTCATTAATCATGACAAATCCTCTGCATGATGAACCATTTGGAGGTAGGGAAAAAAAAAAGAATTCATTTATCACTTTTAAAAATAATGTTCTTTCCAATACAAATGGCTATTCTTTTTTAGCTTTAATCCCCTTGCCCTTTTCAGCCCAACCCCCCACCCTATCCCCTCAGATAACCATCAGTTTACTCTCTGTATCTACAAGTTTGTTTCTGTTTTGTTTTTTTTTGTTTTTTTAGATTCCACACAGAAGTAAAATCATATGGTATATGTCTTTATTTATCTGACTTATTTCACTTAACATAATATCCTCTAGGTCTCAAGTGGCAAGATTGTATTCTCTTTTATGTCTGAACAATATTCCATCATATAGATACATCTTTTTTAAAATATGTTTTTATTGATTTTTTTTTAGAGAGAGAGGAAGGGAGAGGGAGAGAGAGACAGAAATATTGACATCACATCAATTGGCTGCCTCCTGCACATCCCCTGCTGGGGATTGAGCCCACAACCCAGGCATGTGCCCTGACGGGGAACTGAACTGGGACCTCCAGTGCTAGGGCTACGCTCAACTGCTGAGCCACGCCGGCCAGACTACATCTTTGTTTCTTTTTTTTATCCTCACAGAAGGATAAAAAGAGAGAGAGAGAGAGAGATTAGCTGCCTTTCCCATGCGTCTCGCCTGGGGATTGAACCTGGAAATGCAGGTATGTGCCTTGAGTGGGAATCGAGCCAGCACCCCTTTGGTGCACAGGACGACACTCAGCCCACTGAGCCACTCCGGCCAGGCTAGATCCGTTTTCTTTACCCGTTCGTCTGTTGATGGACGCCTAGGTTTTTCCATGTCTTGGCTATTGTGCATGATGCTGTAATGAACACAAGGAAGCAGACATCTTTTCTAATTAAAGTTTTCATTTTTCCCCCCTGAATGAACACCCAAAAGTGGAAATGCTAGGTTATATGGTAGTTCTATTTTTAAGTTTTCAAAGGAACCTCCATACTGTTTTCCATTGCATTCTATGTAAACGTCCATCCTTGAAAATTTGAAAAACCTTGGAAGATAGAAGGGATGGTAAGCAGTTTACCAATCTGCCTTGACATTCAAAGCACCTAGATTGTTTTAGGAGTTTCTCCGGTGTTTGTTATTATGACACTGAGAAACTAGGTAAAAAAAATAATCCTCTAATAGATATTTAAATGGATCTATGGCTTTATTTATTTTATTAGAGCTCATAACAACATCTTTCGGATTTGGGGGACAGTCTAAAGGAAAGTAGGATAGGGCGTGTGAACCAAATAAAACCCAAGAGAAACTCAATCCAGGCTTGTGCAGTGACTTACACAACCAATTATCTTCTGATTACCTTAGCAAAAAATACTAAGACAGCAGTCATATCAACAAGAAAAAAATAGGATGGGAATATGAAGTGTAGATAACCTTATGCTTAGAGTAAATGCTGCTGAAATGAAGGTTTTTATTGAAAATAAGCATCCTTATATACTCCAGGGGCAAGCACACATCCATGCTATCTTCATCTGATTACAAAAAAGTTTGTAATGAAGGGTGATCTTCTGTGACAAGTGCTTCTCTAAGTAATATTCTCTCAGTTAACAGATCCATGGCTTGAACCACATTGAACTGTACTTGAACCTTCCAGTTAAATTCCTTCAGAGGTGATTGTTCCCACGCAGTTGACATGTCATTGCAACATGAGTCACCTGCACGAGGGACGTCATCCCCACCGCCCACCACAGCCCTTGTCCAGTTGCTTATCGCCCCACATCAGAATGTGCTCCCGGCTGGTATCCCTTCTTTTATGTAAAGTCTTACAAATATAGAGCATTTCAAGGATTCATACAACTAACCCATAAATGTATGTCCACCGTCCAAAATTTACAAATGCTAACATTTTATTTCTAAATATGGGTGATAAACATAAACATTTAATGAAACAATAGGAAACTGTATATAATAGATAAAGTTGAAGTCTTTTTTGATCTGTATGGGGTGTTAAAACTGCAGCATATGAACTTTGGGAGGAGACAGTTCAACCCACAACAGCTGCTTACATACTGCAACACCAGAGCTGAGTAGTTGTAATGGAGACCATGTGCTCTGCAAAGTCTAAAACAGTCGCTCTCTATCCCTTTACAGAAAATGTTTGCTGAATCCTGCTGTAGGTGAACATGTTTGACATGGAAAATATTCAAAATATATTAAGTGAAAATATTACAAAGTACAGTTGACCCTTAAACAACACAGGGGTTAATGGCACCAACCTCCTGCACAGTTGAAAATCTGCATATAACTTTTAACTCCCCCTAAATTTAACTACTAATAGCCTACTGTTAACTGGAAACCTTACTGATAACATAAACAGTTTATCAATACATATTTTGTATGTTATATGTATTATATACTGTATTCTTATGATAAAATAAGTTAGAGAAAAAATGTTGTTTAAAAATCATAAGAAAAATACATTTACATACAATATTCATTGAAAAAAAAATCCATGCATAAGTGGACCGGTGCCATTCAAGCCTGTGTTGTTCAAGGGTCAACTGTAATAGCTTTTGGGAAATTATCTCACTTGAGAATGTCTACATTCGAATAGAAGAAAGACTAAAATTATACTTCACAATATTAATAGTAGTGATACCTGAAGATTAGCACTGTAATTTTTTCTCTTTTTACTTATCTGTGTTTTCTAGTTTTTCTATTATGAATATGTATTATATTTATAATTATAAAACCAAACAATTATGCCAGTATCATGTATAAAAAAACGAGACCATCATGTAGTCATTGTATGTGGTAGAAATGAATTTCCACGCAGTGTTTATTCCAGCTTCTAGTGTGCTTCCCTATACTGTAGAGGCTGGAAAACTAGAAGCCATGTTTCCTTGGCTCCTTTGCAGCTGAGGTTTTGGATGCAAATTAAATTCTACCAATAGATGAACCTGCATGAGAAGGAGACCATTTTCGTGCAGACCTGTCCCTTTCTGCAGGGGCCCGGTGGTGGGGCCTGGTGAGGGACGCTGAAGCAGAACAGCATTTATCTCTAGTTCTGAGCTGAGAGGGAGTTGTGGGGTGGCTGACTCAGCCCTGGATTGAACCTATAGCAAAAGTTCTTGAAGGCAACAGTTCTAACAATGACTTTATGATTCCCTACCTTTCTGATATCATGAGGGTCACAGCCCCCCTGAGGCGCCAGTTTTGCCACGAGGACTCAGCCCTCGCCCAAAGGCAGTCTTTCCAGCTGTTTCATACTTACCTAAATCTTTCTATGTCTAAAATAGCCGATTATTCATTTTCTGAACATAAGGGTTCATGAGCAATTTGGGGACAAGCTTGTGCTGAAAAAAGAAACATTTTATGACAAGCTGAATGAAAATCATGCAGAGGCATAAATATTACAAGTTTCTTAGAATCCATCTGAATGACAGAATGAAGAGTAGAAATAACGGGAACGACTCTGCTGAACCTAAAACATAACTCAAATCTCCAAGCACAAATGTCACAGGATCGTAGTTCCTCACTTATTACTAAGATGTTCAGATATAATACGACTTTCAAATTTTTCTTCAATGGATCTGCTCTTCCCTGTGAGCTTTATCTCGAAGAGATTCGAGGGGGGATGGTGGGGAGCAGGGTCATGGAGTTAAATCTGCCTACTTGTGGTGTTTCAGCCTAAAGAATACTTTTTCGTTTTGGTAGCAGCTCAGTCTTTCCAGTTCCTCCCTTGCTCCTTAATATATGGGTGCACAGTGCTCTGTGGACTTGCTGTGATTGGGCCCTCTGCCTCTCCTGGTCTGGTCCCTAGACTGAAGGCTACTGAGAACCCTTGACCCCATCTTAAGGGCTGGGGCAGTGTGATGTTACCTCCTGGTCCAGGTTGTGCCTCTAGTCCTTGCCTCTGGTTGCAGATCACCCTACACTATGGCTTCTGTTTTCTTCCTTGAAGCCTCTACTGGGTCTCTGGCTTTCTTAGACCAGGGTGTTCCCCTCACTCCCTCTCCTCTCAAGACAGTCTCTTTGGCGACAGCAATGCTGAACTGAGGTCCCTGGTGGCGGAACTGGGGCCTTCAATTCTCACGGCAGGCTGTGGGGCCAGGAGCCTGCCCCAGGCCCAGCAGTCGGGTCACACCCTCTGCCAATGGGCCATGCTATTTGTTGATGTGGCGTCAACATGGATGTGGGCCCTTCATGGCCTTCAGGATGGAGAATGAGGCAAGTGCTCCTCTGCTTTCGGCTTCCCTCAGAGAACACCTAACCTGCATCCGTGCTGAGGCTTCAACCTGGAGAGGGGAGGCTGGGACACATGTATCTGTTCCCTTGGTTCCCCATCTACCTGGATGGGAGGGGTGAGGTTTTTATTTCTTCCTCTCAGGGAATTCCTCTGTGTCACAATCTACTCCCATCTAAATAACTCAAACAGGGCATCTGACAGCCAGGCAGGACTTTGCAGAGGAGGGTAATGTGGTTAGGAGGAGACACTTAGCAGATGGTTACAGTGGGTGAGTCATAAGGGGAAAGCTGGACCTGGAGAACCCTAGAGGGAGATTGTAGGAAAGTTGGTTTCAAGTTACCCACCCTGGACAGGGCATTTGGCAAACAGCATAGTATTCAGAGTGAGGCCTTGGCATCTGCCCCACATACTAGCTTTGTGGCCTTGAGTGAGTTATACAACTTCTCTAAGGGTCAGTTTTCTCATTTGTAAAGTGAGGGATCACAATGGCACTTACCTCAGTGGTTTGTTGTGTTATAGTTAATACTTATGAATGTATATCAGGCACTAGGGACAGCTTCATGCACAGTGTGGCCACCTTACATAACTGAGGCTGTCATGAAACTCTCAGATATTACTGTTGTGAGTACAGAGAGGGAAAACCATCTGTAAGTACTACCCAGATATAACTTGTTATTCATGATATAATGTTAGGTTGAATAGGTTGGAAAAAGTTGGAGGGTGTGGCCTTGTCTTTCCTAGAGGCGTTTATGAAGTAGGAGTGGATGAAGGCAGATAACCGGAAATGGACAGTGATGAAGCTGGAGCCCCAGAAGAACTGACAATGAGGCCAGACAAACAAGCAGAAACACATGAAGGTGATTCTGATGGTAAGGCGGAGGGAAGACTGTTGCTTTATGGACCTATGTGCTTAGGAGTATGCAGTAGTGTAGGACTAAGCTGAGGAAATTGTAGTTTAAAAAAACCTACATAAAGGATACATGTAATCACACGATCCTTGGCCTTTTGCTGAATGTGAATATTCAAATTAATGCATCATTCATAAGACTACATCGGTGAGCTCTAGGAATGACACAGGTCTTCCTTGGAGTATATGATCAGAATTTTTGGTTTCTTCTTTTGCAATATATTTTATTTGTTTTTTTGTTCAGAGAGTCCACTATTACAGGTTCTGCCCAGCCATGTGACTCTCCCGGTCCCAGAGTTCTTGGAGCCAGCGCTTACCCAGGAGAAGGCCTTTGCCCATGATGTCAGCAACAAACCACCCATGCCGGCAGAGGAGTCCAACGTTTCACAGCCCGAGGATTTGTTTCTTCCTAAGCAGGCCAGTGACCTCTCCAGTTCTTCAGCACAAACCATGCAACCCAAGGAAAGTGACACCCCCAATTCCTCAACAAAAACTGTCCTGCCCAAGCATGGTGACACATCCAGTTCTCCAGGCAAAACCATCATGCCTAAAGAGGGTAACACCTTTAACTGCTCAGAAAAAACCATCCTTCCCAAAGAGAGTAACATTGCTAATTCCTCAGAAAAAAACATCCAGCCCAAACAAGGTGACATCTCCAATTCCCCAACCAAAACTATCCCACCCAAGCAGGATGACACCCCCAGGTCCCCAGGAAAAAACATCCTACCTAAAGAGGGCAACACCCTTAATTCCTCAGAAAACAACATTCCATCCAAGCAGATCGACACCCCCAAATTCTCAGCAAAAACAGCCCAGCTCAAGCAGGCTGACACCTCTAAGTCTTCAGCAAAAATCATCCTGTCCAAGCAGGGTGACACCTTCAGTTCCTCAGAAAAAAATATCCTGCCCAAGAAGGACAACACCCCCAAGCTCTCAGCCCAAATCATTTCACACAAGCACGGTGATGCCTCCAAATCCTCAGAAGAAACCATCCAGCCAAAGCAGGGCAACACCCCCAAGTCCTCAGAAAAAGACATTTCACCCAAGCAGGGTGACACCTCCAGATCTCCAGAAGAAACCATCCAGCCAAAGCAGGGCAACACCCCCAAGTCCTCAGAAAAAGATATTTCACCCAAGCAGGGTGACATCTCCAAATCCCCAGGAAAAACCATCCAGCCAAAGCAGGGAAACACCCCCAAGTCCTCAGAAAAAGACATTTCACCCAAGCAGGGTGACATCTCCAAATCCCCAGGAAAAACCATCCAGCCAAAGCAGGGCAACACCCCCAAGTCCTCAGAAAAAGACATTTCACCCAAGCAGGGTGACACCTCCAAATCTCCAGAAGAAACCATCCAGCCAAAGCAGGGAAACACCCCCAAGTCCTCAGAAAAAGACATTTCATCCAAGAAGGGTGACACCTCCAAATCTCCAGAAGAAACCATCCAGCCAAAGCAGGGCAACACCCCCAAGTCCTCAGAAAAAGATATTTCACCCAAGCAGGGTGACATCTCCAAATCCCCAGAAGAAACCATCCAGCCAAAGCAGGGCAACACCCCCAAGTCCTCAGAAAAAGATATTTCACCCAAGCAGGGTGACATCTCCAAATCCCCAGAAGAAACCATCCAGCCAAAGCAGGGAAACACCCCCAAGTCCTCAGAAAAAGACATTTCACCCAAGCAGGGTGACACCTCCAAATCTCCAGAAGAAACCATCCAGCCAAAGCAGGGCAACACCTCCAAGTCCTCAGAAAAAGATGCTTCACCCAAGCAGGGTGACACCTCCAAATCTCCAGAGGAAACCATCCAGCCAAAGCAGGACAACACTCCCAAGTCCTCAGAAGAAGACATTTCACCCAAGCAGGGTGACACCTCCAAATCTCCAGAAGAAGCCATCCAGCCAAAGCAGGGCAACACCTCCAAGCTCTCAGCCCAAATCATTTCACTCAAGCAGGGTGACACCTCCAAATCTCCAGAAGAAACCACCCAGCCAAAACAGGGCAGCGCCCCCAAGTCCTCAGAAAAAGACATTTTACCCAAGCAGGGTGACATCTCCAAATCTCCAGAAGAAGCCATCCAGCCAGGGGAGGAAACTGCCCCCAAGTCCTCAGAAGAAGCCATCCAGCTCAAGAAGGGTGACACACCCAAGTCTTCAGAAGAAAACATTCAGCTTATAGAAGGTGACATCTCAGCAGAAGAAACAATGGAGCTCTTGGAGGTCCACATGGTGAAAGTGATCCTGAGCAAAGAGCATTTCGAGTTGACGCTCAGGGAGGCCGGGGAGAGGCTTGTGGCCGTGGATTTCTCAGCCACGTGGTGTGGGCCTTGCAGGACCATCAAGCCCCTGTTCTGTTCCCTGTCTGTGAAGCACGAGGATGTAGTGTTCCTGGAAGTGGATGTTGATGAGTGTGAGGAGCTGGTGAAAGACCGTGGGATCATTTGTATCCCAACCTTTCAATTTTACAAAAAGGAAGAAAAGGTGGGTGAATTTTGTGGCCCCCTTAAGGAAAAACTCAGAACAATCATCGCAGAATTAAAGTAGTGCATTCTGAAAACATTGCAGAGTAGGGTGTTTATAACTTGTGATTTGTTGTTTACAAAAAAGAGGTATAACAAAAGTGTATGTCCAAATGGCACCTACTTATAAATTATAAATATTAACTCTACCCATTTCAAAAAATAGAGCACTAAAGCACATTGTGACCATATTTTTCTTGATAGAAAAGTATGATGTTGGGATATTCTTTGGTGGAAGTCCTTTGTGGAAGTCCAGCTGTCCCTATTTTTCAATCTTGACTTTTTTTGCTCAACCTTGAAAATTCAGCTCATTTCATGTTAGCAGAAACACTGGAAATTTAGACAATTCTGTAGAAGTACATGATTTAAAGATGCGTGGAAACTTCTCATGTTTGCATATCTTTGGGGTTTCTGATGAGATATTTTTGTAAATCTGAAAGATTCACATATCCTATCAAACCTTTTTCTTGTGTGCGGTGTGCTATGGAGGCATTAGGAAGTTCCATGGGCCTGATTCATTGGTGGCAGAGCTGACACCATGGCCATGCTTCCAGATTTCAAGTCCAGGCCTCTTTTTTGTTAATCAGTGTTCACGAAGTCTGAGACAGCTCAAAACCCTGGTTTCTCACGCCAAGGCCTTATTATTCAGGTTTAAGTTGGTGTGATCCTTGGTGCCATTGTGACATCAAGTCCCTGGTGGCAAAGTTCCTGTTTTGTCCCCATGGTAACTGGGTTTTGATACCTGCTCCCAGATGTCTCAGAGCCCAAAGGCCATAGGTGGTGTCTTGGTCTGTCATCTTATCCACAGCAGATATGTTCCAACCCTCCCCCCCCCCCCCCGCCCCCGGTGGATGCCTAAAACCATAGATAGTCCCAAGCCCTTTATATACCATGTTTTCTCTATACATACATACCTTTTCACTTAAAGGCTTCTCTCTGGCATATACAATCTCAAGCATCACTACTCTTGTGCTCTAGGGCCATTATCAAGCAAAATACAGGTTACTTGAACACGAGCACTATGATACCTCGATAGTCAATCTGGTAACTAAGCCGCTGCTCAGTGACAAATGCGTAGGGAGCAGGTAAGTGCAGGGACCTTGAACAAAGATGATTCACATCCCAGGCAGGACAGAGTGGAATGGGACAAGATTTCATCATGTTACTCAGGACAACTAAAACGTAATCAATTGTTAAATTTTCCCAGTTTAAAGGTTGTGAATTGTTTATTTCTGGAATATTCCATTTAATATTTTCAGACCGCAGTTGACCAGGGAGTAACCAAAACCACAGCAAAACTGTGGCTAAGGAAGGAGTACTTGAGCTTTTGTGTGTTTTTTGAAACTATGTGTATATTAAATAATTGCATATAGTCAATGTATATACAATTTGATGATTTTGGAAATATGCTCGTACCCGTGACATTTACAAACCCATCGCCTTCAGAACTTTCCCTGGGTGTACTTTTCCTTTCCTTGTGTTAGGAGCCCTTAACGTGAGGTCTAACCTATTAACAAGTTTTAAGTGTACAATACCACATTGTTAATCATAAGCACAAGGTTGTACAACAAATCTCTAGAGCTTACTCATCTTGTATAACTGTAACTTTATCCCCGTGAAACAACTATTGCTTATTTCTCTCCCTGTCTGTCAGCCTCCACTCTATCTTCCGCTGGTTCAGAGTGTTTTAAAGAATTTGAACTAGTTTTCGACCATTCAAAGACCAGGATTCCCTTTAACGTAGTGAATTTTAGATTTTCTTGGAAAATTGTAAAATATGGCAATTTGGACTCGCATTCCCTCGAGAAACCACTCTGATCTTAGGGCCGCGTGGCAGCCACGGGCGTGAGAGCGGCACGTGCTGTCCGGTCCACTGCTGAGGAGCCCGGCCGGCTTCTTGATTTATCCGGCTGAGTTGCAATCCCCGTCTTCACTTAACTGCAGGAGCGGGACTGTTCCAGCAACTTCCATTGTGCGCCTACCCGGACTCTCCTTAATATCTCAATCATAGACCTATTTGAGCCGCTGAAAACAGCCATCTGGCCCAGCTGGCTCAGCAGTTGAGCATCAACCCATGAACCAGGAGGAGACCGAGGTTCGGTTCCCGGTCAGGGCACATGCCCGGGTTGCAGGCTCGGTCCCCAGCAGGGGCACGCAGGAGGCAGCCGACTCATGATGACTCTCATCACTGATGTTTCTCTCTCTCTCCCCCTCTCCCTTCCGCTCTCTGAAAGCAAAAACGTATTTTTTAAAAAAACAACAACAAAAAACAGCCATCTGACAGCAGCAAACAAAATACCATACATACTTGGCCTTTAAAAAAAAAAAAATTTTGAAATGATTAGTGATAAAGCTAATCAACTAGTAAGAGGAAATTAGAAACATGAAAATAAATACTAAGTCAACTCTGAGGGCTCACGCCATTGCTTTGACTGAATGGCAGATTTCGTTCTGGGCTTCTTAGTAATGGGGAGGTGGAAGAACAAGTGGAAAACTCAATTAATACCTGGAGGGAGCAAGCATCGAATTTGAAACAGGAATCGAGGCTTTCCTGTCACTAAGTTCCTGAATGAAATTTTTCTTCTGGGATCTTAAGTTTAAGATCTTGAACACTGCATAGCATTCTTGACAATATTTTTTTAATAAAAAATTCAGAAATAATTTTCATATGGCTATTCCTGGTAATACTCTTTCCTAGAAGCCAAAGCTATGATCATAAAGCACTTTCCCAGGAGAGGATTCTGGATTCAAGGTATACAAGTCTGTGGCTTTTGTATTTTCATATATATGGACTTTTACTAATGATTCATATAGCTGTTGTTTTGCTTTGTAGAGAGAACTTCCTCTGACTTTTTCACTCAGATTCGTTCCTATTTTCCATATTGAACAAGCCTGGTTTTGATATAAAACTATCTGCTTAGACATTTAGGCCCAGATGTCAATAAATTAACTCAAGCCCTCTGCTACCAGAGCCCCATTTGGACAACTTAGTGAGCCCCACAACACTCTAGGTTGTGTAATTTCAAGGACCAGGGACCCTGAAATCTAACAGGAATGAATTACACCAACTGTTTTTTTCTGGGACTGTAGTATTGAAGACATTTCTATCATAGGGTTTTTGGTTTTTTTTTTTATATTTAGGTTACTGAGTGATGACATGAACAATGAACTAAAAAAATCCTACAAAATAATTATAATAGATTTTGCAGGTGATTTTATACTATTCCTGATATAAGTCAAAGGAGGAAGGCAAAGCACAACTTTGCAAAGAGAATTCTGTTGGGTCAAGAAAATGCAGAGCAAACATTTTGGTCTTGGATGATCTAGTTTGATCCAGGGACAAAATCAAAACTACCAGAAAATCAATTTATGTTATTCAAACTATTCACCACAAGCTCTATTTCTCTTTACTACAGGGATAACAGTTGAACAGTAACCAGGTCAAAGTTACGTTCTCTTTGCTAATTAAGAGAAAAATCATGCACTTAAATGAGCCAAGCAACTGTTATCACCTCTAATATTTAACATGAAGGAGAAATAAGCATTTGTAATGAGAAGGAAGATCCCAGATAATCATATTGGCTGCGAATGATGATAATCTAACTAGAGCCTTAATAAGAATCAATGGGAAAACTGTTTGAATTGATAAGAGAGCTCAACAAATTGACAGTATTCAGAGTGATAGCCAAAAATCAAGTTTCCTTTTGACTCAGTGACAAATAACTGGGAATCATTATGGGAAAAGGTCTCATTCGTAACAGTGAAAATAAAATAAAACATAATTAAAATAAAATATCTAGCAAGAGTCCTAAGAAGAATGGTAAGGATTATTAAGGTTAAATGTAAAAATTCTGAGAGGTATACAACAAGAAGCTCTGAATAAGTGAGACAGTTCATTTTCCCCATTGGAGAAAAAAAAAAGTTGGTTCTTTTTTTCTTAATTTAGTAGACATAGTATTATTATAAACCCACATCTCAATGAGATCATTGGGAGAACTTGACAAAATAAAGTTCACTGAGCATCATAGCCAAGAGTAGGTAGGAGAAAGTCTTAATTGAGAAGTAATAGAGAGCAATTTTGTCCTATCAGACAGTAAAAAGGTATAATTAGCATAGTAAGTGTAGCGACACCAATAATGGTATCGATGAAGGAAAAAGAGACCAACGAAACATAGTAGTAGCAAGAATCAAACGCTGATATGTAAGTAGTAATATATGAAAAAGGAACAATTTCAATTTGGTGGACTATGAGTGGGTTATTTTCAAAACTTATACAACAAAACTTGGACATTTGGGAGAAAAATCGAGAGAAAGAACTCGTGGACATGGACAATGTTTGGTCATTGTGGGGGGAGGAAGCTGGGTGGCCGGAGGAGAGAGGGTATAGGAAGGGTAAATGGCGATGGGGAAAAGATCTATGGTGCACTAAATGTGTCCACAGACACAGGGGAGAGGCTCAGCAAAGTGTTTAGTGGGGAGTGGGAGGAAGGAAGGACCGCTGTGCGGACAAGCATATCCTCTCGGGCTGCGGTTGGCAGCACTGCGTCAGATCAAGAGTTACCCTAAGGCTATGGTCAGGATCACCCTTATCCCCACTTAGCAGTTCCCATGAAAAATTCAATCTGGTAACAAGAATCTGTGGACTTATCAAATTCCTTTTTAACACATTTCATTTTAATCCTATCTAATTTCCTTAAGTCTGTAACTGTATGGCCTTAAAACTAAATAATACTCTGTGCTTTATCCAAATGACAAAATATCTTATGATAATACATTTCACTAAGGTGGACATGGAATATAAATCAAAGACATAGGAAACATTTATGAAGTAAGTATTCAGAAGGATGCATAGGGTAAGACAGTTTGGGGGTCTGACCTTCTAAATGATGTTTTTGAAATTTATTTTTCTCTAAGTACGAGCCAGTTGGTTTAACAGTGGGGATCTACATAGAATATTCCTTGGGTACTCAGTACTTCTGTCTTTTTGAGGCAGAAATGTTCATTTCAAATAAATTATATTCAACAAATATTTGAAAGTTATGGTATATTGTTGCCTGGAGAATTCCAGTGTGATTTTTGGCAGATTTTTAAGCTTCTCAAATTTTGTAAGGGAACTGTGGAATGGTATATTCTATGGAGATAGAAGTTAACTAAGAAACAAAATAAACCAAAAGGTACAAGGAGAAATTTTGCAAATTTTGAAATAATAGTGGCGTGCTAATCACAAGACCCTTTAACAACCGCAGTGAAAATAGTTGCCCAGAGCAACAGTACAAATATTGGGATCAAGACAGTATGAAGCCAGAGAAAGCCCAAGGCTGTGGCTTCAAGGTTTAAAAAAAAAATCAAGATTTTCAAATTCCAGAATGAAAAAAAGAATTTATTTGAAGATGAAGAAGCTGAAAATGGTAAACATAAAAAAGATAAGGTTGGAAAAGAGAGGCAGTGATTGACATTAAGAAAAGTGAGTAGTGAAAACAGAAAGAAAACTTGATCATTCTATTACATGTTGATTAGAAGTGTATCATTTTTATGCGCTTAAGTGGAGAATAATCTTCTTTTAGGTTAGGATGGCTATTTCAAAATGAGATCTGGCATGGGGCGGAGCGGAGAAGAGCAGGGTTGCGCTCATCAGAACATACCCGCAGGCCGCATTGCCGTTTTCACTGGAGGCCTCTGAAGGGTCCCTGGCCTCTGGAGAGCCATCCTACTGGTAGGGCTTGAGGAAGATGGAAAGGATTGCTTCTCTCTCCTGCGCCCCAGGAAGGTCACAGGGCCTTGGTGTTTGAAAGACAAAGCTAAATGCAAGTCTAATGACTCATAGATCAATATTTGGCACTGACATTAAGATCCAGGAGGAAGTCACCAACCAGTTAGCTAATGATTCTTAGTTTAGAAATGGCAGATGAGGCTAGTCACCTCCCAGAGAAGGCTTTAAAGAGATTTCCTTTAAATCCCATACCAGTTAACAATGGCTAGACTGCAGTGTGTTGTTGTGCTATCAGAAACAGCCAAATAACGGGAGCAGTATCTGAAAGAAACAATTCAACATTAATGGATTTTCATGATCCCCTGTGTTCATTTCCCTAATACACTTGGTGTCTTTCTGTGAGCTCGAAATTACTCATGCGAGAAAGATGCTTGCTTTTATAGTCTCTGTTTTGGCATCTGAGGTTTTAAAAAAAGTATTTATAGATCCAAATTATAATCCCACTTTATTTTAGATTGCTATTTTCATATATGTCTGTGTCAGATATAAAAATGCTAAAATAAAGTTGTCATTTATCTTCCTCAGGCCCCAGCTATGGTACTGATTGATTCCCTAAGTGCTCAAAAAAAAAAAAAAAAAAAAGGCCAAGATGTATGATGTGTGATTCATATAACACACATGTTCATTATTGATATTCAGGTTGAAGGCAGAAAGATAGGTGCATATGTCAGGAATGAGCTGTATTCAGAGCTTGGTAAATAAACTGAATGTGTGAATATTCAGAGCCCGTAGGCTGTCCTCTAGGAAAACTGTTTAGAGGTACATATGAAACTGAAAACTCCTTTGCTTTTAATTAAGGTAATAAATTAGTTTTTAATTCTTAGGATTCTTCTACACTTTATTGACTATCTTAAATTTCAGACCTTGATAACCTGAGTTGATCCTCTTGGATAGAGATCAGATGACTTTCCAACAATTCAAGTGAAACGTGTCCAAATGTCCCCTTTCCAGGAGGAATAGGCCTTCAGCTGAACAGCAGGGGAACGGGCAAGTCCTGAAAGTCAAGGGCTGAGAGTAGAGGTCTCTCTCATCAGGTAGCAGAGAAGCCAACAAAGCTGAAAATGAAGCACTGAGGATGAGACCCAAGAAATCAGGAGGGGGCTGCAGAAGTTGCCAGGCCACAGGGGTGAGCTAGCAGTGGGTATAAGAGTCAGAATCCAGAGACGACGAAGCATGGAACAGGCTGATGAATTTCGGGGGGTGGGGGGTCGGCAGAGATTAACCCAAGAATTTATATGCATATATGCATAGCCCCTGGACACAGGCAATAGTGTGGCGAAGGCCTGGGGGATGGGACCCGGGGTGGGTGGGGTGGAGGGGGTCAATGTGAAAAAAAGGGGGACATCTGTAAGACTTTCAACAATAAAGATAAATTTAAATAAATAAATATAGAAATGACACAGACAAAAGTCAGAATCTGGTTACAGGGCGGGGAGACAAAACAGGCTCAGGTGAGACGACGTAGAGAAAATGTGGGAAGAGCAGGAAAGCGTTACCCGGGACAACCATGAGTGAAGTGGGCAGAGGTGTGACGCAGAGCTGGGTCACCCTGACTCCGGGGACTGGGATCAGAATGAGTAGATCTTAGCGTTTGAGTGTCACCCTAGCAATACCCTTGGTGTTTCTTTTCTAAGTAGATCACTGGGCTATACCAGAAATCTAGTCATACTGTTTCTGGAATTTTCAGCAACTGGATAGCTGTAACTAGATGATGCTTACCAATCTCACTGCAAATTAGTTAATAGGATGGGTGGCTAAAAAGTGCATCTGAAATACAGGATATTTAATTCCATAACGGGTTTGCTGTCATTTGATAAAAGACAAAACAAAATTCCCTAATGGGGGGGGGGGGTTGATTATGAGTCTGAGTCTGACTTTGGTATCCTTTGCACTTCAACTTTTGATAATTTTCAACCCTATTATAAAAAAAATAAAACTACATTTGCATAGTAATCATTGGTAAATTTATAAAATGTAAGTAGAATATTATTTTTCACAGTGCCTCAGTCATTTTTATAAGAGAATTAGAAACAGCAAACAATTTTCCCTTTATGTAAAAACAATCTGTTGATTGATTTTTAAAACTATTTTCAACTAGTAGTAGTTATGTTATACAGGCACCTATTTATATTACATTTCTCTGTGTTGGGTTATTTGTCAGAGATAATTTCAAACAAGCTCTTAAACTGATGTGAAGATTATTAGTACCAACTGTAGTAGGCTGAAAGGTGGCCTCAAAGGTATTGGGTCCTAACTCCAGGAACCTGTAAAAGTTACCTTTTTTGGAAAAAGGGTCTTTGCAGATGTGCTTAAATTTAGGCTCTTCAAATTAGGAGACACTCCTGGATTATCTGGGTGAATCCTAAATGCCATCACAAGTGTGATGAGAGAGGTAGAAGGAGACTAAACACACACAGAGGAGAAGGCAATGTGAAGACAGAGGCAGAGGTTAGAGTGAAGTGGACACAAGTCAAGGACGGCCAGCAGTCACCAGAAGGCGAAGGAAGCAAGGAAGAGATTCTCCAGGGACCCCAGAGAAAGCGCAGCCCTGCCCACACCTTGATTTTGGACTTCTGGTCTCCAGAGCTGCGGGAAAAGAAATATCTGTTGTTTTGAACAATAGTTTGTAGAATTTGCTACAGCAGCCACAGAAAACTAATATATTAACTGATAAAATATTTTTGCAAAAGGCATGTAATTATAGAGTAGCAGTGATAGGTATTAGGATATACTTAAGGGTAATGTGTTCCAGCATATGAAATAAGCATTTTTAGTATGATGTTTTCTCTAATGGCCTAAGAAGTTTATATTCTGCCCAATTATGAGAATATTATTCACACAAATATTTTAATTATTTTCATTTGTCATAGAATGGGATAGTATAGAAAGTTGGTTATTTTTATAACCTATAAATCATTGTATGCAAAAACCAATCGTATACTTTATTGTATTTCTTTTTTGTTAGCTCCTACACCAGTGTTCTGAACAGAGGCAAATATTATATGACACATAAGAAAGATGGCCTATAAATAGTAAGAAATTCATTGGGAGGGAAACAAAAAGCTTGAGGAAAATAAGAAACTGTAAACTGGTTTTTCAGCAGAGGGCATTTTTATGGATTAAAGTGAGAGGTAATCTGGAATTTCACCCTGAATGGGAGAAAGAATATGTGTAGGAATTCAGGAAAAGAGGAGCAGTAAGTCAACAAAAAGTCATGTTTTCTTGCTCAGTTCCCAGAGCTAACCCAATTTTCACATTCAGAACTCACTGACTGAAGAGATGGCTAAGTCCACAGAGGGAAGGATGCAGCAACACCATAGCCAATAAATGCTGTGGTGAATCTCACAAGACAACTCCAAAGAGACCTCTGGTCATTTGTCTGGATCACTATACACTGGGGAAAAGGGAATGTCCAGACTTTCAAGGATTGTTGGACACAAAGTCTTGGTTGAGATGGATACCTCGAGATCTGAAATGTCATATTGCGTGTGTTCCTCTTCCTGTCCCAACCTTAGAGTCCTGATTACAACCTGGATTACAGTTGGCCCCCATATGGCCACTTAATGGTTATTTTTTAGGCCCTGAGTATATAAGAGTAATACCCTCTTTGGGTCCTTGGCTTGTGGGTAAGAGCTATCATAGTGGAGAAGGTGAGGTACCAGCCTCTAAACTGTCCCCACTTCCCAGGTCAAAATAGTAAATTAAAGTGATTAGTGCCTCTATTAAAGCATGAAAGGATACAGGGTGGTGGTCCCTCCTATCACATCTCCTTTAGACTAGCGGGTCTGGAACCTGCAGAAACCGGATGGTAGAATACCACAAGCTTATCCAAGCTGTAGCCCCGCTGCAGCTGCTGAACAGAGCAGCATTGTTGCTAAAGCAGATTAATAAGGCTTTATTGTCCATGATCTGTGGCCACTGACTTGGCAAATGTGTTCTTTTCTATTCTGAAGAGAAACAATTTGTATTCATGTTGAACAGACAACAATATCCATTTACCGTTTTGCTCCAGGGCATCATGAACTTTTCCATTTTCTGTTACGTTATAGTATGAAGAAATTGGGACTGTCTGGACATCCTGTGGTATGTCACAGTGATCCATTTCATTGATGTCCTCGTGCTGATGGAACAGGACAGCAGATGGGTTAGTGTATGGGAGGCTTTGGGAGGATGGTGGAGATTCAGAAACTTGCCTCTTCAGGAAGCTGTTAGGAGGTCCACTGATCAGAGGTGTTGTGTGCTGAGGTATCTCCTCCAAATTCTTGCTCTTGCACACTCTACAAGAAGGAAACACAGTGTCTGTAGGCCTCTGGTTTCTGGATGTAACACATTCCACACTGGGAATACCGCTCCAACTCAGATGACACGGAAGGAAGGTTGCCAGCGTGGAGTGGGGCTTTGAGCCTTGCTCTGTGGCCCATGAGATCCAGCAGTTTATGGTGCTGGAGGTGTCTGTGGTGGGAAAAGATGCAGTAGCACCTTGTTGATGTTGATGGCAAGCTCTGGTGTTCTGGAGCATGACCATATTGTCTGCTGCAGAGAATTTGACACCTTTTGAAAAACAGATCCTGGTGTGTTCCTGGGGCACCAAGCGACTATGCATCTGGGGCTGCTCCTTATGAGTGCCCCCGGGTCATAAGAATTTCTGTCAGACCCACCAACTCATAAAGTGAGACAGAGCCCACAGCAGTTCGTGAGATGGAAATGATGTATTTGGGACTGAGCCCAAACAGGAAAAGAGCGCACAAGTAAACTACACACACGGGCAGATATTCATGTCAATAACGGTAACATTTATTTGAGCACTTACAAGGGTCAGGTACTGTACACAGACATTTACAAGTATTATGTCATTTAATTTTCACAACAACCTTGTGAGGTAGTTTTATTACCTTCATATAAGTGATAGAGCCAGGAAGTGAACCCAGATTTGAATGAGCCTAAGCTCTGCTCCCAAGTTATTTCTTAAAACGGCCAGGATAAGTGAGAATTGCTACTGAGATGGAAGGAGACAGCAAGGGCGCCGTCACAGGATGAAATGGTCAACCATTTGCACTAAATGAAACAAATGCTTTTATGATTTTATTGTGGTAAAATGTACCTAACATGAAATTTACCGCTTGCACCACTGTACGTGCACAGTTCAGGAGCAGTCAGTACACTCACAGTGTTGTGCAATCATCACCATCACCTACCCACAGAGCTTTTCCATCTTCACAGACTGGAGCTCGGCACCCATTAAACTAATTCCTCATTCCCTTTCCCCGCAGGCCCCGGTGGCCACCATTCTACTTTCTGTCTCTGTGAGTTTCACCATTTAGGTTCCTCAAATAAGTGGATCGTACAGGATTTGTTCTTTTGCGTCTGGCTTATTTCACTTAGCACAATGTCCTCAAGGTTCATTCCTACTGTAGCCCGTGTCAGCATTTCCTTTTTTTTAAAAAAAAATCCTCATCTGAGAACATGTTTACTGACTTTGACCGGGAATGGGCCCTGAGACCCGTCAGTGCCTGGGCTGACGCTCTAACCACTGAGCCCACCGGCCAGGGCTGTAATATCATTTTTAAAAGTTTACAATTTGCCAAGCAGTATGCTAAGCCCTTTATTCACATTATATGATTTAGTGCTCATAAGCAATATTAAATATAGGCTGTATTGTTGTCATTTTATAGATAAGGCCATAGAGTTGAGCTGCACAACAGGGTATAAAGTGATGGAGCCTAGAGTTCATCCCGTCTGGTGTCCAAACTTGCGCTCTTTGCCCACATCTACTCCAGGCTACCTTAGGGCTTCACGAAGAAGACTGTGTGTTCAAGACTATGACAGGTCAGTCAAGGTGTCAAATGGGGATTTAGTGTTCAAAGGCATCTTTAGATTTCTTCTTGTTTGGTTTCCTTTAAGAATAATTGTATTTGGGGGGAGAAAACACATCACTAGCTACAGAGGATTTGGTTGTAATCTTTGCAATCCAGAGAAGGATAATGGAATGAGAGAAGATGGATTCAATAAAAATGTACAATTTTGGCCCTGGCCAGGTGGCTCAGTCGGTTGGAGCATTGTCCCATACACCAAAAGGTTGTGGGTTTGACTGTCGGTCAGGGCACATATCTAGGTTGTGGGTTAGATCCCCATCGGGGCATGTACCAGAGGCAACCGATAAATATTTCTCTTTCTCTTTCTCCAGAATTGTACATTTCTTTTTAATATCAGAATCCCCCCTCTCTCTAAAAATCAATAAAACAAATCCCCAGGTGAGGATGAAAAGGAAATTTTGGAGGCTGAAACTATTGACCCAAACAATTTAAGGATGCTTATATACGGTCCTTCTGCTGCTGCTGGTGTGGGGTGGGATCTCCACCTGGTGAGAATGGGAGAGACGGACACCCTCACACCTTCATGATAGAAGTGCGAACTACAACAGTCCTTTAGATAAACAGTATGCGGTGAGTCTTGAATAGGAAATATCTTTGACCCAGTGGTCCCACCGATGGGACACCTCCCTGTGGAAACAAAAGCACCCTATGATAAGGATAGGATGAGGGTACTTATTGCAGTGCTATTAGTTGTGCTAAAAGCCTAGATCAATGTACACATTCATCAACAGGGAACAAACGGTGCCCTAGAAGGATAATCCATTCTATGGATTCAGCTATTAAAAGACTGAGTTTGGCTCTGGCCGGTGTGACTCAGTTGGTTGGCGTATTGTCCTGTGCACAGAAGGACTAAGGGTGCGATTCCCCACCAGGGCACAGACCCAGGTTGCAGGTTCAACCCGCAGTCGGGGCATGTGTGGGAGGCAACCAATCTATATTTCTCTCTCACAAAGATGTTTCTCTCTCACAAAGATGTTTCTCTCTCTCTCTCGCCCTCACCCTTACTCTAAAAAAAAAAAAAATCAATAGAGACATATCCTCAGTGAGGATTAAAAAAAAAAGACTGAGTTTGATCTATGCCAATCGAGCTGGTCAGATATCCATAATATACTGTTAAGTGAATAAGACAATTGCATAGTAACATGTTAAGATTCTTGGGGGGGGGGAAATCCAAAACAAACTACCTGTATTTTTATAAGTATGGATAAAGTTGGGGAGTGATACAGAACCCAGGCAGTTAACATTGGTTACCCTCAGTGGAATGGAAATTGGGAAACCGAATTCATTTGTTTTTGGATTGTGTCACTTGTTACAATAAGCACATGTTGCTTTTACAATATAAAAGACTGAGAATACACATATTATTCAAATTACTTTTCATATATGAAGATGATTAATTATAACTTTAACTGATTTAAGTGGTCATACAAACAAACATCCCCAGGATAAGTCTTTTTCTAACTCTTCTTCATCCAGACTTGATTTTATTTGGCGAAGCTTCCATCTGCCTTCTCTCAGACTCTGTATACCTCACAGAAGTCTGGCAAATATGCTACGAGAAGCACCGCTAACATACCACATTCATACAAGCATCGCATCCGTGACACGCGCTGACCTTGTACAGATCTCAGTTCATCACTCTCTGGCATACCTACCTGCTTGAGAAGGAGCTCTTTGCGTGGCCTGTTGCAATTACCTTTTTCCCCAGCGTCCCGGGACGGTACTGTCAGGTGGAAGGTTACAGTCCTCACCCTAGAGTGCAGTTCAGCTGGTCTCTACACTGCTGACTTCCATCAGCTCTTGGCTTCCCTGACACCTGACTCTCTGTAGCCCTCTAAGATCAGAAGAGTGAAGCAACACAATAAAGGAAATTAGGTGCTTATAAAATGTGGGGAGGGGTGGAGGAGCGGGCTTTATACGAGGCTCTCCAGGAATGACTCCCAGGGCAAGACTGATCTGCACCACGAGGGCAGCAGCCGCCTTTAAGGCTGCCTCTTACGTCTGACCCAGGTGCCAGGAAGCTGGACTCCAGAAGGAGCCACTGCGTCTGCTGACTGCAGCAGCTCACTGCCTCCTGGTATCCAGGAAGCCAGTGCATGGGCCTGGAATGCTGGAATGCGGGCCTTTCGCAAAGCCTCCGGGCTCTGGGCTCCTGCCTCAGCAGAAAAACAGCCAGACGGCACAGAAGACTGGCTTCCTCCGTGTCACTCATAATTCCCAATATCACGTTGAATGTAACTTACTGGTTGAACTTAGGTCAAGAACAGAATCCTAGCTGCAAAGGAGCATTCATGTTTGTCTCTCCTGCTTGAATGTAAGCCTGCAAGGGCTGAAACCATGTCTAGCAGCTCACCACAATACCACCTACCACAGTGCCCAGCACATAACATCAGTTTAACATTTAACATTAACAAGGTAACAGTCCTGGAACCAGGCACTGTTCTAAGCTCTTCCTGTATATTAACTCATTTAATTCTCATAACAATTATGGGAATTGTTATGCAGGTATTATTCTCCCCAGTTGACAGATGTGGAATGCGCACAGAGCGGTGACGTAAATTGCAAGGACCACAGAGTGGAGAATAAGATTTGAATCCAGCAGTTCAGAACCAAAGCCTACACTCTTTTACTGCCTCAATATTTATTGAAAGTATGTCCATTTAAATGTTTACTGAACTGAATTATGCAGAGAACTGATCATAAACATATTTATAAATACAGAGAACCTCAGTAGTAAAGTTTAACATGTTTAACTATGGACAAGAAAATGGTATACTTTGTTACCATTTGTTCTGAAAACTGATGTGTTTTGTTTTTTTATCTTTGCCAAAGCCATAAGAGATAATCTGTCCAAAGGTGAATACTATTAGTAATTCAAGTAGGTTGAAGTACTATGCAAGGCCTTCATACCTCTTACACTCAGGAAAACTTGGGAGCTAGAAAAATGTGCTTGAGTATATATATTTATGCTAATATTTCAGGAGACCTCTATATGCTGCATTAGTCAATGTAAGAATGAACATTAGGCCCCATGTTTCTCTATTGCTAGCTTAACTGTTAAAGAATAGAGAAGTCAGTTACATTGTAAATTGTTGCCATAATACACTCTTGGTTGTCATTTTATCGTGTGGCTTTGGGAAGAGCAAAAATGCATACAATAAAAAAGTGGGTGACTCTCTCCCCATAGTTTAGCTCTATTACTGGCATGAGATGCTCTCACCTGTGTTTTCATTTTCATATTTACAATAAAAATAACACTTGCTGTTATAAGGTTGTTTTGAGTAGTATGTGATGATATTTATAAAGTAACACTTTATAAAAGTAACACTTGCTGTTATAAGGTTGTTCTGAGTAGAGTGTGATGATGTTTATAAAGTTCTTTGAACTGTTAGAAGAAAGGTATTAATAAATACCCAAGCACAAACCACTGAACTACGGCACTATTTAATGAGGGGTAGATAATTCAGGAGGGCTCTGAGTCATTATTAGTGTAATGCTCTAAAATAGGAGACTTATTCCAAAAAACATTTCATATATTCTTAGACTACCACCTATTTAAATTCATATAGATATTAAGACTATATTTGACTTTTGAAGTAATATTGAGAAGAGAAAAACAGCTGATTGCAAAGGTGACAACTTAAGTGAGCAGGGGTTTCTTAATGATATATAGACAGGGAAACTGGACTACATCCAATTTCAGCTTCCTATTGAACTCAGGGTGAATGGGGAGCCACTGTCCCATAGAGGAGTGACTGGGAACTTTCTCAGCATACTATACCTTGCTAACTGGTTGTTTGCAGACTGAAGAGTCCCTCATGCTTTAGGTAAGAGAAGTGTCCATCTAGCTGCAGAGCAGCCAGTTCAGCCAAGCCTAACTTTCCCATGGATAGGAGTTCTTAGGCAAGCCAAAAAAAAAAGTTTGTGTCAGTTTTAAGGTTGTCAGTTCACAACTAAACATATGTGGGACACCATCCTGTGGCATGAATGTCAACTTCAACTTAAAAAAAAAGTCTTAAGCTCCTCTTTTATAAACATATAATTTTTGTATTCTCTTTTAATAAGCATTGAAATTTCAAAGTAAATTTTGTGAATAAAAATAAATCAAAGTAAAGGTACATTTAGAATATGCTTTTCAAATTATTTAAGCACTCCTATCCTCCAAAGGCTTTCATAGCTGAACAAGGTACGTTACTCGTGTGTAGCACCGACTTCTGTGGATGCTAGTTTAGCTCTTCCGGAGAACTATTCTCAGAAGGGCTCTGATGCCTGGTTTGGACGTGAAAACTTTTACTTTGTAGCTAGGCCTAGACTGTTCCATTTGTCTCATTTATTTTCTGGACAAACTGGGCTGCTCTTTCATGGCAGCAGCAACAATATGTCCTTTGTTTCGTGGTGCTTCTGGGCATTCAAGTTCAGGTAGTGCTATAAAGATTTATTTACAGCACATTCATTTTCCCCCCCCATTTAATATTCCTGTCCCCGATTACCTTGTCAACGGGTTCAAGATTTGTCAGCAACTTTGCTGCTGGGATTGTTCTCATTTGGCGCAGTTTACTGCATGGTACGGGAAACGATGCAGATGGAATTCATTTCCAATTTGTGAACGTGACAGACGTTTCGGTTCGGGTCTATCATTAACCAAAGCTGAGAGGACACTACAGCCGCGGAACGCTGTAGAGTCTGACTTTTGTTTCTAGCTTGACGTGTGTGCGTTGTCACATTTCCCCACCGACGCGTTTCCTTCTTAACACGCGGTGCGTTTCCTCGTCCGCTGTTTTCAGGAAGCGGGAGAGGCTGGATTAGAGGACGACGGAGGATTGAGCTCTGCCCACAGAGGGGCAGACAGAACGGAGCGCAAGCCGAAAACCCGGCGTGCTGTCCACAGAGGACGTTTTTTCTCTCTATCCAGGGGACCGCGGATCAGTCTCCAAAAGTTTTTTGTGTTTTTTCTTTTTGAGCGCAAACAAGACGCTCTGCGAGCCAAGATGAGTGTCAGCGCGCCCCACCCCATTCGCCCCCGACGCACCCCGTCCCCTTTCCCGCCCACAGCCACGCCAACTACAATTCCCGGCAAGCGGCCCGCGGCGCCGCGAAGGGGCCCGGCCCGGCCCGGCGCTGCGCACAGAGCATGCCGGGAGCTGCGAGGGCGGCCGGCCGCTGCTTCCTCGCAGCGGGCATTCCCGCTTGGAAGACGTCGAGGCACGGCCATAGCGAGGTCTCCAGTTTCGTAATAGGAGCTAAACCGTGACCGAGGATTGTGCCCTCTTGCCCCGCGGTGCGCACCGCGTCTGTCCCCAGGAGTTTGGCCCCGCCCCCTGTCCACACCCGTTCCCTTGACAGCCGGGCTGGACTCCTTGTCCCTGGAGGCCGGGAGCGCGCAGGCGCACTAGCCCTCGCCCCGTCAGGCCGAACTTGAGGGCGGGCCGAGCGCTGGGGGCTCCCGGCCGCTGGGGCGCGCACGTAGGCACGCAGAAGTCGTCACGTGGGGCTCTGAGGATCGCAGTGCGCGTGGCCGGGCGGCTGGTGTGGGGTAGAGTCAGTTGTGAGACCCCGAGCTGCTGAACCAGCGGGCTGCTCGACAACCGGCCACACAGCGGCAAGCGCCGGGGGTGCGGGAGCCGAGAACTGGCCCCATCGTAGAGCTCGGCTGAGCCGTCCCCGCCATCGTCCCCGCCAGCAAACCGCCGCCGCGGGCGCGCCCCCGCTCTGCGCTGTCTCTCCGATGGCGTCCGCCTCTGGGGCCGTGGCGAAGCACGATCAGATCCTGGTCCTCGACCCTCCCACAGACCTCAAATTCAAAGGTAGGCAGGAAGAAGGCAGCCCCGGACGGGGGTGCGGCGGGCGGAGGACTTGATTTGGAGTGGAGGACGGGTGTGGAGGGAATGTCTGCGGCCGGGGCCCCGGTGAGCGTCCCCTCCCCCACTCCCCAGCACTTTCCTCCTCCGGCTCGGCCTCGCTCTGGCCCTGGGCAGGCCTGCCGGGCGCCTGGGCCCGCTGCTTCTCTTGCCCGCCGGCGCCTCGGGGCGCGCTTGGACCCGGGCGAGGCGGAGGGGCCCGGCCCTGGCGCCGCCGCCGCCATCTTGCGGTCCCGCGGGGGCGCCTCTTGGTGTTGCGGGTGCTGCTGCCCGCGCCCGGCCACTTGTCCTTGGCCCCGGAGGGCCGACGGGCGTTGTCCGGGAGGGCGTGGGTGGGCGGTGACCTTAGAGCGTGCGCCCCGGGCTGCGGTGGGAAGCCGGGCTCTGGGGCCGGCGCAAGTGCGTCCGTCGCCCGCGCCGGTTGTCAGAGGCGGTGGGAGGGGAGGCGAGCGGCGGTGCGGCGGCCCCTGGACGCGGCTCCGAGAGAGAACCACCCCTCGGCCCTCGCCGGCAGTGCTGCTGCCTACCTTCTTGCCCCCTTTATTAGTCGCTGTCAGGTACATCGAGGGCTAGGGAGGCGGAGAGGCCCGGGAAGTCTCCTGGTTCTGACTTACCCAGTTGTGCTGGCAGAGACCCAAGCGCGCGCGGGCAGGATAGCTCTGCGTCAGTTCCAGAATTGATAGTAGTAGGTTAATAGTAGACGTCTTCCTGGTCCTCTGGCAATGCATTTCAGTCTACCTTCGGCGTAGGGTAGACCTGGGGTTTGTCTGCTCTTGTTTAGCCCTTTAAATTTAGCTCTTTCCTGCGGTTTCTTCAGTGTTCCTGACTTTTGTCTGTACGTTCGTGGTTTCCCAACAACCCCCCCGCCCCTGAGAAGGCTCATAAGGTGTCACTCGGCTGTGGAGCACCGTTGATTTATTTTGCAGCAATGCCTGTGATAAATGATCGGACTTGGTGATCCTTGAGGAACCCTAGGGGCTGTTTGGCCCATTTGCTCTTTAATATGTAGGTTTCTTTAGGGAAGAGAGTTAAACTGAACAGGTTTCTTTTTAGGAGTAGTACAAGTGTGTGAAGATCACAAACAAAGCAGAGTCCTTTCTACAGTTAAGTGTAAAGTGAATCCCCATTTGGAGGACTTAGTATCATGTATTTAAGTTTCCTTAGCTATGATGAGGACAATTTTTGTGAAATGTATAGCCATTCCACTGCTACATGGGAAAAGTTTTAAATAGTTTTAGAAATTTTAAAACATTGTATTCAGGTGTTTTGTGAGAGTAATATTATGTATTACTTTATTTGGTAAGCTTCTCAGTGCATTTTCAAATTTCTTTGAATAGAAATGCCCATGAGCTGCTTGTTAGGTAAAGGTTTGGTTTTAAAACTATGAAATATTTTGAGGAGCACTAAGTGCCATTTTATTATATCAAGTGTATGTGTGTGGCATGATTTTACATAGTTTTAGCTGAAAGAAAAAAATGGCCTTTGAGTAATCATTAAATTCTTTCCAGAACTTAATTATTTTGCTTTTACGTTTCGATAGGCTGAGTTGACAGAGGAAATTTACTGGATAACTATGTGTATATTACTATTAAGGCCTTAGAAGCCTTTAAAACTAGTTTTAGGCCAGGAAATTTCCAGAGTTTGAAACTTTCTCCCTAGAGAAGTTGTAAGACTAATAATAGCGGAGAAGCAAGTTAAACAACCAAAAACCCTACAGGATGACATCCATACATTTTACTTGTTTTAGGTATTGAAGAATTACTATGATTATAGAACAGGTTGTTCTAGTGTTATGGATGAAAGTGATTCACAAGTCCCATTTTTAAAAGTTTGGAGAAAAATGACTACCTTTTAAGACTGACTTTAAAAAAGTGTTTTAAAAGTTTATAGAGACACACATTCAGTTGGGTCATTTATTTATTGGACACTTAACTGAAAGCTTTGTGTCATCCGTATGTTTATAAGAGCATTAATGAGTAATTCATTCAACAGGTATTAGCTTATATTTTGGGATTCAGTGGTAAGCAAGGTGGAGAAAAGATTAATAATTTGTGGTTTAATGGAGAAAGCATATAGTTAAACAACAGAAAAATGCATTAGTGTATCTTTGTCCTTGAAGAACTTGGAGACTAGTGAGGGAGACAGAAGGCTTATAGATGGAGGCAAAACAAGTATGAGGAAAGAAGGCCCCTTTCTTTCTGCCCCCATCTGCCATTTCTTTAGGAAACTTTCTAGGAAGAAGCTTGTTTTCAATTGGGGGGCCAGAGTGTTGGGCAAGGGAGTCTTGCTCTACCACTGATGTGAGAGAATGTATGGCTTATACTTAGATATCCAATGGTTTGCTGTGTGCTTCTGTTTAAAGGTGCGATAATGGGGAGGACTGAAAAAGTGGAGGGGTGGGTAGGATGAATTAGGAGGTGACATTTGGTGTCATTTGATTCCTCCCTCCTTAATGTTAGTCTTTTAGTCAAAGGTAGTTTGCTTTGATGGAATTCTTTCTGTATTCTAATGCACAGTTCAACACTAAGTGAGGATATTCATTGAGAATCGACAGTCTCCTTAGGCTTAGTTTGATGATGATATATAAAGTTATTTAGCTCTGACTTGCCCTAAGACACCTGTAATTTTTAATTTAAGTAAAAGTCTGTTAAAGAATGGTTTTGCAGAATGTCATCTTCTAGTAGGTTTATTTGAGTTATTTTGACTCTACATTTCACTGATGTGGTTTCTCCAAGAGTGACTCATTTAATCATTCTGAAATTGGGTGATGATTTTTTTCTGTTATATGGGTAACATAATCATCATGACATGAATTATCAGCACTTAGCACAATTGTGGAGAAGCAGATACCAGTTTAGTACATTTTCTACATCTCAGTACTGTATTATTAAAACTTATTGTTTGTTTTATATAATTGTTAATATATGAAAGTGCTTTTATAATGATGCAATGAATTCTGAAGTAGCTCTTTTGTTTCATTAGTAAAGAAAAAGTAGATATTTTCAAATTCTGTTGTTTAAACCCTGGCAGTAATTTGACCTAGAAGTTAGGTTGGAAATTTACTACAGTGAGACTGTTTTTTTGTGCTTAAAATTTTTAATGTTGTAAAATTTCTTCTTTTGTATTATATAACGTTTTATTTTTCCTACCTATTAGTAGTTTTGGAGGAACATTTGAAGAAGAAAGTCTAGGAAATGATCAGAAAAAGAGGAAAACAGACCAAAATCATAGTTTTGAAGGTGACCCATAACAATAATAAATCAGTAAAGAAAATTAAGCTCTGTGAGGAACCCAAGGTTCTGTGATATGTCAGAGCATCTTTGAGTAGTTGTACATCATTAAGAGGAAGCACAAATGAAGGTATAGATTCTACTCTTGGATATCTGGCACATTTTTAGGTGTTTCAGATCAGCTTCTATTTCACAGTGGTTATAGCCAACCCCTGGGTGACTGTAGGGTGGGGTGCGTATATGTCATTTTATTACTCTATTTCTTAAAAGCTTACAAATAGCTCTAGATTGTCCACTGGATAAAAGCTGTGTATATGTATATGTATATGTATATGTATATGTATATGTATATGTATATGTATATGTATATGTATATGTCATACATATATATACATACTATGCCATACAAGCCCTTCCATGATTTGCTGCCTCTTCTTGTAACGCCTGTTTTATTTGCACACATCCATACTTTTTTCCCTGAGAAAGAAAAGCTCTTCTCATATCCAGGCTTGTTTGTTTACTATTTTTGCTGGTTAAGGTAAAAACCCTTATGATTCCTATTTAGACCATGTTCTTCATCAGATATTTTCCTTCTCATGTTTTCAACCATTGGCTGCTTCCTTCAAACATATAAATACACCTAAGTCTCTTATTTCACAAGCAAACAAAATACATCCTTGACCCCCAACTCCTGGTACATGTTCCTCCCTGACCTTCATTTTCTTTGCAGTCACACTTTTTGGAAAAACAGCCCATATTCACTGTTTCTCCAGCTCCTCACCTCCTGTCCACTATAGTACCGTCTCTGTCCTTACTATTTATTGGTTGTTAAACTACACTGATCATTTCCAATTTTTATCTCACTTGCCTCTCTAGCACTTAACATTATTGACAGTTCTTTTTAAAAATTCAATTCTTTTGACTCCTGTGATATAGTTATCTTCTTATTTGCTCCCTTTATTGTCTCATTTCTTTTTATTAGATGGTAATGTTCCTGAGATTCTGATTTGGTTTAATTTTTATCTCTGAACTTTCCTTGTTCAGTCTCATTGTTTTAAGGGCTTCTCTTTCTCTTCCTTCCTCTTTCTTTGTGCATGTTGTTACACACTCTATTTTAATTCAGACTTTACAGTCAGTTTTGGAATACATATTAATTATTGACTATCTGGATTTGTATGCTATTCATACATCTCAAACTCATAATATACTAAACTGGTTTGTTACTATCTGAGTCTCTTTCTTCTTCCCATATTTTTTATTTTTTAGTGGCATCATCGTTAAACATACCAGAAATACTCTGCACATCTAATAATTAAAATCTATATTTCTGCATCCCAGAGATAACTCCTGAACCTCTCTCCTTTAATGTGTATCTACTTTACATTTATTTGTTTTAATTCATTGAATTATGCAATAAAGATTTGAGTTTTTGCTATGTGTAATGCTTGGTGAACAAATGTTGGAACTATAGTTTTGAGTAACATAAAATCTTTTTTCATGAAGCAGTTCTAATGGGAGAGAGAGACACTAATCAGATAACCAGAAGAAGAAAATGTAGTTATGAAGAAGTATGTAGTGCTATGAGAATATAAAATAGGGGGAACCTTGATCTGGTCAGGGAAGGCTGTCACAATTGGACTAAGATTTCCTAAGAACGAGCAGAAGTTATCTAGGTGAGGAAGAAAGGACAATACAGTAGAAAGATCCTGTGGCAGTAGGGAACATGAAACATTTTACATGTTATTTAATATAAAATTGAACATGTTAAATAACATCCCATGTTATTTATAAGGCTGAAAGAGTGTGACAAGTAGTGGAAACAGCCAAATGAGCATGGTGTTGGTTTAGTAGGTCAAATAAAGAGTTCTGTTTTTATCCTAACCCATTGAGGGACTTGAAGGGGGTGGGGATGGGGAGGGAATGGGAGAGATAGAGGGAGTGGAGTGACATCACATTTGTATTTGTATTTAAAATATATATATGATTCTGGTAGCAGTATGATGTAATACTAGATGGGAAGTAGAGATGAATTACCATTGGTGCAGTCAGGCAAGAGGTGATAACTTGGACGGAAAGAATGTTGGAGATGATGAAAAGTTAAAGAGGTACAAATCACTGAGACTTGAAGGTTTACTAGGTATATGCAGTGAGAGTAGAGGTCTCTTGGATGTCTGAGGTTTCTGGCTTATTGAGATTTCTGAGATAACTGGAGAAATGATGGTGTTATGCACTGAGCAAAGAAACATTGTGTGTCTGGGTAAAGGACCAAGTGCGTTCGATTTATTTGGAGATGTGTGGGGGAGTGGTAGGAAGATCATGATCTCATTAGATGTGTTAGATATGTTTAGGCCCTTTCAAGGTGACTAGTAAGCATTTGGTTATAAGGATGTGTTACTCAGGGAGAGTTCTGGACTTTGGATAATTTCTTTATTTCAAGCGATTATCTTTTAATCTTTTCTTTACTAGACACCAGGCTGGTCTCCTTTATCTCTAGTGTCCTCTCTCTTTTCAGCCTGTTTTGCACACTGCTGCTAGAACTACCCTTTGAAAAATGAAAACCTGATATTGTTCCCTTGGTTAAAGAACCTACAATATTTCCCCATTATTTGCTTGACATTTTAAGTCCAAAATCCACTCCCTACCTCTCCATTTCTTTTCTATCCATAGCTTTGGTTATCTGAAACCATTTTCCCAAACTTTAAGCTGTTGGAAGACTTTACACATGCTCTGTTCAGAATATTGTCCTCCCTCATGTCTGTCAGGCAGTCTACCCAGTTTAACAATCACTTCCTCTTGTGAAGTCTTTGATTCTCCCAGCCTGAGTTGGTCACTGCTCCTTCACGCATTATCCAAGCTTGTGCATACTTGTAATGACAACACGACGTTACATAGTATTTACGTGTACATATTTTTCCCTCCCAAACTGTGCTGTGAACTCCTTGAGGATATACCCATTTATTTTGAAATCCATGATAACAAGATCTGGTGGGGGATGATTGCCCAGTAAACATTGATTGCATTAATAAGACTCAGGTGATTTCTCCTGTAATTCCCATGTTTTTAGTCTTGGATGTATTTTAATGGGGTTTTTCACCAAGTAAATGGCATGATTAAAAAAAAAGTGGGGGAGGCACTGTTTAAGATTAAGAAGACTGGATACAGGGCACAGATTGAACAAACCAACAAGATAACAGAAGTACAATGGGAAAATTTCAGTAGATTAAATATTAGAAGATATTAAAGAATTATTTTTTGTTTTATTAAGTGACAGTGGTGTCATGACTATATTTTTTAATGTCCCCCCCCCCCCTTTTCCCCTGAGAAATGCAAGCTCAAGTATTTAGGCGTGAAATGTTACGATAGCCAGAATTTGTTTTAAAATACTGCAGCAAAAACAACAAAAAACAAATACGGTAAAATGCTAATATTAAACTTAAGTATATGAAGTTATTAAATTTAAACTTTTTGTCAAGTAATTTGAGTCATATTTCAGTTAAAATAAACCCAGTAAACAGGCATTTGCAAGTAATAGCCCCCTCTAACATTTAAATTTTTTAAAAAAATATATCTTTATTGATTGCAGAGGGGGAAGAGAGGGAGAAACATCAATGATGAGTCATTGATGGGCTGCCTCTGGCATGCCCTCCACTGGGGATCAAGCCCACAACCTCCCTTCTCTCTCCACCCCGCATGTGCCCTGGACCCATGTGCCCTGACTGGGAATCGAACCTCTATCTCCTGTATCATAGGTTGATGCTCAAACTGCTGAGCCATGCTGACCGGGCTACATTTAGTTTTTTACAAGGATATTTCTTTAGTAGTTAGACAAAATAATACTACATTTTGTTGTCTGTACACTATAATAAACCAGCATACATTTAATTTTCTTTTAAAACAACTTTTTATGGTTGAAGGAAAGCAAGGTCCATTCTAACCACTATCTTCTCCAAAAGGCAGATAAGACTTCACTGGTCAGTCAAGATAAGAGCCAAAAGCGACAACAAAGAGAAGTCAGGAAGTGCCTCTGAAAAAGAAAAGTTTGCTTATTAACAGACTAGATTCTTCATAATTTTGTAGTTCCCGAAAAGGGATGGATAGTAATGTATTTTTTTAAGAGCTGACTAGCCATATATAAATTGTTCATTCTTTGTGCTTCACCTTTTTCATTTCTTGGATGTTGTTCTGGCCCCAAAGGTTTGTGAATATATATGACAGTTGAGTACAAAAAGAGAACATTTTTCTATGAAATGGAAAAATATAAAGAATTGGGAAACCCTGATTAAGTTCTTTAAAGTTTGGTATTTTGTTATTGTTAGTGTTATGTGTTATTAATATAACATAGTTTGCTTAGCTGCTTTTCTCTGGCATATGGGATGTTCTCTATAACTAGAGTTATTAAGAACTTGGTACTATTTTCAAAATTTAGATTTAAATGAATGGGAAGTTTATTTGTGTTATAGCTTTTTAAGGATATGATTTGATTCAGTTACCATTATAAAAAATAGGGATGTCATTTTAAAAAGGGAACCTAATGAACAAAATAAACTAACAAACAAAATAGATCCAGAGACGTGGAAACATGGAACAGACTGATGAATCTCAGAGAGAAGGGGGGCGGGGGAGGGGCGGAATTAATGAGGGAATTATATGTATAGCCCATGGACACAGACAATAGTCTGGTGAATGCCTGGGGTGGGGGGAGTATGGTGGGAAGGGGTCAATGGGGGAAAAAGGGAGGACATCTGTAATACTTTCAATAATAAAGATAAATTAAAAAATAGAGTCATTAATATGAGAGGTCTTTAAAATACAAATTTGCAATATAATAAGAATATGGGCCTGCATTTTCACAGCTTTTAATTTTGTAGCTATATATATATCCATATATATTCCTCCATATATATTTATATTTATGTATATTTACATATATATTTATTTTAGTATTTGGGTAATTTGACATGAATTGCAGTGACTGCCATATCTTTAAAAACATCATAGAGTGTTTTTTGTTTAGTTTATTTTCTCTTTGACAAAATTGTATAACTTATTGGGGAAGATGAATTGTTTGGTCTTATTTTCTGAGTTCTGTTCCCAGTGCTTAAAACCTTTTGAACAACATTCTCAGAGGATACAGTTTTCAGAATCTTTCCAATTTTTTTCCCGCTAGGACTTCACCAGTAAAAGGTTTTATGGACAAATTAAGCTAATATATATACACATTTAAAAGTCCCTTCTGATTATAAAATCAGTACTTAATACCTACCACGTACCTACCACTGTTAACATTTGTAGTATTTCTTTTTATGTTTTCTGTGTAACTCTGCACATTTATATCCTGTAATTTTAAGTTAATATTAACTGTGACCATTTTTTCATGTTATAAATACTGTGCTTCTAATGTAACAAGAGCTTTAGATCTATAAATGGTGCAAAAAGTGTTTATTTAAAGTTCTCCCCAAATATCTATTTCTCTTTTAATTTCTCCTATCCTATCCTAGCTACCTAGATTTTAAAAAGTAATCTAAAGTCTGAGATTTCAATGTGTTTCAAAAAATATTATAGACAAGGTAAGTAAATTAAGGTGACTTCATTTAAAAAATTTGTATTGAAAATGTTTTAGGGCTTTCTTGGATGTAAACATATAAAATATTTTCTTAGTGTTTGAATCTTGTTTTAGGAAATGTTCATTGTTGACCTTTAGGACCAAAGGAAATAAATATCTATTTTAAAATCTTTTTAATATATAACTGATTTGATTGCAATTTAATGCTTTGATGTTGCACGGAAATCTACCTGGAATGCTTATGAATTAGGAAATAAACATAGCTAGGTCTTTGCATAAACTACCTACAGTATTTAGGAGAGTCAGACCTGGTTTGACTTCCTGCTTTCATTGCTTTGGAGTCCTGTGACCTTGGACAAATGTTTTAACTTCTCTGAGTTTGACTCATCTGTAAAATGAGGATAATACATAATAAAAGTGTCTTCGCCATGGGCTTATTACGAGTGGGTTAGATGTCATAATTCATGCAGCTACTGATAAAGGCTAGCTATTGTAAAAACCTTTGTTGCTGTTATACTACTTTTCCTATTGCTGCTGTCATTCTATTACTGTGGAAATTCTTAGTAGATATTCTGTATACTTTATATGAATGATTATTTTAAGTTAATGTAACATGACACTGTTCAGCAACATAACCCTTATATAAATGAAAACCTGTTTTAATCAGTGATATACAGCTGTTGATTTACTAAAACTTGCGGAAACATTGAAGTAGTCATCGTCCGCATTGCTACAGCTACGTTACTTATATATTTGAGCTGAGCATCTAGCCTCCTTCCTCATTAGGATTTTTACTTATTCTCTTTTAGTTAAGGTAGGATGAAGAAACACATAATATTGGAATAAATGGTTTTTGAAGACCTAGTCATAGCATTTGAAACAAAACATGCATACTTCTGATACTTTTTGTTCTTATATATTGGTTAGAAAGAATTCATGTGACTGTTCAACCATACTTCCAGTGCATATTCATTCAACAAATGTGTTAGCAGCTACTGTGACTTTGGGCCTGTGTTAATTACTCCAGTTCATTCAGGGATGAATTGAATGTTTCTTCACAAGGGGCTTATAGTTAAGTTGGGCGGGATAAGACGTACATAAATAATAAAAGAAAGTGAAAAGTTCCATGAGAGAGGTATAGATTATGTATCTTGTGAATTGTATGGTCAGCCATGTTTCTCTTTAAAGATTCATGCTTTGGTGCATTGTACTTTCTGGTATTAATTATTCAAAGGTCGCTAACTCAGTCTGTACCTCATAGACAAGAACTCAGAAAAACCTTGTCAAGGATCCAAAAATTTAGCCTGCTACAGTTTTGTGGATTTTGGTAGAAGACATTAAACTCCTGGGTTTAGAGACAAAGGATGTTACTATTCATGGCACTGCGAGCAGCATGAGCTTCATATTTGTGTTGTTTTCCATTGCCCCCTCAAGTTCCATGGCTGTAACCCAAAGGGTTTCAGTTTAGGTGGACGCTACCCATATATAGTGAATATTCATCATAGCTGAAAATCTTGAGTTTGGGGAACCTGAATCTTTTATAATGGGATGCATGAAAAGCTGCCTGACATTTTTTCCAGAAGAAAGTTATCTTTATTATACTGGATATTATACAAACCTACCCTCTTCTCAAGAGGAAGACATTATTTTCCAAGACTATTCACTATTTAATATATTCTTGAAAAGATATTCTCAATATAAGCTCCCCATGCCTCCATTTGAAAAACATGCAGAAATGCTAGAGATCCATAAAGAATTGTTCCCAACCTGCCTCTGAGTAGCTAGCCTAAATGGATGTCACAGAGTTCATGGATTAAATGTTCTTGTGTGTTGCTCATTTATTCTTAAACTGCATTTCAGAAGCCTTTCCTGTATCTGAAATGCTGCATGCTATATACCACTTTTTATCCTGAGTAAAAATTTGATTCTCTTTGCAGAAAGCAAATATTGAACTCAAGTTGATATGCCTGCTGAGGATTTTAGGAGTGAGTGTACTGATGTCTTCATCTTACTTTAGAATGCATAAAAAATAAGATGGTTAGATGAATAGAGATGAATAAATAGGTGGTTATGTCTCCAAGTAATAAGAACAAAATGTTAACTTTAGAATTTAGGTAAATGGATATGTGATTGTTCACTGTAACAGTTATTTCAATTTCTCTATGAAATTTTAAAAAATGTTGGGGAAAAGCCAGTTGCTCTCTTCTCTTTGCCAAGTCAATTTTCTTGGTACCTAAGCTCAGCTTGGCATTTCAAGAAAACTTTAATGGCAATCCCCATCAAAATATGGGTGGATGATAACCATTTAAAAAATTGTTTAGTCAGTGATTCTTTGTTAGCTGTTTTTAGTTTAATGGGGTTCCTTTTAAGATTGGGAAGTTTGGGCAAAAAAGGCCCCACTATTTGGTAAGAAGTCATTGCTCTGAATGCTAGAATTTCAGGTGTAGAGCCTGAATATAAAGGGCATTTCATGCCTGAAATATATTTTTAGGCAAAGGAAGCAGGCAAGTCCCACTTTAGGACATCCTTTCTGGGTGAGCTACCCTAACCTTTTCCTACCTTTTTGAAATTCCAGGTTCCAAGTTTGTTTCATATGTCCAACCCTTTTTATACAGAGGCCATATTTGTTTATGTTATATTTCTATCTAATTGTTAGGATTTGGGACTAGGAATAGGGTTTTGGCTTATTCGCAATGACAGTGGTAGTGAAGTGACAGGAAATGTTATGGTCCTTTAAAGGGGAGACTTAAAGGAGGACAACCCATGCAATTAAAAGGTAGAGTTGTAGAGTTATTTCAATTGTAGTATTTTCCCCCCAGTAAAAGAGTGCAAACAGATATAACTTGAATTGTGTGGAATTTTCTTGTTTTATATGGACTATTATTACATATAGATACTGAAATTTCTTCTCTAACGTAGGATGTATGTATCAGATGGTACTTGTGATTAGTGACTAGTATACTTTTGTATTAGGTAATCTTAAAATATATTGCAGTAATTGTTTCTAAATGTTAAACTAAGCATTTATATTAGACAAATGACAAGATTTCTTTCTTTTTAAAAAAAATAATAGGTTTTATTATTTTTTTTAAAACTTTATTGTTGACACTTACAGATGTCCCCATTTTCACCCCCTTTGCCCACCTCCACCCAGCACCAGTTCCCCTTCCCTCTGGCTATCACCTTACTGTTGTTTGTGTCTATAGGTTAGCTTTTCTAAAAAAATTTAAAACTTTATTGTTTTGTGTAAAGGAAAAATATGTATAGTTTAAGGAGTTATCAAAAGTAAATGCTCACGTAGTCAGTGCTCAGGACAAGAAATAGAACTTGGGCCCAGCTAGCATGGTTCAGCGGTCAAGCATTGACCTGTGATCCAGGAGATAGAGGTTTGATTTTTGGACAGGGCACATGCCCAGGTTGCGGGCTGAATCCCCAGCAGGGAATGTGCAGGAGGCAGCTGATCAGTGACTCACCGTTGATGTTTCTATCTCTCTTTCCCTCTCCCTTCCTCTCTGAAATCAATAAAAATATTTAAAAACAAATTATCCAAAAAAAGAAAAAGAAATAGATCTTGGCCAGCATTCCAGAATTCTCCTAGTTACTACCTCCTTCTTTCTCTACGTTAACCCCTATCCTGGCTATTTGTAACCATTAACTTGATTTTCTTAATGGTTTAACCACCTAAGTATTGCATAGGATAGGTTATTCAATTAATAAAGCAAGAAATTATTAATGCAGCATTTTAAAACACTGTGCAACACAGTATCCCATTTTAATATATATATATTTTGTAATGTCCTCTTTACCATCCCAAAATGAAATTCATATAGAAAATTCTCTGCCAACATACCTAATTTAAAAATTTTAATATAACATAAAGAAGAAATTTTTAAAAAAGTACGTTTCTAATGAAATATGTATTTTATTGTGTAAACGTTTGGGCACATATGTACTAGAAGATATAATGAAGTAGCCATATGCTTGTGACCTACTTATAACAAATAAGTTTGCATTTGAGAAAAGTTAGGCAAGAGTTTTATCTTAGAGGGCTGACCAGTTTTCTTTAACATTTTATAATAAGGGCAAAATAAGAATAATTATGCATATAAGTAGAATCGTGAATGTGTCACTTACAAATGTCTGCTGGGTAATATAGATATGTTGCAGTGATGATTCAAGTATCATGAGTGACATAGCTGTTAGAATAATTTTTTTAATAGTAAACTTACCTTTTAAAGTTCTGGAGGAAAGAGAACATTTTTTCCCCTGTTTTACACAATAGATGAATTTTTGAACAGGAGATTTTTCATCAGTATGAATTTTTAGAGGGGTATTTGAAAATTTGGTGGGATAGGGACATAATGCTTTATTATATGAATCTGCCCTGGCATTGCATGTTGTCTAACATATCCTCTTTTCCCCCCAACAACAGTACCACTCAGTTATAATGCCAGACAAAAAATACATGACAGGGACAGTATCACTCTGGGATTTAGGATTGTTTCAGAGCAAGTAAATTACATAATTTTTTCTCTGTTTTTAAGGGTCTGTAAAGGTAGATTTTTATTAGGTCTTTTTAACCTGCAGCCTTCAAGGGTCCAGGTCTCCCTCCCACCCCTACCTAATCTCCTTATCTCAACCCTACTACCCCAAAATTCAGTGTAAAATTGTTGTGAATGTGCTGATTAAAATTGACACATGTTTATTTTCTAAATTAGTTTAAAAAATCAGTTATTTGCCCAGCAGGGTGTGGCTCAGTGGTTGAGCATCGACCTAGGATCCCGGAGATTGTGGTTTGATTCCCTGTCAGGGCACATGCCTGGGTTGTGGGCTTTATCCCCAGTGGGGGGCGTGCAGGAGGCAGCTGATCAATGACTCTCTCATTGTTGATGTTTCTGTCTCTCTTCCTCTCCCTTCCCCTCTCTGAAATCAGTAAAGAAATATTTAAAAAAAAAAAAAATCAGTTATTTTACCTTATTTTGGATAATTGGTATTTTTCTTTAAAATTGGGGAGAATTAGAAAAATTGAATTTAAAATTTAAAAACTTTTACATAGTTACATTGTAAAAATATAGGATTGTTCAAAATTAAAATTTTGTGAAATGTTTCCTTTGTCATGTTAAAGTCTAGTTGAAATAGTCCTATAAAAATTTATACATTCTCAGTGATCTGTAGTAGTATTTGGACTCGGAGAATGTCAAAAAGTGGAATCTATGTCTTTAAGACTCCAATTTTATCAGTAGTTAAAAATGCTTTGATAGCCAACCATTTTGTGGATGAATTCATGTGGAAAATGGACAGATTGGAGTTTTCTTCTTTATTCTAACATGCCAATGTATGGTGTAGCTGTTAATCAGCTGCTCATTAAAAATTCAAGCAGTTGGGATTAAAGAAGAAGCAAAGGGTGCAAAATAACATACAAATTGAATGATTAACTTGACCATATAATTAAGTAAAGGAAACTGAAAGATTGCACTGTATATATATCAGGGTGGGGATGGGGAGTAGGTTTTCAGTTGAGTATGGGAAACTCAGAATTTATTCTTGCATTATTATTGTATTCTTTTCCATACAAACAACTGTAAACCTACTTTTGCCCCACCCTGTATATTGTATATATACTTTCCCTCCGAAAAGAAACACGCATACCTGTTGATTTACATTGGCTATTTTGACATTAAATTTTTTTCCTTTCTGTAACTTGTTCTCTGCCTTCATATATTTTCTTCTAATGTTCTCATTTCTATCTTCACCCTCTCATCCCAGTTGCAAATCTTTGTTATGAAACAATGTGTAACTCAAAAACTTTAAATATAGGATAAAATAATTTCCCTTCCTAGAGCTTGAAATAAGTACCTTTTAAAGGCCTTGCATTTGAAATTTATTTCTTTTCCTCTCATTACATTAGGCAGATCTACTTGTTTTATAGTTTTAAAAGACATGCACATTCTTGTTTATTTAAATAAAAGAAAGCCTTTGTAACAGTTGTCTTTGATTTCAGTCTTCTGGCTTTTAAAAAAACTAACTTAAGACCAGTTGTTTCAAAAACCATTTAAAATTGCTTTTGAGTTAGGGCTTTTCTTTATCCGAGAGCAAAAATGGCTGTAAACTTTCTTTTTCTCTCCTTTTAAAAAAATGGTTTAGGCCCTGGCTGGTGTTGTTCAGTTGGTCAAGCTTCATCATCCCCTGCACCAGAAGGTCTCCGGTTTGATTTCATGCCTAGTAGTAGGAGGTGTGCAGGAGGCAGTCAGTCCATTGATGTTTCTCTCTCACGTTTGTTTTTCTCTCTCTTTCCCTTCTCCTTCTCCCTTCCTCTTTCTCTAAAATCAGTAAAGACATATTTAAAAAAAAACAGTTTAGGATTTATTTAATTCAGGCAGAACTAGATCACCTTTTCGGATTCTTTGTTTTGAGTTTTGTGTTGCTTTGGTGTAGAACCAAAGCTTAAAAACTTTGTATCTAGAGTATTTGACACAGTGGTCATAATAAATACTTAACAGCTATATATGAGTGAGTGAGTGAATCAAACATAATTGAGGTGAAGCAAGAGCACTTTTGTCATTAGATGTAGTGTCTTCAGATGTAGAAATTTTTTCATTTGGCTCAGTAAAGCGAGTTTGAAGATTGACGCACTAGTTTGCAGACCATTGGAAAATCCTGCAGTGTGATACTAGCCTATTATAAGAATATAATTGTGGACTTATTTCACAAATTGAAACTTTCAGAATACTTTTATTTGATAGAAATAACACATGCTCATGTAGGACTTTCGTAAAATATGGTAAGGAATGAAGAAGAAAGTAAAACTCATTTGTAAGTCTACCACTGTGAGAAAAGTAGTCGTTTGATTTATGTATACAGACTTTAATATATACTTTAAATAAAATTGAGGTTATATACATTCAGTTTTGAATTCTGCTGTGTGTATGTGTGAGACAATCCAATTAAATTTTTTTCCTGTTTTTGGTTTTTGAACCTTACAGGCCCCTTCACAGATGTAGTCACTACAAATCTTAAGTTGCGAAATCCATCGGATAGAAAAATATGTTTCAAAGTGAAGACTACAGCACCTCGTCGGTACTGTGTGAGGCCCAACAGTGGAATTATTGACCCAGGGTCGACTGTGACTGTTTCAGGTAGCACATCATATCCAGAATTTACGCAGTTTTGAATATTGACATTTTATGATTATTTATTATTTGGTTTTAATTAAGAGGGTTTTAGAAATTATTCTGACTTTGCCTTTATTTAAGTGATGTCCTCTTCTCTTACTATATATATGCAAACTGTTGCAGAAAATTTCTCATTCTTATTTGTGATGAGTGTTATGTGATCAATTTATAAGCAATTGTCAGTTTAAATTTTGTATCTTTAGTTTGTCTCTTTTTTCTACAGCTCACTACCACATTCTCTGCCCTTATTATTTTATCTTTGAAATACAACACCATTTTTGTGGCTGATCATTTTTATTCAGATCCCTAGCTATTGTTACATGTTACATGCAATTATAGAAGTATTCTAAATTGTTTGCTTAAAATATATATATATAATTCCTTTTTGCTGATTGTATCAAATTAGATGAGTATTTCTGCTTTTCATTGTAAACAGTGCCCTGCACTTGAAAATTTTATTTTTATTACTCCCTTTTGTGTTTACTTGTAGTCCAAGGAGTATACTTGGTGACTTCCATATATGGATTACTTACCCTTGCCATGGAGTCTGTGCTAATGCCATGATTAATGCCCGCTATAAAATGTTCCTTTCTTTCCTTTCCAAGACAGTACTTTCTAATGATCTAACATAGCTGAGAAACAGGAAACAAGCATGAGAATGTGTCTTACTTATGGGAGAACCTCTCAGGCTTCACAAGAGACCATTTACTCTTACTTTCTAGCAGTGGCTCTCAACACTCACTGCATGTCGTAATAACACAGGGAACAGGAGCACATGTGGACCCTCCCAGATCAGAATCTCTGGGGACGTGGCCTAGACATGTGTACCTTAAAAAACAACAACACATGCCTGAGTGTTCCTAATAAGTACTCCTAAGATATAATAATTCACTATCAGTTTTCAAGTCCACAGAGGTTAAAAATAGCAATTTATATAAAGAGCGAGAGCCTAGAGCAGATCCATTGAGAGTATTTAGAAGTAGGACCTGATTGCAAAGGCAGCAGAAGACAGACCATAGAATTCTTAATGACCCTGAATCCTCCCTCGGTATCTAGAGTCCAAAACTCAGAGCAAGGAGGCCCTAGGAAAGATGTTTTTAGTGAGTCTGGTGGTCTGGTGACCTGGAAGGAATGCTTTTGTATTTGTCCATGTCGTCAATTCCTGGGGGAATGGATGAGAAATATGATAAAGCAATGAGTACATGCATTCTGGAATTTGCTCCCTAAATCTTCAAGCTTTAGTTACAGTGGATGAAAATAGAATTATTTCTATTTGTGTGGTTAAAAATAGTTTTCGGTGCAAACAGTTACATCCCCAGGAGTCCATAAAACTATTCAGAATGACTTTCTTTGAGGGTTCTAGATTGCTGAAGTTTTACTGTGTTAATGTTTATTTTAAAATTGTGTAATTTACAATAGCTAAGATCTGGAAACAGCCCAAGTGCCCATCATTAGGTGAGTGGATCAAACAGCTGTGGCACATTTACACCATGGAATACTATGCACCTGTAAAAAAGAAGGATCTTTTATTCTTTGACACAGCATGGAGGGAACTAGAAAGTATTATGCTAAGTGAAATAAGCCAGTCAGAGAAAGACAAGTACCACATGATCTCACTTACATGTGGAATATAATAAAATCAATTGATGAACAAAGTGGGTCTAGAGACATAGAAGCATGGAACAGACTGAGGGATCTCAGGGAAGGTGGGGCGGGGGGAGTGAGTGGGGAGAGATTAATCAAAGACCTTACATGTTTATAAGCATAACTCATGGACACAGACAGTTGATTCCAGTGCTGTGGCCTCAGTATACCTATTCAAACACATCAGTGCTTGATTCTCCCCAAATCATCTTCCTTTTCTGTTCTGTAATCATTGTTCCCATGCCAGTCTTCATGCTGAATTTCCTTTCCCCAGAATCTTTTCCTTTCTGTTGCTGACAATTAGTTTCCCTATCTTGATCATATATTTTTTTTTTTTTTTTTTTTTTAATTTTATTATTGTTTAAAATATTACTGATGTCCCTTTTTCTCCCCAATGACCTGTTCCACCCCTTTCCTTCCCCTTCCCCAGTCCCTCTCCCCACTGTTGTCCATGTCCTTGGGTTGTGTATATATGCACATAAATTCTTTGGTTACTCTCTCCCCCTCCACCCACCCACCCTCCTCCATCCCTCTGACATTCATCATTCTCATTTATGCTTCCATGTCATTGAATCTATTCTGTTCATCAGTTTATTAAGTTCTTTAGATTCCATGTATAAGCGAGATCATGTGATATTTGTCTTTCGCTGCCTGGCTTATTTGGTCATATATTCTTCAGAGCATCTCCACATTCTTGTGTGTGATCATTAAAAAATAATAATTAAAAAGTAAAAATAGTGTACTTTTTCAAAGCGCTTTTTCCCACATAAACCCCTTGTATTGAACACCTGACTTATTAAAAGTTCCAGACACACTAATTATGATTTGTCCTCAGATCCCTCTCTTCCCATTAGAACTTAGCTTTTCCAGTTTTCAGTGTAGTGCCTTTCTGTACAAGGAGTCACTCAAACTACACTTCCTCTAGCAACTTTCTCTGATTGACTCTACTTCTATACTCATTTCCCCCCCCTCCCTTTAACATTTTATATACATTTTAAGATTGTCTTCCTCTTGTTATTTGCAACCTTATGGTATAACTGTCATAAAGTCACAGTCATGTTTGAAGTTTTCCTTTTATCTAGATCCCAGTGATTAGCTTGTAATGATTGCTCAGTGGAGTATTAATGGAAATTTATTGTGCTTTATTTGGATTCTGGGTGTTTATCCTGTGCATTTTCTGCTGCTATGTATTTGGCTTAAAAAAAATTTTGTTTTTAACCGTGATGGAAGTTGATGGACTTCTCAGACATAGCTTAGAAATAAGATTTTCTTATATAGTTGATATTTCTCACATTTGCTTAATTGCATATGTCCTTCTGAAAGTGTTGAAATGTATATACATCTTAGAAATGATGTAAGTATTAGCAGGGGAATAACTTTCCACAATACTATATACATATTTTACATAATTGCTGATTCATTAATTATTAGATTCATATTACATAATTTAGCATGACTTACAACCACATGGAGTCTCTAAAAACCCTATTTTATAGGGCACTGACAATCATAAATGCTTAGGAAAATTTTGAATATAATTATTTGAATGCTAGAAAAATTAAAGGAATCATGAGACCTTATGGTTTCCTTGTATACTTTGCTTTCTTAGATTCAGGTTTAAACAAATTGATAAACTCCTTTTGAATGGGTGTTTATTTAAAATCTATTTTTAGCCCTGGCCAGGTGACTCGGTTGGTTGGAGTATCATGCCCTACTCTAAAAGGTTGTAGGTTTGATTCCCGGTCAGGGCACATACATAAGTTTCGTGTTCAGTCCCCAGTTGGGGAGAGAATGGGAGGCATCCTGTTGATGTTCGTTTCTTGAATTTATGTTTCCCTCCCTCCGTCCTTCCCTCCTTCCCTTCCTCTGTCCTTTCCTCCATTCCTCCCTTTCTCCCTCTCTAAAATTGAAGATTTAAAAAAAAATCCATTAAAAAAAATTAGTTATATTAGAACACTAATACATGGTGTAGTGAGTTTTTAAGTTACTTAGTGTTTCTCCTTTAAATAATCCAGTTGTCTAATTTTAAGAGATATTATCTCTACTAAAGGAAGCCTGCATTTATAACTAGTTTCAATAGAAAATTTACTAGATTTAATTCAAGCTTGCAGGCATGAAAATAGTTTTGGGAAAGTTTTGAAAACTTTACCAAACATAAGTATAGAGGGGACAATCATGGATTGGTATTTTTTTAATAGCCATTTGTTTAATTTGTGGGTTGTTAAAGACTTAGCAAATCAGAATGGTGGAAAATTGAAAAATAATTGTAAAACCTAAAGTTGATTCTGGATCCTAAATGTAAATAAAACAGTGTTTGGGTTCTTGAATGCTTCCTGGTTTTCTTTAAATTTGCATATTAGTGAATCAGATAATAGGAATAAGAAGCACACAGATGTGAAAGACAATGTAATATGTTCTTTCTTTTTATTTAGTAATGCTACAGCCTTTTGACTATGATCCCAATGAAAAAAGTAAACACAAGTTTATGGTACAGACAATTTTTGCTCCACCAAACATTTCAGATATGGAAGCTGTGGTAAGTATAGAAATTGAACAGAATTTATTTTGGGGAATGTTGTTTAAACTGTGGGTTTTGTGTAGTTCTCAATTGAGAAACCTAATTTTAAAAAAATCTATGAATCTGTTTATTATAGATAATCCTGACTGTAAAAATGAAAGAATTTTGAAATAGTATTTTTTAGAAACAATTTAGAAATCCTACTAAGAAGAAAGTCCTGTAATCTCTATAGAGATGTTAGTGTGATTTTAATGGATGGTGATAGTAGCTCTTCTTAGGCTTATATAGAAATTTCTTTGGCATTGCCAGATAACTATGGCAGGGTGATCAATACAGAGTGCAATGCAGCATTGCATCTTGACTGAGCCAAACACAGCACTTCTGCTCCAAGCAGCTACACTAATCCTTTAGTTGTCCCTTGAGGTGAAACCTATTTGTCATGGTCATATCTCTTCTGTCTCATGTTTGGTTTTGTTTGTTTTTAGTGGAAAGAGGCAAAACCCGATGAATTAATGGATTCTAAATTGAGATGTGTTTTTGAAATGCCCAATGAAAATGATAAATTGGTAAGTAAGAAATTGGAAGCTGTTGACAAGCTCTGTTACTTTGAGATTAATTTTCCTTTTGTTTTGACCTTTGTGGGGTGTGTAATAATGGCCATTTCACTTTATAAGAGTTAGTGCTTAGTTTTAAAAAAACTTGATATGCTCTTTTTATCTTAATAACATTTGTTCAAGAAGAAAAATACCTTTAGATAGAAACTGCATGATGGAGAAGAATCATTTCTGCATGATGGAGAAGAATCATTTAATTCTACCAAATTTTTTCCACTTAAACTATTTCAAGTTCTTTATAGAATGAGACATTTATATACATAAATATAATTAAATAACAGATGTAAACCACTTTTTGGCAACTGTATACCAGCAATCTGAGGGTAAAATGTTTAATTTACATGAATAAGATATATGCATTCACATTTTTTATTTTGGGTACATATCTCAAAATCCCTTTTAAAAAGCATTTAAAAACAAAGTAATTTGATCAACACCTAATTGCCATTCAGGGACTTCTTTATTTCAGCTTACACTGAAAGTAACACAATAATTGAGCCTACGTACTTAATCTGCAAGCTTACTTTTCAGTAGAGCAAAGAGCCTCCAGATCAAGGCAATAGTCATGTCAGATTATAACCCAATTTTGACAAACAATTCTGTTTATTCATATTATTTTATATATTAAGTCCCCCCCCCCAAAAAAAACCCAGTTTACCTTTCAGGTACCCCGTAGGGCCACAGAAAGATTCAAATTTGCATTTCAGAAAGGGAATACAGAAAGTGACAACAACCCATTCTATACATTCAAAGACTACTTTTTAAATTACATACACATATCCCTCAGTCCTCCAAATTATATTTACCTCACACTAATCAAAAAGCAACATAAAAATTATTTACTAAAGAATAAAATCAGATTAAAGGCAGCAATATTTATAAATTATCTTACCATAAACCACTTACAGTAAGAAAAAAGAAAATCAGATTGATTTTGACCAAAATCAATACTGAGCAAAATACCCAGGAATAGCCAAACTTGGAATAAACTGTTTATTCATGTCATCCAGTTCCCTCACCCACTCCTGCCTCCGGTAACCACCGATTTGATCTCTTTTCTGTGAGTTTTTTTAAGAGTCCATATATAAGTGAGATCCTACAGTATTTGTCTTTCTCTGTCTTGACTTATTTCACTTAGCAGAATGCCCTCAAGGTTCATCCATGTTACTGCAAATGGCAAGATTTACTTCTTTTTTTTATGGCTGAATAATATTGTGTCATATATATATATACACCGCAACTTTTTTATCCACTTATCTGTCAATGACCACTTAGGTTATTTCCATGTCTTTGCTATGATAGATAATGCTGTTATATAAACATGGGGTACAGATATCTCTTTGATGTAGTATTTTAGTTTCCTTCAGATATATTCCAAAAAGTGAAATTCAGTGGAATATGGGTTGACTTATTTTAAAACATGTACTGATATTTTCTCAATATTTATATGATTTTTTAATAATCATTTAATAAACTTAGAGCTGTCTTTCATCTGGGCTTTTGTATTCTTTGGATAGTGGAAAATTTGACATTATAGCCTGAAAGGGGATGGAAGCCAAGTATTTGATATTGCTGATCAAGAGTAGTTCTCAGTACTTTGGAAACCAAACCAGAAGTTGATGGAAATGGAAGTTGAGCCTAGCCATTTTACCTTATCATAGAGGAGAGTAACAGGTGTATCTACATAGAGGTGTATCCCCATAGTAATCCAAGAAAGCGGTTTTGGATCTGCCAAAGGGCTTGAACAAATATTGAATGTAGTCCTTAGAGTCCCACACCATGGAACATGAGCAGAAGTAATTTGTCTCTGGTAAATTTTTAGACCAGGTGTTAGTAACCTGAAGTCTGTTTAGTAATTTCAAAGTACTCCAGAGAATATCTCATTTTGAGGCTGGATGAACTAGCTGCAGAATGTATTTGCACTAACTGAACTACTTGGACTTCAGGTACAATTATTGAGATTAAGTTGTAGGGAATATTTGCTGAAGGTAATGTGTGTGTTTTTTTTAATATTTTATTTGGAAAAACTTTAAACACTTAGAACAGTAGATAAACAATGAATCCCCGTGAACCTATGGTTAGTTTTAACAGTTACCAGTTTATGGTTAATGTTATTTCATCTACACCTCACTACTTCCCATCTCACATTGTTTTAAGGCAAATCCCAGATGTGATATAGTTGAATCTGTAATATTTCAGTATGTATCATTCAAATATAAGAGAAGGGAAAGCAGTTTAATGACAATACTGCCATTAAGCCTTTAAGCTTAATATATTATTAATATCAAACAATCCAAGCAGCATTCAAGTTAATCTCACAAATGCATTAAAAAGTTTTTTTGCCAGTTTGTTGGAATTGATTTAAAAGTCCACATACTGCTATTGGATGATAATGTTTCTTAAATCTTTTAATCTATAGACGTCCTCTCTGTTTTTCTTTTGCAAGTTATTTATTATAGATACTGAGTTTTGTCCTATATACCTGCAGATTCTATAAGAAATCTTAATTATTGAGAAATATATTTAGATCCAGTTCTGAGTTGTTTGTTATGAGACTTTGTCAAGTCATCAGTTTAATGTTGCAACTCAACCTTTTTAGAAAATATGAAACCTTAATGTTGCCAAACCTGGAGTTTATATTATAATAGTATGAAATATATGATAAAGTTTTTATTTGTTATAATAATTAAGGATGAAACCTTATATATATAAAAATACATATAAAAAATCTTTTATAATAATTCATGTGGTAATTAGACCCTGTTGATAATTGAATCTTTCTATTTCCAGTTCAGTGTTTATAGTTGACGTTGATAAAATTGCTTAAAAACTGTCTTTGACATTTATTCCTTTCTAGCACCTAGCTAGAAATTTAGTTAGAAACCATCTAGTATTTATCTAGCATAGATAAAATTACAAAATAACACAATATCCTTTTTTCTGTATGTTTATCTTCAGTTTACTTTGAAACTTGTCGGGAAATTAGGGCATTATTGAATAGTGTTTTGTCTAGATAAAGTTTGTTTACTACAGATAAATTGATAAAATGTTAATATTGATAAAAGCTGAATTCTGACTTACACAAATTGTTTAAAGGTGATATTTCCTATTCAAGGAAAATACATTTCTAAATGTGCAAGATTAACAAAAATGTTAAAAATGTTAAAAATGTTTTTTGTTTATAGTATGATTACTATATAGTGAATTAAGATTGTTTGACCTTTATCGTGTTTTTTGGGTGTTTTTTAGTTTATTTGTTAATATGTTGTAAAAAAAAGTATGTTAATTGAAGCAAAATTTAGTTTAGTTTTTGACATCTTTAGGTTTAATATACTAAAAAACTCAGGATGGCACATTTAGTGTTGAGTGCAGTGAAGCCCACATTCAGTTAGTGGTTTCTCACACATTTATTTTAAAGAGTTGTTCATCAGAATTTATGATCTTTGGTAGTCAGCTTAGAAAAATTTAGTCAGTATATCCAAAGTAGATAGATAGTTATCATAGTTGTTGATATATTTTTCTCAAAGTTGGTGTACCGAGCAGGTCTTACAGGTCTTATACTTTATGATGGTTTTTACATTAAGCACCCCATCCCACTCTCAAACCTCTCTGCCTGCAGCTCCTTGCCCATCTCCCTGTACCACCCCGCTCCAAGAAGTAGATGGGCATTTAATTTAAGTAAGCTATATAGTATATCTGTTTGAGGATTTGAATCTTTTTAGGTATGCTATTAATCCTTAGACATTTGCATGTTCTAAAAACAATGGAAAAGGGTATGCTATTTTATTGGTTTCTTCAGTTCTTTCAGGACCTTGATCAACTATATAAATAAATGATTGAAGCTTTGTGGTCAGTCTTGTAGAATAAAAAAGGTGCCAGCTTTAGAAGTGTAGTGGTTTTTATTTTTATAGTTTAAAGATGTCATTTTTTGTGACAAAACAACTCTTAATTTATATGACCCATCATTAGAATGTGGGCTTCTTTTTGGGAAATAACTGTCTAATATGGATTATAGATAAAGTGGCTTAGGAATCTAGGGGCCTTTTGGTTTTAGAATAAAAGGAAGTACTATTAACAATTATTCCTGGATAACAGGTATTAGCTAATACTGCCTTTAAGCACACTAAAATTTGTGGTCTCCTTAGTCCTAGGGAACAGCAGATCTTTGGATATATTTCAGTAAATTAATGGCCCATAGAGTTCAGTTGAGTTGTATTCAGCGCTCATACTGAGAGCCATTCAGCATTGTTCTTGGGTTCTTGATAGCTGGAGGCATATTATACTAAAACATTGATATTTTATATTTTACAAAGTGGGGTTTTCTGAATTATTAGCCCTTTTTAGTTACTGTCAACTCTGTATTAAATCTAATGTCCAGTTAGTAGTATTTTTTCAAGATTGATTGTGTTTTTAGTTAACGCATTATTTATCATGTTTATCACCTATTCAGTTCTTTGTGTTAAAGTAAAAATGGTTTGGGTTTTTTTTGAGCCTTGCACCTTTACTTGGCATTTTCCCAACTTTTAAAATGTATTGGATTTCATTTATGCTCTACATATAACATCTATTAATGACTTATTTTCTAGGAAAAAATAGTGATTTGTTTTAATGAACGATGAAGGGCTGTCAAGAAAAGGTCATTGGTCTTATGTATAGACTTTTTGTGATTAAATATACATTATTTTCTATTGAGACAACAGATTGGGGACAGTGCATTATTAAGTAAGATAGAGTTTTCTTAGTTATTATATACAATAACCTATATATCAATAAATGTTATTTCAGAGTTTGTTTGAAACCTTTTTTGTAATATTTTTATCTGTATTTGAGGAATTTGAGAAGATAGGAGAACTATGGAGATAATGGTATACTAGAATGTTTTATGTGTCTTTAAATTTATTTATTGGTCCTGGGAGAGGGAGGTGTGTGTGTATTTGGGGAGGGGTGTTGTTGAGTACAGGAGAGATTTATAAATCACTATAGTTTTTGAACCTCAAGGGGAAAAAATTCATTTAACTTAAAAATTGTTCAGGTTGAGTGTTATCAAAGGTGAGAAAAATAAGAAGTGCTTGTTGTTTAGATATTGACAGTATTGATTAGTAACAAAATTCAGAGCCACAAAGTTTGAAAGTATTCATTTTAAGACACTATGAGGCTAGCATAAATTTAATAAGGTTTGTACATTAATTTGTGAACATAATACAAATTGGTCATAGCTAATTTTCTTGGGGAAATAAGTTCAGAAATTTTGTATTTTTTGTTTTAACATAGTTATTATTTATTACTATTATTTCTTATGTAAACACCTTTATATAGAATAAAATGTGAATGTTTTAGAGCCTAATGATTTCTGTGTTAGTCATTCCCAGCACCATGCAGGAGAACTCAGAGTTTGGTGCGAATCTGAGAATATGTTTCCCATGCCACCTCAGGGTATAACTCCACCAGGGACTGCTCCAGCTGTCACTTCAATAAACATCATCAACAACAACACAGTTGCAATTCCTGCCAGTTATAACACGAAGAATGACCCCAGGGGACTCAATGTATTCAAACAGGAGAAGCAGAAGGTTTGTTTTAGGGAGTTAACAGACATAGGAGTCTACTAGTGTTACTGGTTATTTAATGTAAGTTACCTAGCACATATGTGGTATTGTGAGTGTGTTAAGTGAAGTAAATAGAATTGAAATTTTCACCTGTGTTTAAAATTGCAGAACTCACTTAAAAATTATGTACACAGGCTATTCTCTGTTCAAAAAACCAAAAAAATATAACACTTAAAAAAATCTCAGTAGTGAGCAGGACAAATGTAAGTTTGAACATTGTTATGAAATTGCTATAATTTGTCCTTTCATTGAGATTTTGGGAGTATACTCTAAAAAGGAAGTTAGTAGCATATCTGAAGACTTAGCAGGCAGAGCAGTCAAGGTAGGAGCTGTCAAACATTGCTTTTCAGATAAGTATTTGTATTTATATCTGTAAACAAAAGATAAATGAAATTACTATTTTGTGGTTTGTTATCAAATACAAATAATAGTAACCCCTCTTTAACTACATTGTTAGTTATTTACAATGCCCCAGGGTAGGAGAATTTGTAGTATCAACCCTAAAGATCTTAGGTCATATTTGAATTTATTGATGTCTTCGCGTGTGTGCACGCATGCACGTGTGCCTGTGTGTGTTTGTGCTTGTGCGTGTGTGCGCGCGTTGACTTTTAGGAAGTGTAATGGTTGCTGTATGATTCCCTCTTCTGTTTCTTGCTTACTGGAAACTCCAGGAGCCCCACAGTTTGAACAGGTTTTTTATACTTTGATTTGGCTTTGCAGAGAATATGTATATTAAGGCTTAAAAGAATCTGATCCGCCCTGGCTGGGTGGCTCCCGTACACCAAAAGGTACAGGTTCAATTCCTGATCAGGGCATGTACTTAGGCTGTGGGTTCAATCCCTGATTGGGATGAGTATGGGAGGCAACTGATGGGTGTTTCTCTCACATCGGTATTTCTCTTTCTAACACCCCCTTCCTCTCTCTCTGAAATCAGTAAACATATCCTCAGGTGAGTGAGGATAAACATATTTTTTTAATGATCGTTTATGTAAATTTGTTTAGTTACTGATGATCCTAGAGTAACAGAGTAAATTGGTTGTTTAGAGTGAAAATAAATCTTCAGTAACCTTATCAAATACTATATTTTCCAAGGGTAAGACCTTAATTATGCCTCTGAACAATTTGATTCCATAGCTTCTTGACATTAGCTTTTATATATTTACACCCCTTACTCACAATAGTCATAAGAATGAAGTCCCATATTTACATTATTTAGCTTCTCTGTCCTTCTCAATACTTCATTCCAAAAATCTACTTTGCCTTATATTTTATGTTTCCCAAGTTCCAGTCCCTAGCTCTTTTTTTGTCTAATTACCTCCAATAGGAATTACTTAGAATATTGGAATTGAAATTCTGAAGGTTGTTAAAAACACACACTAAAACACAGAAGTAAATTCATCTCACAGATGGAGAAGGGATTACTGCAGATAGGCTAAATAATATAAAACAGTGGAAAAAGTACAAGGTAGGGTATATTTTCTTAATTGATACCATGGCCTTGGCCTTTTAGTTTATTCTAAGTTACAGTGTTAATTAATAATGTTAATGTAATGTTACTATTCATCAGTTTTCTAAGTGTTGCAGCATGTTGTTGAATTCCTCTAGTTTGCTTTTTTCATGGTTCTCAGAAAAACCAATCTCCACTTTCTGGACCAGTCTGAACTAACTCGCAAGGAACAAGCTGTTTTCCTGGAGCCAAACCTCACTAATGGAGCTCCTGAATGGAAGCATATACTTAAAGTCACAGCAGCCTTAGTGTTTCCCATCAGACTCTTCAGATTGTTACTACATTTTAACCCCCAACTAAGTTAGGTTATATATGCTTATACTTCAAATATATATAAATAAATTAGATTTCTTTGCATCTCCTATGTATGTTGACTGGTTTGTAGGGGCCCTAAATAGTACATGATATAATTGTACTCCATGTAACTTGTTTCATGACTGACTTAGCTCGCTTTTGAAATGTGTTTAAGCTTCACTGTATCTTTTGCATCCCTGCCTAGTCTTATGTTTATGCTCCACAAGTTGGTTATGACATTTCTTCTATTGGTTATAAAAGCAATATAACAACATTAAGGAAAATTTCAATAAAAAAGGAAATCCAGTTCTGCCACCATAAGAAGATATTTATTGAGATGTCACTTAAATCCCAAAGAATGGAAGCAACCCATTAAATGTCTAACAAAAGTGAAATGTTTAAGTAATTTTTGTAAATAAAGCACAGAATAGAATATTTAATGACATATGTTGTCATTTAAAATGATAAAAGATACGTATATAATTTGAATAAAGAAAGGTTAAAATGTTACGTGTATGCTGATTTTACAAAGTGTGCTTATGAAAAAATATTGGATAGCATAAATAATAGTCGTGTTGGACTGATGAGATAATGGAAGGTAATTTCCTCTCCTCTCAAAATTCTAAATTTTCTTAAATTTCAAGACTTTATTTAAAAATAAAAATCCAATTGTAAAGTTTGATAATAATTCATTATAATTTTTTTGTCTTCACTTGTTGGCCTCTTTTATCTCTAATTTTTTAGTCAACTTTTTGGTATGAGCATGACATTTTCCCCCCAATTCTTAACCAAAACCTAAAGATTCCTCAGTTGCCATGTTGTTGACTATTGCCCTCTTTTTTACAGAGGAAGGCAACATGGCACCCTCATTTTCAGAAGTTGGACTTGTAGGTTGGAATTTGAGCACGTTTGAAAAACGGTTTTGAAATATAATTACTATTAAGGGAAAGAATATTGGTGGAGTGCAAAATATATCTGAGACGAATTATATATAGTAGACATGGGATTAGTTGGGGTGAGGGAAGGAAGGTAGGGTGAAGAATGAGAGCTAGCAAGAGCAAAGCTCAGAGAAGAACATCGCAGTAGCTTTCTTAAGAATCCTTCACAGATCGGAAGCTTCTAAAGAAAAATGGGAAAATCGAGGTCAAATACTATATAGTGTACATTAGAATCTCATAAAATTAATTTTTACATGGATTTAGGAATAATGATCAAATCCCCTCCCTTTCATAAGAAAATACTAGTTTTGCCCCTTGAACAGTTTATTTACACTTATAAATTCAGAACCTGGGATGATTTGATAGGTATGTAATCTATAATTAAAATCTAATGAGTGTTGTGGAATGCCATAAAGTTGATTTGGAAATATTTTTGTTAGAAGTTTATATCTGAATAAAACATTTCATAAATTTTCAGCAAGTAAAATTTTAATTAAAAGATAACTTCTTGCACTAGTACTGTTATGTTGTAGTGATGGGATAAATGATTTTAGGATTGAAGGATATCAAGGCACCTTAGATAACAGGCTCAGGAGTACTTAGATATTTATCTTCATGCCTTTGCCACTAGTTTCAAATGGTTAAGTGTTGATAGGAATTAAGATTTTGGGGGCTCATAGTTTTAAAAGTGCCTTTGTACTGTGATTCCATATTGAATTTATAAATTCATACTGAATTTATGAATTATGTTAATGATTTGAAAGAATCATTTATGTTTGAGTTTAAGATCATGGAATTAACTCCCTTCTTCTCTTTCTTTTTTTGCTATATGTTTGTGTTCATTATTTCACAAGAATGTGTTCAGTCATTTTTCCCTTTAATTGAAGTTAGGTTTTTCTTTTTTTAAAAAAAATTATCTTTATTGTTTAAAGTATTACAGATGTCCCCTTCTTTTCCCCCATTGACACCCCTGCTCCCACCCTCTCCCCATGCACTATAGTCTGTCCATGGACTATGCATATATGCATATAAGTTCTTTGGTAAAGTTAGGTTTTCTTTTAAATAGTTTTCTTCAGTAGTTTCCTAATTTTACGGGAATCATTACGATAATATCCCCCCACCCTCCCAGAACCTCATTTGAATTGCAGAATTGGAGCACTGAAAATGACCTTCCTATTTGGATTTTGTCGTTTTTCTGAATACTTTCATTGAATAACTACTGTTAATGTCAGAGTGCTGGGTTAACGGGTAAATACAAAGAGAAATGACTCTTGCTCTCCCAGCCTTTGAAGTATTATAGGAAAGAATGTAAAAAATACATTATTATGATATATGATAAGTGCAAAGGTAAGTGCAAAGGCTTATGGAAGTAGAGGAAGGGAGTGGGCTTATTTGCTTATCTAACTGCTAACATTTACTGATTTAGTCCTTCTAAAATTGTTGTAGCAGGTGACCATAACATTTGCTATCCAAAAAAATTCTTACTGAAAATTGTCAAAACTTCTAAGTAATTGTTTTGAAAAGAAGGATGTGGAATTTAAAATTTTATTTGTTGAAAACCTGTAAGGAGATTTGGTCAGTTAAAAAAATTCTCACTGTCTTTGTGATACAGAATGATATGGAGCCTAGCAAAGCTGTTCCTCTGAATGCATCTAAACAAGATGGACCTATGCCAAAACCACATAGTGTTTCACTCAGTGATACTGAAACAAGGAAACTCATGGAAGAGTGTAAAAGACTTCAGGGAGAAATGATGAAGCTATCAGAAGAAAATCGATACCTGAGAGTAAGTTGTGTTTTGAAAATAAGTTGATTTAAATGAATACATTGGATATGTGAATATTATTAGGCCATCTTATCTATCAGTTGTTTAATTTATCTTTGGTCAGTTCTTTCTCCTTTATTTCGATTTGATTATGTCCTGTTTTTTGCTCCCCACTCCCAGCCTCTTTTGACAATTTTAGCATGACTTCTCATTTTCCTGGACAGTGCTAGCTTCCTCTCTTGTTTGTATTCTTCACGCTGTGTGCTCCAGTCTTAAGAACTGCCTGCTGCCTGCCCATTGAGTAGCCAGCCACTGGTCATCTGTTGCTTTTGAGCACTTGAAATGTTGTTAGTTTGAATTGAGATGTGCTATGAATACATCACAATACACACTGATTTCTTATACTTAATACTCCAAAAAAGTAAAATTACACCTTTTTTATATTGTTACGTATTGAGATAATATTTTGGTTTTACTGGGTTGAATATAATGTATTATTAAAATTAATTTTGCCAGGTTTTTTTTTTACTTTTTAAAAATATATTGATTTCAGAGAGAGGAAGGGAGAGAGATAGAAACATCAATGATGAGAGAGTCATTAATCAGCTGCCTTCTGTATTCCCCTGACTGGGGATCGAGCTCGCAACCTGGGCATGTGCCCTAACTGGGAATTCAACCTCAATCTGATGGATTCAACTGCTGAGCCACACTGGCCGGGCTCTTTTTATTTTTTAATCGCTACTAGAAAATTTAAAATTACATATGTGACCTGCATTTGAAGTTGGTATTCTATTTGTATTGGACAGTGTTGGGCTACAGTTTCTCTGTTTTATTATCCTTCCTTTGCTTTAGCTTAAGTTCTTTCCTCTGACTGGAATGCCTTGAATTCTTGTCCCTACCCTCACAGCAGTACATACTTGCATATTCATCTCTTGGTACTTGTTTCTTGTCATCTTTTTAGTACAACCTTTTGTAGGATATTCTTCCTCCAAAAAGAAAAGAAAAATTGTTTAGGAATGCTGTCTCTCTTTGTTTCCACCATACCTCTTACTTGGAGGTGTTCTTCCCTCTAGTGGGCAGTAGTTTCCTTGGGGGCAAGGACTGTGTGGATTCATCTTTGCATTCCACAAATTTAATTTGTACTATATAGCACATTCGTATACAGTAGTCATTAATAGATTTGAATGAATAAATGAATGGACTGGTGAATTGAGGACTTATTTGAATATGTATGGAGATTATTAATTAGCCTTTGACAAGTAATTATTTCAAGATCTGAATACCTTTTAAGTTTCTTTTTAAGGCTTTGTTTGAGCTTTTTGTATCAAAGGAGATGGTACAAAAATGTATATGTGTAAATAAGCTAAATTATGAACTTAATCTACATTTGGCTGTTCCGTTAAGTGTGCATAGGAACTACTTTCTGAATCAAAGGCATTATATCTTGAATTGGTCTGTGTTGAAATAATTTTTCTGGCTATCTCTTGATATTCCTTAGTATCTCCTCAGGGACTCTCCTGCCCCCAGCAGCTGTCTGGATAATGGAAAAATAATCTTCATTTCAGCCTCACACATCATGCAGTTTTTGTTACTTTTACTTTGTCTGCCATGACTTGTACAGTTGTGTTTTTTGATGAGAGTTGTGTTCCTTAGTATGCTCAATATATTTGTTCAAAAAAACACTTTATCTCTTGGCAGGGAGGGGGAAGGTAAGTAGGAATGGCACAGGTAGGGCAGGGCTGGAAAACAGGAAGAGTGTACAAGGAGATAGGTGAGTGAGACTTAATTCCTGGTCTCAACTGTTTATAAGCTGATGTTCTCTAGGAGATGTTATTTGAAAAAGTATTCTGCTGTTTAGAAGATAAAAGACCACTGGCTTATAGAATCAGTTTTAGACTCTAACATTTCATACGTAAGGCCCATCATAATTTGTTGCCAGATTAACTTTCTTGAGCATATCTGACGACTGTCCCTTTTTTTCATCTACCTGTGTGGTTCTTAATCCAGCCTGTAACTGAATCTCCCAGAGAGCTGTTTAAAAATGCACCTGGCTGGGCCCTCTCCAGACCTCATGAATCAGAATCACTAGGAGCACTTTTTAAAGTTCTTGCTGAGATTGAGAATCACTCCTTCTCCACATAGGACTGATTAGCATAAGACCAAAAAGACCCACAAACCCTTGGAAAATCTAGTAATGCAAATAAAATAGTATGACATCAGGTGAACTCTTTTACTTGGTACACTAGAGGAATCTGTGTGAGACAATAAAAATTAACTAGCTCTAAGGAAGTAAAAATATGCCTTGCCATTCATCTGGTTGGGATGATGGACACAGACAGACAAAACCAGCTGCCTCGGTACCAGATACAGATATCAGTATTTTTCCCAGGGTCATTCTGCAGCTGATAAAGTGTCATAACAACCTACTGCTTTCTTACTGAGAAACATAAGACTGTCAGAAAGTTTGCTTTGTGAGCCGTCATACCAGTAAGAATGAAGCAGCCTGCTCTCGCCTGGAGCGTCAAAGTCACTTTGGTGCAGAGAAGCAGCCTCCCAGTTAAGTCCAGGTGCAGAGCTTCAAATGCGCTTCTTATAACATTCCCCTTCTGTTGTAATTTGTATTTTCCAAAGAAACAGGATTCAGTGTCTGTTTTGCAGTTCAGACCCAATGCTGACCCTTTCACACACAGCCCTCCTGCTTTACTTTGAGCATATCAAAATATACTACATTATTTAAATTTCACCCTGAACTTCTCCCAAACCCTATAAAGTCCTGCCTGCCTTTGGTGAGATATTTACCTGTGCCTTGGCTGTATGGGTGCCCTGGTTGCGTTGAGTCAGTAAACCTGTCAGACTGTAGGGGTTTTTTCTGGTAGTCTTTGGCTGTGGTGGGGCTATGACAGGTGTAACCAGTATAAAAATACTATTAGCCACCTTGGATTTAAGTGCATGCACAGAACTCTTAAATTTTATTAATTTTAATGGGATTTTTCTTCTTCTATGTAAATACAGCCATGTCTGATTTTTCAGGTTTTTAGGAGTATATTTCTTAGGTCTAGTTTTAAAAATCAGCGTTATTGAGGTATATTTTACATTCTATAAAGACACTCATTGTGAGTGTACAATTCAGTGATTTTAGTAAATTTATAGAATTGTGCAACCCTCATAGAAATCAGTTTTAGGTTATTTGCATCACCCTAGAAACTAGTTTCCTCATGCCAGTTGGCAGTTCTATTCCCGTACCCACCTACATGCATACTGATTGCTTTCTGTCGATTTTTAGCTCAGTAGTCTTATATATGCATATTTGTATTTAAAACCTTTTGGTGTGAGTGTGTGCATATATATTTTTTTTTTCCTAGGATGAAGGCTTAAGGCTCAGAAAGGCAGCACACTCGGATAAACCTGGATCAACCTCAGCTGCATCCTTCAGAGATAATGTCACCAGTCCTCTTCCTTCACTTCTTGTTGTAATTGCAGCCATTTTCATTGGATTCTTTCTAGGGAAATTCATCTTGTAGAGTGAAGCATGCAGAGTGCTATTTCTTTTATTTTCTCTTGACCAGAAAATGATTTGTTTACCTACCATTTCATTGGTAGTATGGCCCACGGTGACCATTTTTTTTTTGTGTGTACAGCGTCATATAGGCTTTGCCTTTAATGATCTCTTACGGTTAGAAAACAATAAAATCCAACTGTTCGGCTACTGGACAAATTGTATATTACCAGATCATCACTAGCAGATGTCAGTTGCACATTCAGTCCTTTATGAAATTCATAAATAAAGAATTGTTCTTTCTTTGTGGTTTTAATAAGAGTTCAAGAATTGTTCAGAGTCTTGTAAATGTTATTTTAATAATCCTTTAAATTTTATCTGTTGCTGTTACCTCTTGAGATATGATTTATTTAGATTGCTAATCCCACTCATTCAGGAAATGCCAAGAGGTATTCTGTGGGGAAATGGTGCCTCTTACAGTGTAAATTTTCTCCTTTACCTTTGCTAATATCATGGCAGAATTTTTCTTATCCCTTGTGAGGCAGTTGTCGACTGAGTTTTTCATCCTTACAATCCTGTCCCATGGTATTTAACATAAAAAAAAAAATAAAACTGTTAACAGATTCTTGCTCGATAGCTTGTTTGTGTCTGTCGTGTCATTAGATGCGGATACCAGGGAGTCCACTCTATGATAATTTGAAATTTATAATGCATAATTTTATCTTGCATTGAAACCCTTTCAGATTTTACAGTATTTGTAGGTAGAAGACCTTATTCTATTAAGGAAAGGAATTGATAAATTTCAAGCTACTTTTGATATTTTGGAAGATCATAATCAGTTTGTTTTCACGATAATATAAAATTAGCAAATACCATGAGAATAAAAGTGCTGTAATTTTTGCCAGTTTATGTGTATGCCTTGTGGCTCTATTGTGTTTACCCCATTTTAAACAGGTTCTTTTACTATCTTCTCAAGAAAGACTTATTCTTCTTGGTGGTTCTAGTAAAGTGCTTTTTAACGAGCCTAATAATTCCCTATATAATATTTCATACTAATAGTTAAAAGTAGGTGTTTTTTCTGCCCAATTTGACACTCAAATTCCCATTATAGAAATTTGTTATTACTGAGCAAGCCTTGGAAATCATCTTTGTGAGAAATGACTTTATTCTTTGCAAATCTATCTGTTAACCATGTGAAACACATTTTTAGTATAAATATGCATTATGGGGTTTGAATTTATTTCATTTGTATTAGCATAGAAAATTTTGGAACCATAGAAATGTATTCAGTTTTTTTGTTTTTGTTTTTTTTTCCCCACTGAGTACAGTCTAATACAAGTGAATTTTGATCCTGAAAATAGGTGTTGGTTTTGTAAAAGATACACTTCTATCTGAGAGGGAGATTGGACTTTGGGACTTGTGTGGTGCAAGTATCTTGGGCCCAGGTCTGTGTATACATTTTATAAATGAGTGAAATGTTCTAAATATTTTGGTTGCCTTTTCATTTTAAGTGTATTTTGATTTGTCAGATCACATGTATTGTGTCATTGGCTCTTTGGTGTCTTCTATATAAAACCTGTTATGTGCAAAAGTTACTAAAAACAAATACAAGTAACACCTATCCATTACTGGAGTGCTAATGCAGGTAATGTTTCCATTGTTGTATGCTTTATAGTCACTGTAAAATTTCCTTCCTTTTCTGATAACGAAAAGCATGCTAAAAAGAGTCTTGCATTTTTGTCCCATAAATGAAGAATCTCTAATTCCTTGGCTTAAAGCTCTATGTAACCTACATTATTGGTGATAAAGTATCAAGCTTGGTATTTGATGGCTGTCATTTTTTTAAAAATTGAAGTTCTCAAAATTTAACAAAATCCCATTTTACGGGAATGCTCCTTAGAATTCATTTTGTTCAACCCCTTTGTTTTAAAGTTGAGGAATTGGAGGCCTTTATGAGAGTTAAGAAAACTTTCTCATAGGTAGGTAGAGGCAGAGTTGGACCAAGAACTCTGCTCTCCTGATTCTAGTTCAGTGTCTTTTCTGGTCACTTTGTAGAAAAAAAAAATTGTATTAATTTGACATGGCTGAAGTAATGAACACAAGATACTATTTAATAAGTATGTGAAATTTTCTATCATAAGCTTGTATTACAGGCTACCGTTGAATAGTCTTGTGTATGTTTGCTTTTAGTGTTTAGGCTAGAGATCTGCCCCCCCCATTGGTAATAAACACTATGAAATACGGTGTATTTTAGATAGGCATTCTACAAAATGCATTATGCAGTGGTTGGTTTTAAGATAGATTATAGTCCGGGTAGCATCTGGGAAAAAAAAAAAGTGTACATGGGCTTCTTAAGCGCTTTACATATCACGAGATGCTCCAATTGTATAGGAGACTTTTAATTTCTGTTCTTTTAAATTGCTGTATGAAATGTGATCAGGTTTTTTTTACTACCATTGCTTACTTTAAAAGAGTCCAACTGTAATGACTGATAACAAGATTAAATTGTTTGTTTTCATTTCTTATGTTTAGAAATTTTTGTCTGCCTGCTTACTTGTGTATGTAAGCATGAGGGAAATCATTTGTTGCTAATACTGAAATCACAATCAAGTAACTAAGGCCTTAAGTTCATATGTGACGCTAAATGCACTTACCTTCATTCTTCCTATAACTAATGTACCTTAACTTTGCCCATTCTTGTATTTACAAGACACAAATTTAAGGGTTGTATTCTGAGTGTTACCTTTAAAAAAATGACACTTGGGAAAAAATAGGTACCAAATTCAGAAATTCTGGTCAAAGAAAAAAATAATATTAATTTCTCCAAATATCTTGCTCAGAACTTCAAAAATTGATATTATCTACTGTGGGGATTACTATTGGATTGTAATCATTGAAACTATGCCACTTCAAAAACAAGTTTTGTCAGGTAAAAAGGAAGAGTTCTTTTATAGTAGAATTTCAAATTGTGATCTTTTGCCACTTTAAAAGAAATCAAGTAAGTTTTCCTAGAGCTTTGCACATTCCTGTTCAGTGATTTGGTGTGTGGGTAGATTTTAAAAAATTGACCTTTATGAGAGTTAGGGAAAAGTGTTTACCGAATGGAAAACCCAACAAAATAAGAAGGTAAATGATCTTTATTTTCTAGCTTTCAAAGGAAATTAAACTGTTACATGAATAAATAAACTGATTTAAAATGTGGTAAAGTGTCATTTTCCTTTCCAAAAAAAACAGAAAAAGTAATGTGATTTGAACAGGTTATGATGGTTTGTATGTTTATGTTCTCTCAAGTAAAAATAGCCAGTCATCGACTGGGACTGAGTTCTGATGGCAGATAAGTCTTTTGCTTAATGACCTAGAGGTTAAATGCTTGTTTGAAGGAAGTTGGGGTCAGCTGATGTTTTATTGCCACATTTGGTGGCCCACACTGTTGGTAGAAGCCATGCTTCTGGAGAGTGCTGTGCAGGAGCAGTGGCCTTTTGTCAATGCCCAGCCTGTTGGGGATTGGTGCGAAGCAGTTTGAACATTCATCCTTAAAGAGAAAGAAGATTCTTATCTTCCCATGTTTCTGATTGTAGAAATAAGGATGTTTGCACTTTAGAGAATTTGAAAAATACGTTATAAAAAAATTAAAAAGAATGCCAAATCCTGACATCCAGCAGTATCAATTTCTATGGACGTTTATTTCCCTATAATCATAAATTACAATTTTATATCCTGTTTTTTTCACTTAATCATTTCTCTGGTTTATTGAAAACCAAGCATAGGTGACTGCAAAGTACTTTATTTTTACAATCACTTCACCTTAAGGTGGTGGCATATTATTTATAATGTAAGGCTTGATTGGCCAGGTAGTTCTCTTTCTGGTTGTGCATATCCACATTTATTATTATTTTTTAAATTTATCAACAAAGTATTACAGATGTCTCCTCCCCCCTTTCACCACACTATTGTCTGTGTCAATGGGTTATACACATATGCATATAAATTCTTTGGTTAATCTCTTCCTGCCCCCCCCCCCCACCCCATTTTCTTCTGCTACATGTCAGTCTGTTGCAGGCTTCAGTGTCTCTGGGTCTTATTTTGTTCGTCAGTTTATTTTACTCATTAGAATTCCACATATAAGTGAGATCATGTGATATTTGTCATTCTCTGACTGGTTTATTTTACTTAGCATAATACTCTCCAGGTCCTTCCATGCTGTCTCAAAGAGTTAGAGATCCTTCTTTTTTACAGCGGCATAGTATTCCATTATATAAATGTATCACATTTGTTTTAAAACTCAGTCTTGTTTTCCTGTTGTTCCTGTATATAATACCCATTTTGAAAGAAGGTGAAAGAAACTATTAAGATAACTTATTTTTATTGGTATTCAACTTCAGTACATTAACTCATGCAATGAGCTTAAATGATGCTTGAACAGTATCTGTGGAGATACTGACTTAATTCATCTGGGGTGGAGACTTGGTATGGTCATTTGTTTTTAAGCTCTACTCATTTTAATCTGCAGCCAGACAACTGCTTTATAGGCTTTTAAATGTCAAAGTTGGATACAAAATAGGTTTAAGCAAGACTTTAGTTCTACAGTATAGGGAAGCTGTGTTTTCACAATTCTTTGTATATTAATCTTTAAGTTGCAGGAGTCACCTTTAGTTATTAATGCAAGAACTATCTTTGTAAAGTTTGCATTGTTAGAATATCAGTAAGGCTTTTAACTTGTAAATAAATGAGAGCTGTCTGCATGAAAATAAACAGTTTGAGAAATTTTATGGGGTTCATTTTTAATTACCACAATGCCCAAAGTGATTATCTTTACCCACCTAGGAAATTTATTTTGCCCATTATATATTTCTCAAAATAACAGATGGTTTTCAAGATGCTTATTATTACTATGTGCTATGTGTTAGTTTTATGTCAACGCATTTAATAATCTCCTAGATCCTATGAATTAGGTAGTAGGTACTGTTCTTACCTTTATTGAATGGGGTGCAGAGTGGCAGACAGTTTTAGAGGTTTTTAAACATGCTCAGGTTTATACAGCTTTACATAACCACAGGAGTTATGCAAAGTTGGATCCTGATGATCTGACCCTAGAGCCATTCAAAGGAAATGACTTGTACCCTGGTCCAAGTCAAATACTGTCTCCATAAAAAATGTTAGGTAATTCTGTGATGCTTTTGAATTCACTTTAAAGGCAGTGCTTCCTGATACTTCTTTGTGAAAATCTGGTCTTAAATTTTCAGACTTTTTCCCCCGCCATTATCTCAGGTGAGAAGAAATAAACTGCCTGTTAGCAATTACAGCTCTTAAACAAAATCAACACGAACATTAGTAAGCAAATGTATTAGTGTATTATATCAAGGAGGCTATGGAGCTTACAGAAATGGTTTATGTAACCAAGGCTGGAGAATTTTGATATAATTCATGGTTTAAATTCTTGATACTGTTTATGGTTCTACAAAGAACAAAGGATGTCAAGTAATAGACTTAAGAACCTTGAAGGGACATTTTTTTTAGAAGTCATTGACACCTAAGTTCTAAAAAAATGTGGAGAGTTGAAACTGCAAGTACTGTTTTACATTCCTGAGTAGTATAATTCCTCATTTTAGTACATTCTTTGTGTCAAGAAGTAGAGGTTTGTTAGGAGTTATATAAAGAGTTGTATGTAATACAGTGTTGGAGGGCAAACTTGCTTGTTCTTTTTTATTTTAATCCAAAGTGTATATCCTTAAATGTGTAATACATAGATAAATGTATATATCCTTAAATGTGTAATATGTAGATAAATATGTGAGAGTGTGTATCAAACTACTTTGAATTAAATTTAGGGAAATATTTCACTTAATTCAACATAAAGATAAATTTTTGAGAACCAAAACTGTTGTTGCAAAGAATTCCTTAGGGTGCTTTTGTGTAATTTGCCATCAAGTTTTATGAAATTGAAATAAAATTCAGATTTTCTTTGAAAAGTTTAATGATCATGCTTATCAAATAAGTGAATTCTTATCTCCACAAGGGAAAAATTCTCTTGGACTTTGACACCCCCCTCCCCACCAATTAAATTTGTCAAATGGGGAATTTACTTATATATGTTTTAAGAAATGATGGTTTATTAGCAAGATTCTTCATTAAGCAAAGAGGAAATGTTTTGATGAGAATTTTATAATTGGATAAAGTGGTTCCTTTGTAAAAGTGGTGGGTGGAATGGGAATTTCAGGGAGATAAGTATATTGAATGTATACTGAAAGGTTTTCAGCATGAACTTTAAAGCGCTAAAATGTGTGCTAACAATGTTTGTATTGCTATGGAATATGAGAGGAACAGCTACTGTTGTGGAGTATTTAACGAGTCTTGTAACATCCGTGCATTTGGTTGAGACAGTAAAATGGTGTAAGTGTTCCCAGCAAGTAGTGTTTAAGCTACTTAAATATGTAAGCAAATTCTTTCCATCCAATAATTCTTAGATCTCCTAACTCCAAGAAACTGCATTGCAGATATCGATAGAAAATGAGATTATTTTACGTTTAAATAATGTGTTTCCCATCCCACAGTTGTGTGGGGATAGGATGGACTGTAGTGCTTGCAGACTGGTGGTGTTGTCTTTGTTTTTATTTCATTAGGAAGCTTCTCCCAGCCTTCACAGATTTTTTCTCTATTTTCTTTGGATATTTTGGTTTCTTTTAAGGAACAAATCAAAGATAATGGTAACTAAAGTCCCCTTAATACCCTTTTCCAATCACATTTTTCTTTGTCAAACCACTAACCTGAAATGTATGTGCATCATTCTTGTTCCTGCATCAATATTTTACTACATACGTATGTAATAGTATATAGTGAATTTTGCATGTTTTAAAGTGTCCTTTACACTGGATTTTATTTCTATAGCTCTAGCCTCACCTAAAAGTTCTTATTTGGAAGCCTCCACACTTCCAAGTATATCCCTTGAGGTGTCTTCATATGCGTTGCATGAACTAATATACCATTTTCTGCACCAGCAGCTTGGACCCATTGTAGTGATGTTGTATGTTTCGAAAATGGAAAAGTGTCACAAAAGTCTGGAATTCTACTTTTGAAAAATTCAAGATTTGGAACACAGGATTTGCATTCCCACAGGCAACAAAAACTTCACAATTTTATCTACAATTCCCGTCACTTCTTGTTACAGCCTTATTAGTTACCTGTACAATCCCTGGATTCATCCGAATTTGTGACCCTGTTTTAGATACTCATCACCTGTTACTAATATTGAGTGAGTACTTGAGTACTTGTCCTGTACTGGACAGTAATGAGAATGGAAGTGGGGTAAGGTGATACCAGATTGGAATTTAGTTTTGGACAATGGGGTTGAATCTAAGGGGTCCTATTGTTAGGAGGTGAAAAATACACTTACGCCTAGTCAAACAGATCATTGGGCCCAGAATGTCCAAAAATGGTCAGTTGAAACGCAGGCATCAAGTTTGAGGAGCACTAAAAGCTACTTTTACAGAGTAGCTATTGTATGCCAGGAGATCTGTATTTACATGTCCTTTAGAGAACAACCTTCCCAACTTAACGGGAGGAGAGCTTGGAGAAATAAGTTGCCAGGCTTACTGTGGTAGGGCCAAGTCTTGGTCCCTAGCTTGGGCCCTTCACCATGCCATGCTGCCTTTGGGGGAAAGGAGTGGTGCTGTGAAATTGACTTAAGTGTGGTCAGTTCAGTAACAATGAGAGCTTTGGACTCAGTCATTCTGAGTACCGAGAGTTTAAATTGCTTTCTGCTTTCCAGAATTTTGGCGTCAAGCGTAATATATCTAAAGCTTATTAACATTGCACTAGTGGCTAGAAGTTGGAGTGTGACTGCAATATGCTTCCAGAATTTAAGGTATTTTGAAACTTGGGCTCTTTATAGATGGCCTTTCAATAAGTTAACTTAGGTCAATGGCCGTATAAATGGCATTTAACATTATAGTTTTAAATATTAAGCATGAGTAGTTTGGGAAGGAAGCATATCAAAGTGGCTATGAGCCTGGGGTGTGGAGTGACACTAGGTTATAATTTTACCTGAGTCACTTCACTAGTTATGACCTTGGGCATTTTATTTCAGTGCTCCAGCTTTCTCTAAAACAGGATGCTATAAGTGTGCCTGCTTCGCTGGCTGTGAAGGGGATTGAAGAATACAGTGCCTAGAACAGAGCTTGGCCCAGAGATGTCAGCAAATGTTAGTAATTATTATTTATGTACAAATGAGGTGGAAAATTAGGCAGTTACTGGATTATTTGGGTTAAAAATTAAAATAAGATATCCAGACAGTTCAGCTGAAGGCATTTTTGGACTATGCAAAAAGGAACCTGTAGAGGAAGCAGGACGTATGCAGTGCGGTTTCGGAGGATAGACAAACTTGCATTTGGATCTCAGCTCTTCCCTTGACAAGACACGTGCTCTTGAACAAACGGTGGAACCTCTCCAAGTGCAGCTTCCTCGTCAGTAACTGATTTTTCACACTCCTCTTTTGTAACCTTGTAGGGTTGTAATGATGACTCTAAGACCTGCTTTAAAGAACCTCGCATAGTTTCTGGTACACAATAAACATTAAAATTGCAATTTTCCACTGTCTATATGTCAAAACATGGCAAGAATTTAAGTTTTAATAGCTCTTTAATGGTAATCTTGAGTTAGAAAATGTAAAAATATCTTAAAGTTTAAAGAAGCCTGTTCTTCAAGGTAAGCAGCCTGTGTTAAGTGTGTTATACTTTTTAAAAATTTTATTTTCTAAATGTGACGGTAACACTGATTATAGAGCCTTGGATATTACAGAAAAGGAAAAGGTTCCAATATCTCACTCCTTGGAGACAGCTTATTAATAGCTTTATAAATGCCTAGGTGAGTGTCAAATATATGTAATATAATGTTTAGTGTAAATACATATTAATAGTATCACAATCAATATGTATGTTTTTGTAAACTAAATAAAATTGTTACAATTATTTTTTTACCTGGAAATAATTTTGAAATTGTAAGAATAGTACAAAACAGCCACACACTCTAGGCAGATTCATCAGTTATTAACATTTTGCCCCATTTACTTTATATTCTCTATATACACAAAATACATGAACAGTTTATATGCATGTACACATTCATATATACATATATGCTCCTGCATGCATTCATAATGTATATGCATTGCATGTAGCATATAGCATGCCTATGCAGGGGCGGGTAAAAGTAGATTTATAGTTGTGAAACAGTATGAGAAACAGTTTACTCTTGTGTTGTTTATTGTATTTTCCATTCTAACTGTAAACCTACTTTTGCCACCCCTGTATTATCCCTGACCACTTCAGGGTGAATTTCCAGCATCACAGCTTCCTTCATCATGATCCCCCTGCCTTCCTCTTCTAACGACCCTGTCATTACATTGGACCCATCTGGATAATCCAGGATACTCAATCACAAAGTCCCTTTCCTGTAAGGTGACATATTCACGAGTTCCAGGGACTAGGATGTGAACTTCTTTGGGGGCCGTTATCCTGTTGACCAGAGGCACCGTTTCTTCCCTCTTCAGTCTCCGGTTGGGCTCCACCTCTAGCCCAGGAGGAAGTAGGTCCAGATCTAAGCCAGTTATTACATCCCTCTGGTTCAGAGACAAGGTGACCCAGTCAGGGCCAGAGAAGATAAAATTTTACCCCTTAAGTGGGTCTCAGTTTCTTATGGTTTAGTCCACTTCAGATTAAGTTTTTCTCCTATTAAGTCAAAGTTTAAGTCAACACTATTCTCATCTCAAAAGATCTGGATTTCACAGTGCTGCTGGTCCTTGGGTCTCAGCAGGGTTCCGCACAGCCTGCCTGCCCCAGTGTCCCCTCACCCTCCACCTTTGTGTTCCTCCTCGGCAGGCACTGGCTCTCAAACCGGGGCTGCTTTCCGAGTGCCCAGCGGGACTTGCAGATCCTTCCATACAGCAGATGTTGAAGGGAGATGCTTCACTCGGGCTCGCTCTCCCTCAGGGCATGCCACTCTTTGTTTTTTCATCCCTCCAGGCTGCCACCTGTTGGGACAGGGTGCTCTGTAAGGAGGTCTCCAAAGTCTCCTGCAGGAAGCAGAGCTTTGGCTTCCTCCTCTAGCTGAAAGCTTTAACCTCCAGTGCAGGTCTCTCTTCTGAATTTCAGACTACATACCCAACCACCTTGGACATCCATTCAACATCTCAAACTAGATATGTCTTCACTCCCACGCTTGCTTCATCCAAGTCTTCCCATGGACATCCTTCTGGTTGATCAGGCGACAGATCTTGGAGTTGTCCTTGAGTCTCTCTTTTATTTTTTAATTACTAAAATTTTTTTATTGATTTCAGAGGAAGGGAAAGGGAGAGAGACAGAAACATTGATGAGAGAGAATCGATTGGCTGCCTCCTGCACTCCCCCTACTGGGGATCAGGCCCAAAACCCGGGCATGTGCCCTGACCAGGAATCCAACTGTGCGTGACCTGGTTCATGGTTGATGCGCAACCACTGGCCCACACCGGCCGGGCAGATTCTATTCTATTCTATTTCATGTGCCACAGCCAACCTTATTAAAAACTTCTTTTAGCTCTACTTTAAAAAAACCCCTGTTACCTTGCACCACCTCCATTGTTACCACCCCAGTGTGAGTCCCCTTCATTTCCCTCGTGTTCTCCAGAGTCTTTTAACAGATCTCCCTGACTCCACCCCTCTCCCCCTTCAGCCTGTTCTTAGACCAGGAATCAGAGTGAACATACTAAGTCAGATTTCAAGATACTCCAAAGCCTTCCTATTTCGTTCTGAGTAAAAGTTAAGACCTTACAATGCTCTACAAGGCTCCGCAGTCTTCCCCACCCCCACTGACCTCTAGACTAAGTTCCTCCTTCTTTTACTCCATCTTGCCTGTCTTTGGGTGTTTGTGGAACACTCCAGCATACCCTGGCCTTGGAGACTGAACTTGGTGTTACCTCTGTCTGTGTGGCTCACTCCATGTCACTCAGGCCTTCACTCTGGGAGGCCTTCCGGGCCGCTCCAGCTAAGCCTGCACCACCCCACCCTGCACACTAGCTTCCTTCCAGGTCTATTCCCCCTGTGCCTCCCGCTTCCACGGCATATGCAATATACTCTGTTTATTGTCTGCTCCTCCACTGGAATGAAAATTCCATAAGAGCAGGGTTTTATATGTGTTTTTCGCTGCTGTATCCCCACTGCCTAGAACCAACTGGCATATAGTAGGTGCTCAATAAATCTTTGGAGCGTGAGAAGAAGCACAACCGTGCACACACACAGGTTAACAATATAAAATGCGTTCTTAGCATGGGTTTTAGTTAAAGGGAAACTGTGACCTGCCTCCGTTTGATCCTATCCCTCGCCCTTGCCCTCCTGACCTCAGCACAGAGCTCTGGATTCATAGCGTGCGATCAACAAATGTGCGACTCCTCTATCTTCACCTTCTGGGGACAGCTTTGGGCAGCCTGTTTGGACAGAAGCCTAATGTCAAATGGAGAAGGAACCTCGCAGTCAGGACGGGCCGGTTTCCTTCCTCATTTTCATACCTATTCTGAATTAGCATTTTCTCTTCCTCTTGCAGAAACGACTGTGCTCTCATTTCCAAGGCGCTCCGTCCGTGGCTCACTTGCCCCCTTGTGCGCTGCTGTTCCCTAGTCGCTTCCCGTTCATGCGGCAGGTGGCTCCGGCTCGCAGCCCCCTCCGCCCCTCTCTTGTGACTCCCCGTGACTGCAGGGGGCGGGTTTCTGGCTCTGACTTCCCTCGGCCTCACCGCCTCTGCCACCCCCTCACCCAGCCTCTGTCTGAAGGTTCTCACCACCAGGGCAGAAACATCTGGGGAATCTTGACTGCAGATTTACCACTTTGCAATCACGGCTTCCTATCCGTTCATCTTAGTTGCAGAAATATTCCCAGTTGCCGTACATTTGGACACTAACTCTTCCACGGAGTTTACCATTTTCTCGTCAGCCAGATTCGGTTTCCCTGTCCATGATTATAATCCCTGCTTAGACAACACTTTTAACTCTATTGCTTCCACTCATCCCCATCTAGCAAATGCCAACCCTCTCTGGGTTCACAGGGAATGTTTTAGCTCCACGGAAGGTTCTAGAACATGCAGAGGCCGTCAGGGGCTAGGTCATTCCCCTTCATTTCAGCTTTGCATTCAAGATGCACATGCAGGAGTAAGATCAAACACCCCTGACCTTAGGAAATGCTGGCCTCTTAGTTGGGATTTGGGGGACTGGGTTGAGGTTTTTCTGGGAAGGTATTGGTGTCCCCAAAATTAGTCATTCTGGGAAGTGGTTATTTGGAAATGAGGCAAGCCTTGGGCCTTGGAGAAGGAAGGACTTCCTCTGCTCTCTGGGCCCAGGTCCAGGAACAGAGAGGCAGGCGTAGCATGGGTGGGTGGGTATTTACCTGCACTTTTGTGGAATTTAGTTACTTCCCACAACGGGAGGTGGTGGCGGCAGACCCCTGGAGGGTCCTTCCAGCCTAAGGGGACATGTCTGTGCTCTGGTCCCACCGCACTCTCAGCATGAGGAGAGCTAGGCCTTTACCCTACCTGAAGGGTGCGGGGCTCGGGGGAGAACCTGTCTCATCAGCCACAGAGTTCATGGGCATGTCTTGGGGAACATGGCTGCAGGGTGCAAATTTGAGGAGTAGGTCATGAAGAGCTGGCAGTTTTCCTGAGGGAAACCCTCAAACTTCTTCCTTTTTACTGTGAGGAGTCTCCGGGTGTCTCAGGCTCTGTTTGGAAAGGGCAGTGGAGCAGAGTTGGGTTCGGAGACCAGCAAACAGGGATTGGCTTTTTAGGGAAAAGCTGGAGGGACTCTGTGCATGGACATGGCGACGGGAGAAGTCAAGGGGCCTGGGCACTGGCCCGCGAGCCCATCGCTGTGGTCCTCGTGAGGGTTTAGGGAGCGACCCCCAGGGAAAGCCTCGGTGCTTGGGGCCTGATGCCATAATCAGATTATGAAGATACACGTGGCCTTGGTTTGGATAATTGGGTCAAATTTATACAACTATAATTAGTTATAAATTGTATGGGTTTAAAATAGGAATCATTTTGTTGAATTTTTCAGGGTCATAAAGCCTCCTGAGGAATGGCTAAGTCACCCACTGACCCCCAAGAATGCCCCTCCCGGCAGACCTTTCAGGAGGCTTCAGGGAAGTGCACGTCTTCCATAAAATGTAGGCTCTTGTGCCAACTTAATTTATCTTATGAAATTCTCCTTAATGTTTCAGCCCCGACATTTTAACTATCATGATGTGTTTGAAAAAGGAAGACAGAGCATTTATTGGGTTGAAGTGACACCTGCTCTTGGAGCCGCTTCTGTGCTTTCTAAAGCTAGGGAAATAGCTGCCTTTGGTTCCCGAACTTCCAGAGCCTTACTGGTTTTATTTGGGCTAAATGGCACTGCCGAGGGGTTTTTGGGTTAATCCTCACATTTTGGAGAGAGAGGGAGGGAGGGGGAGAGGCAGAGAGAAACCGCCCCCGCCCCACAGGGCCAGGGCAAGGAGCTGGCAGCTGAGGGACCAGGTACATGCCCTCGGCTGGTGGAGCTCACCCCGTTCCGGCCGCCGGCTGCGCCCTAACCACTGGGCACCCGGCCCGCTGAGCTCAAGGTGACCCAGGGGGGTTCCTGGGAGCGCCGGCGGGCGCCCTAACCACTGGGCCCCCGGCCCGCTGAGCTCAAGGTGACCCAGGGGGGTTCCTGGGAGCGCCGGCGGGCGCCCTAACCACTGGGCACCCGGCCCGCTGAGCTCAAGGTGACCCAGGGGGGTTCCTGGGAGCGCCGGCTGCGCCCTAACCACTGGGCGACCCGGCCCGCGGAGATGAAGGGAACCCGGGGGTCCTGGGAGCGCCGGCTGCGCCCTAACCACTGGGCACCCGGCCCGCTGAGCTCAAGGTGACCGGGGGGGGGCGGTTCCTGGGAGCGCCGGCTGCGCCCTAACCACTGGGCCCCCGGCCCGCGGAGATGAAGGGAACCCGGGGGTCCTGGGAGCGCGCCGGCTGCGCCCTAACCACTGGGCACCCGGCCCGCGGAGATGAAGGGAACCCGGGGGTCCTGGGAGCGCCGGCTGCGCCCTAACCACTGGGCCCCCGGCCCGCGGAGATGAAGGGAACCCGGGGGTCCTGGGAGCGCCGGCTGCGCCCTAACCACTGGGCCCCCGGCCCGCGGAGATGAAGGGAACCCGGGGGTCCTGGGAGCGCCGGCTGCGCCGGGCCAGCGCGTCGGCGGGGAGGCTCTGCTCCGCCGAGAAGCGCGCTGCCGGGGCCTCGGCGTCCAGCGTCTCCACTGAGCAGCAGTTCGGTTGACGAACCCGGAAGCCTGGGAGGAAATGCTTCGGTTTCCGAACCCCCCCCCCGGGGAAGTCGAGCGTGCCACGCGGCTTCCTGAGGGCAAGGTGCCGAGGCCCAGCTGCCGGCCGTGGGCCCCTCGGCTTCGGACGTTTCAGAGCTGACCGGCCTCCCGGAGCGCGTCGAGTTTGAAAACCCAGGGCCCCTCGTAATGGCTTTTCTAAAGAGATTTGGAACTCGAAGAATGTGTTGTTCTAATTCAGCGCCGCCAAAACCCCGTGCCTCAGGCCCTTTCATTTGTCTTGAGCTTAAATGATAACCACCTAAAAAACATACTTTGCACTTTTCAAATAATAAATCAAAGGCTGGGGAGTTCTTAAAATGAATTATTGCAATTTTTTTTCTGCCACCAGATGGCAGTGTGGCCTTATGTCTTGAGCTTTCTGGCCCAGGGAAAACTCAAGTTGGTTTCTCCCATCTGTACTGACATGTGAATTCCTTTTAAAAACCCACCTGTCAAACAAAATCAAGCTATTATGTTTTTTTTACTCAAACTGTAATTACCAACTGATGGAAGTGTGTGTCTTGATTCTAAGAATAGATGTCAAACTTCCCCCCCTTCCTTAGAAGATATCAGATAGTTAATATAAAGCTTGTTTTTCCATCAGAAAATTAGTGTAATTATAGCAAGAATGTGGGTTAGTCCTTGTAGTATCTTTGATGAAAAGATACTATAGAATGATGCCTTCAATTTCATTACTTTCATCTGTGGGACATCTTTTGTTGCAAATGTTAATTACATTTGCATAAATTAATTATATTATATTTGCATAAAGTGTTATGTGTTTTTTTGTATCTTCTCCTTCACTCAAATGTTGAATAACTTAAAAAAAAATATCTTTATTGATTTCTGAGAGAGGAAGGAAGAGTGGGAGAGATAAAAATATCAATGAGAGTCATTGATCAGCTGCCTCCTGCAGCCCTCAACTGGGGATCGAGCCCAAAACCCAGGCATGTGCCCTGACTGGGAACCGAACTGCAATCTCCTGGATCATGGGTCGATTCTCAACCGCTGAGCCATGCTGGCCGGCTTGAATAACTTTTTGATTTAATGATTTAAATGGTTAAATTCTGGGTTCCGTATCCCCCTCCCCTTTAACATGTAAGTGGCCTGTCCTATCCTTCAATTGCCTATGGAACCTCTGGCCATGGGGAGAGGAGCAAAGCTTGAATAAGGGCTTAAAAATAAAAGTAATTTATAAAGCAAAAACTCCTAAATTTTTTATCTTTAAAAATGTTAATATATAATTGTCTTTGAGTTTTCTGCTTTGGAACTCTAATGAAAGTAATCTCATTAACTTTATTACGTTTGAAATGCAATTTATTTCTGGCTTTTCTCTGCTCTCCAGCAGGTATTGTATATGCATCATGTTTTGTGCACACCAGTTTGGAATGACTCTCAGTTAATATCTACCATGCCTGTGCTTCAACATACTGTCCTTGCTAAGAGCCAAGGACCAAGAAGATAGTTAGCTTTGACAAGAATCCTGATTCTTGAGTGGCTGAATTGCATCTGACAAAAAGGCCATCCAAGCTGGGCCAGGTATTAGCCATGGGGGCAGAGGGAGGGTGAGTGCACAGGTGAGTGGGCAGGTTAGCAGGAATGTGGGTGGATCAGGGGTGGAATCACCCAGTGCTGGGTGAATGTACTCTGTGACTGTCAGTTTACATGAGCTCATACAGTCCTTCCAACAAGCCCACGGAGGAGAAAAAATGTTTGTCAGGTGGGGTGGGCAGAATACAGGTCCTCAAAGATGTCTCCTTCCTAATCCCTGGACACTGTGAATATGTTATGGTGCACGGCAAGGGGAGGGTTAAGGCGGCAGGTGGAATCAAGGTTGCTAACCAGCTGACTTTAAGGTGGGGAGATTATTTAGATTATCCAAGTGGGCCCAGTGTCATTACAAGGTCCTTACAACTGGAAGAGGGAGGACTAGCAAGCCCGCAGCATGAGAGGCCTTAGCCCAGGGCTGCTGACTTTGAGGGTGGAGATCATTTTCTAGGATCTGGAAAAGGCAAAGAAGCACATCTCCTCTAACCCTCCAGAAGGGATGCCGCCCTGGGCACCTTGATTTAATCCAGTGTCACCCATTTGGACTTCTGACCGCTAGACTTGTAAGATAAATATGTGTTGTTTTAAGATACAAAATTTGTGGTAGCTTGTTGTAGCAGCTGCAGGAAACTATAACCTGCTGCTGTATAGTACAGATTACAAATGCTGTGTAGGGTCAGTCCAGCTGTATCATGGCTCAGAGGACTGAGAAAGTGAATTTCCTGGTTTTATGGATAAAGTGATAGTTCTCACCGTCTTCCACTGGTAAGCAGAAGATGAGGGGACACTCACTTTTAGTTCTGTTCCATTTGAAATTCATTCTTAATCCAATCATTAAAAAGCCCCTCCAGGCAATGGTGTGTTTTGTTTTTAATAACGGTTTACTCTTTTTATTTCCTTGGTCACCTGCTCTGTTCTGATGGACTCTGGGTTGTGCGTGCTGACTCAGTGGCAGTGGGGCGAGGGCCCCGGCAGGAGCCCTGGTGTGGCGGCTGCTCAGCGCTGCCTCCCTCACCTGCAGGCAGGCCAGCCTGTGCCTCAGGGCGAGCCCGCACCCTTGGCCTCTGGGAACTCTGCAGATTCCTCCCCTGCGTCCAGCCCACCCTCTACGGATGCTGCTTCAGCCAGCTCCACAGCACCCATGCTCTGGAAAGGCCCTGCCATCTGACTGCCGGCTTGTCCCAAGTTGGCCTGTGCCCCTCAGGTGGCCTTTCAGAGGGCCCCGGGGCCGGTTGGCCTTGTGTTCCAGCCCCCTCCCCCGCTCTGCTCTAGTCTGACCCTCCACTCCCAGCTCCTGGTCTGGCCGGAATGAAGGGCAGGGAGTAGAATTGACTTGAGTTCTCCAGCTTTGGTTCTTTATACACTAAAGAAAATTCTAATACCCTTTCCAATAGTTGCTTGTTTTTTCAGGCCTCTTGTCCTACTAAAGGGCCAAGTACTTGCCTTCTCTTGCCCCAGGGCAATAAATCTGGAGCCTACAGAGGAATGTGTTTTAAAGGGGGCTGTTCAAATGCATGCATCAGGATTTGCTATAAATGTCTCTGCAGCAGAGTGTTTTGTGTGGGTCTCAACCTATCCACAGTGATGCTATCAGCTAGGAATGCTTGGGGCACTCACCTGGGCCAGTCCTGCTTGTGGCAGCCCCCACAGACATTTCCCCAACCTGAGCCAAACTTGTGGAAAGCTGCACCTCAGCCACACCTTCAGGGAACTTTGAAAAACAAGGTTTATTACTCACCGCTCAGAGGGTACCCGACAGGCCTGGGGCCACACAGCCAGGTCGTAGGTAGAAAAAGGAGAGAGCACAGGCCTGAGGTTCTGTTTTTATTGGGGTCAAGAGTGGGGTGCCTGGGGTTTCTTGGGTTCACTCTTTATTGAAGAATTTAAAACACAAGAGGGAGAATTAAAGCGTGGCGGGGGGAAGCTGGGTCACTTAAGTGGTCAGTTATCGAGGTCACCCAGAGCTTTCTGAAAGGGAAACTGCGTGGGTGGAGTGACCCGGCTCTTTATCTGGTTGTGCAGCTGGAAGTGTGTTTATTTGAGATGATGGTTGTCTTTGGAGCTAATTGTCAGGGGTTAGAGCTCGGTCCCTGCCCTCAAAGAACAGGCTCGTCACACCCTGTAATTCCTGGGCAGGTGGATGGAGGCTGGAAATCTGGTCTCACGGCCACCACCTGGAAGGGAAGGACAGTGTCTCCCTCCTGTAATGAAAAGGGCATTTTCCCCTTTGCCTGGCATGGTTTACCAGGAGGAAGGGGATTACCAGCATTCTCCAGAGCTGGCTCGCTTGGCTGAAAGCCATCTGCATTTAGAAGAGAGAGCTAAGGCGGGAGCGCTGCTGTGAACTTCTGCTTCTCATTAGGCTGTGGGGGGAGAGGGGCTAGGTGGAGTTCATTAGCATCATTAAATAGTTTATCCTAAGAATGAATAAATACATTTCCTCGACCTACCTCAGTAGAAAGGAATGAAGCCTGGGGACATTTTCAATTAAAAAAATCTGATTTTAACTTTTTGGGGAACAGTTTTATGTTTACTCCTTAACATACCATTTCTAATGATGTTCTTTGACTTCTAAGAGAACATTTTTTTTATTGACCGTAAAAATAAAACAATCTTTGTGGTGTCCAAACCATGTTCCACAAATTTAGCCTGGAAGAATCGGTGAAAAGTAAACAAACCAACCAAAAAACACCATACAGATTTTGGAAAATAAAACGTAACTTTTAAGAAGATATTTATTGCTCTAAATAAAGGTGTTTTGGAAATCCATGCAGCCATTACAATGAATTTTTACAAAGCTAGGATTGTGGATTTTGTGTGTAACTGGTGTGGCTGAACAGCAGCATTACCGCTTCCTACCCAGTCTACACCCTGCTGTCCTTCCTTACTGACAGAACCGCTTTTGTTTGGGGAGCATTATGCCTCGCTAAAAAAAAGGCATTTCTTGGCTTCCTTTGTAGTTGAGTGGAGGGTCATGTGGTACTGTCCTGAACAATCAGAAGTATGTGGAAGTGAGAATAGGAATTGCTATGTCAAGAGAACTAAAATAGAGTCAAGAGGCCATAAAGAAGTTTGTCTTACACATGACATGTTCCACCCAACATATTTCTCCATGAGCTTTTGAACTTCTCAGCCTTGCCTGGACCTTAGTCTCTTCCTCACTATGGCAACCAGATCATATACATTCCTTACTTTGAAAGAGCCAGTCCGTTTTGCCAACCAGCATCCTTCATTTGCATATTCAGACTAACAACTCTCAATCAACCTGGTATCCGGAATCCTTCATTTACCGGAAAGGACCGGAGTGAGGCCTGACTGCCCATGTCTCTGGAGGCTTTATAAGGCCTGCCTTGCTTTGTTCTTCTGGAGTACTCTTCAGGTTACTATCTGAATCTGTGTCTCCCAGCTGCAACCTCTCTATTCAAATAATTCACTTTCAGCTTAGACCTGTTTCTTGGTTTACAGAACACTCCTGAAAGTTTCTGGGATGTTTTACTTTCTTATTTTGACTTCTGCTACTTTTTCCTTGTGTTATTTTCCTTTTTTCTTCCAGATTGTAATGTGAATTTGGTTGGCTTTACCTCTAGCAGACGTCTTGAGACCAGGAACTAAAGACTAAGAGAATCACAGAAGTCTCAGTGATGATATATTTGAGTTGCTGAGCTAATGCTTGTTGGCCCACTCCTGGATTTCATGTGCCATAAGAAAAAAAAAATAACCCTAATTTAAGTGAATTGTGGTTAAATTTTCTGCATTTCTAATTTAAATATGGTATTTCCCCAATGTAAATGTAATTATGCTTTTTAAATTTTCTTGTTAAAACACTTTAGCTGCCTTGTGCCTATATTTGCAGGAAGTCTAGTCTCTTCCTCATCAGGTTTCCTCTCCTGTCACCCTTCCCACCTTTTACAGTTGACCAAAGGTATCCATCTGCTTCCAAAACCAGGCAGAGAGAGAGAAAGAAAACCTGATTGCCCACTACTAGAGTCTCTTGCTCACCACATGATGTTGATGAAAAGTGTTTCTAAGTAGTATAATACTTCATAACCTGCCTTTGCTACAGCTTTTTCTTCTAAAACATTTATCTGAAAATGTCATTTCACCTACATTCTTGAAGGATATTTTTGCTAGGTATACAATTCTAGATTTCTAGTAATTTCCTCCCCTTTTCCTCCCCGGTCCTTTGAAAATATCATTCATTGTCTTTGGCTTCCACTTTTCTTGGTAAGAAGTCAGCCATTAGTTTATCTATTGCTTCTTTAAAGGGAATTGTCTATTTTCTTCAGGCTTCTTTAAAGTATTGTTATTGTCTTTGTTTTTTTTAAGCAGTTTTATAATGATGCAATGAGGTATGTGTTTGTCTGTTCTTTTTGGGGTTTGAGCGATTTTTTGAATTTGTGACTTGATATTTTTTCACCAGTTTTGGAAAAATTTCCTTTATTATCTCTTCTAATACAGCTTCTGTACAAATTATTTCTTCTACCCTAATGAGTTTCCAATTATTTGTATGTTAAATTTCCTACTGTGTCCCCTGTGTATCTCACCGTGTCTTTTGTGTTTTACTTCCTTTGTCTTTCTGTGCTTTATTTCTGAATATTTTCTGCCTTCTACTTTATTGTTTTTCTCTTCAGCTATATCTAATCTGTAGTTAGACCTTTATACTCAGTTCTTAATTTGCTGCATTTTTCAGTTTTAGAATTTCCTTTAAATAGTTTCTAGTTATTTGAAAGATTTGAAAATTTTACCTTTTATCCCCTGGCACAAATTAAGTATAGCTATTTTAAATTCCATGCTTTATACCTCAACTATCTGGAATCCAAAGGGTAATTTTCTTTTTTGTTAGATTTCTTGCTTTCTAGTATGTTAGAAAGCCAGACATTTTATATGAGAAAATTGAAATAATTTGCACCCTAGAATATAAAGAAGATACAAGTTAACATAACCTTAGTACATTCTGCACCATTAGAATCACCAGAGAGTTTTAAAAATTACTGCTGCTTATAATCCATACTAAAAGATTATGACTCTGTTGTTCCGGAGTTGGACCTGGACATCAGTATTTTGTAAAACTGAACAATTTTAATGAGTACCAGGATTGAGTCCAGCCCTAACATAAAATATGATAAAGATAGTAAAAAAAAGGAAAATAATTACTAAATCTCACTTATGAATATAGCTGCAAAATAATATAGATAATTACACTGTTATTGAAAAATAATTTGACTTTAATGAAATGACTTTATTGCAGTAACACTTGAATGATTCCCTCACAGAAAGTTTACAGGTATAATTTATTACATTTCCTATGGAGAAAATTCATAGGAACGTATCATTAGATGTTGAAAATTTAACAACAGAATACAAACTTTTTAATAGAAATGGAAAAAAGTGACTTAAATGTAATAAAGTCTGTTTGGTAGATATTAATAATGCTTACCAATATCTGGCTTCTGGCATACAGATGGTTATATTTCCCAGACTTTTTGCAGCTAACTTGGTGGAGTCATTTGAATAGTTTGGTTAATGGGCTGTGCTGCAGCATGGGAGAGTGGGTTATGAGAACATTGTGTGCTCTCTTCCTCCCCCATGGTGATCCAGAAGGCTTTCTGTTGTGATGGCAGAGACACAGGATTGGAACAGCCTACTTTGTGTCACTTCACGAAGAACAGCATGACTGGAGGTTGCCCAGACCTACAGCTGGCATGGTAGGAGTTAAGAAATAAATGTGTTAAGCCAGAGATTTTAGAGTTGTTACTTACCACAGCATAACCTCCCTTGACCAGAGGTTGTTGGAAAACTTTTCTTGCAAAAGGCCAGATAGTAAATATTTTAGACAATATGGGTCATATGGTCTCTGTCACAATTACTCCAAACTTCAATTGTAGCAAAAACCAACCACAGAAAATACGTAAAGAAACATGCATGGCTATGTTCCAGTAAAACTTTATTTACAAAGATGGGTGGCAAATTAATCCACAGAGCACAGTTTGCTGACCTCTATTCTTGGCTAATACTTTGTCTACTCATATCTCATTACAAATGTAATTCTAAGCAATAAAATCCTAAACTATTTCAATTATAAACAGGAACAAGCAGAGTTGTCCCCACTATTGTCACTTAATAACACTATTTTAGAGGGTGTAGTAATGCAGTATGATATAAAGTTGAAATAATTGGTATAAATATTGGACAAAAAATATATATATTTTGCTGATAAAATAATCATATACCCAGAAAATACTAGAAACACTAGTAAAAATGGGATTTACAGGATAATTTGATAAAATGACTGAATAAGATAGATACACAAAAGTCAATTCTTTATCTCAGATATATATATTCCTAATAGCAAAACCTTGGATGATAATGAAGTGGGAAGTATTCACAATAATAGTAAAAATTACACAATGAAATGATTATGAGTACATTTAACATGAAAGTTATAGTGCCTATGTGAAGAATGACATAATCTGAACAAATGGAAAGATATCTCAGGATGGAAAGATTTACTATCATAAGAATGTCAATTTTTCCAAAATTATATTTAGAAAACAAAATGAGAATAGCCAACATTTTTTTTGAAAAATAAAATGGTGCTATATGTGATTTAATTAACCAAATGTTAGAATGCTTTATAAAATCAAGAAAATTAAAAAAATATGGCATTGAGCATAGGAAGGAGGGGGAAGGGAGAAAGAGGCGAAGGAAACAAAGCAAAACAAAACCCAACAAATAAGACCCAGAGATATATTTCAAAAGGCTTCCTTCATATACCATTATGTATGACATGATTCAGTTGGGTAACATTATGTGTGCATGTGTGTATCATAAAGGTTTGTATGGAAGAAGGATGGCCGAATCGTCAATGGTGTTTATATCAGGATGGTGGACTTTCAATTGAATTATTTATTTTTTCTTGTATTTTTAGGGGTTGTTAATGAATTGGTGATATATAATTCATCTAATTAGAAAACATATAAAGGCTTTAAAATTACAAACAAAACCCCCAAAGAACAATAAGTGATGAAGCTTTAAAGATACCACATTTATGGCAGTATTGCCTTAATCTTCCTTTATACACTGATGGCATAAATCACTAGTGACCCACTGCGCTTTCCTACAAGGCTCCCATAGAACGATCCTACTCATCAATCGAGCTGTCTGTCCTTCTGGATGAAGTGATTTTAGTAGTGAAACACGGTATGGAACTGCATGGAGCAGATGGAAGAATACGCCCTAGTCTAGTGTGCCTAGGAAAGTAGTCAATACAAGAGACTCTGGCATTTGAGCTCACCAGGGCTTTTTCTCTGTGCATTCTCATGGCTCTAAATACCCTGGGCACCGTTTGTGAAGATGGTAAATTGGGGAGAAAATCCAGGGTTATTTTTCCTCCCCATGTTTAATAAGCTGTGTGGTAGGTAAAGAGTGGCAGAAATAATGCTTATAACAAAAGTAAGCTTGAATGGCATTAGCTAAGTCAACAGAACAATGGTGCCAGTGATCTAGATAATTCTAGAAGGAACAAAGGAAACATTCCCATGTTGGAGTTCTTTTCTTACAAAATATACTTGGCAAAGGCGGCGGGTGGTACCAGCTGTGTTCTGGACAGTACTCGGGTCAGGCTCCTCTGGGTGCTGGTCTGTCCCCACACCTACTTCAGTCAGCTCTTTGCAGGCACCATGGCCTGGGATCCAGCGTGGTGGTGACACTGCAGGCCAGTCCTTAGCTGGCTCACAGGTCACACCTGGCCCGCCTTGGCCTGGTATTGGTGGGAATTTGAATTCTCTAAGAATAAGCACATGAGATGAATCTTGCTAAAGAAAAATGGTCAAGAGTTCAAGGCCAGAGGTGATGAAGACAAGGATCTGTTTAAATTCTGCTGGGTCCCCCAAGAAGCCTGGTATCCTAGTTGGGGCACAGGTGAGGCGAGGCCCTGGATGGACCCCTTGTGCATTTACCTAACCACGGTTAAGGGAATCAGCTTCACTCCTGTGGCCTCAGCCCCCTCACCCTTGAAATAGAACCACAAGCTGAGATGAAATGGGGTTAATGCAAAGCACCAAAACCTGGAGCACAGTACAAAGGAGGGTCCTTTTCCTATCCACCTGGAGATAAATCTCTATCCGTTTTCTCTTCTCAGGTAGAGGTTGCTTAAGAAAAAGGAACCAGAGACAAGCCATGAAGTTTAGGGTCCTTATAAATGCATTTTATAATTTATATCAAAAATTATAAATATACTTAGTGTTATATGTAAATATAATTTTATAAATATAAATTACATTGCAAATTATATAATTTATAATATATGTAGTTATATATAAATATATTATAACTATAAGTTGTATATATAATATTTATATATTATAACATATAAATATATTTTATATATTTGTAAATATATATTTACATCTTATATAATATATAGTTATATTTTATTGTATAATTATATATTAAGTATGCTATAAATATATATTTAATACATTATTACATATGTATGCACGCTGCACAAATAGTTGTTAGGCAATGTGCTAAGTGCTTATACTCCTAACAACCTATCGATATCCCCATCGTATAGATGAAGAAACTGAGGCAGGAGGTTCAGGAACTTGTCCTAAATCATCTAGACTCTCTGCCTGACCGCTTGCAATGAGAACTGCAGAGAGAGAGGCCTTGGTGTCAGCTCTCACTCTTCCCAGCTGAGCAGCTGTCCCCATCAACAGCAGGTCTGAATGTGAGTGAGAAATGATACTCTTCCCCAAACCACAGGCTGTTGTTGCGTCCAGAGGTCCTGTGACGCTCTTCCCTCGTCCTCCCACAGTGTGGAGTTGTTGCCCTCTGTTGACAGTGCAGACAGGACCCGGCCTTGCACACTCACCAAAGCATACCCTCGGATGGACCTGGGATCCTCATTGTCCCCAAGTTGCACCAAGCTGACTCCCACCTCTTCACCCTTCCCCACCCTGTGCACACCCCCCTGGAATGCCCTCCTCCCTTCCTTCAACCTATTCAATTTCTACTCTCCTTTCAGGCCAGGCTCAATCGCACCCCTCCCCGAAGCTTGGAAAACTCCAGCCCACGCACCCCTCCCTCGCCAGAACCCCTGCTGTCCTCAGTGCAGCCCGCACAGCTTGATTTCTCCCCCAGCTGTGCCATTGCTCCCAGACAGACTTTCGATTCCTTGAAGGTAGTGACTGTGTCATACATCGTTTGTGTTGTCTCAGGCACTAAATCTGGTGTGGAGCACGCAGCCAGCCGTAACAGATTCTGATGAATTGATTGAATTGATTGATAGGTTTTAATTAAGCTGTAACACCACCAGAAAAAAATGAGAAATAACTCGTGGCATTTGAAAATGACACCAGGAAGGCCGGTTATTTGTTATTAGAAGTTTCATAAACTTTTAGCATATGATTCTTCTGTAAGGAACAACCTAATTAGTTTTCTCATGAAAGCATCTGGGTGTATATTCTGGGCACTTATCTGGGGAGCAGTCACAGACTTACTAAGAGGGGAGTTCACTTAGCATCATTATTGGCCAGTGACAGCAGCGACCTGAACCGCCCGGGCGGGAGGCACGCGCACTGCCGCGGTCTCACCGCCCCGCACTCCTCCTGCAGTCGGAGCGAAGCTGGAAGGACGTGCTTCCTTATTTGTGTCCCTGTCACACATAACGTTTGAGCTCCTAAGTTATGCAATCTGTTACGGCCTTACGCGCATGCCACAGAGGGCAAATTGAACTCTCAACGTTTTTGCTCTCTCAGTTAACTAACTAAAAAGATTTCTTTGTGCTCATTTAAAATACTAGAGGAACAAAAGCAAAAATAAACAAGTGGGGCTACGTCAAACTAAAAAGCGTTTGTACAGTAACAGAGACCGCCGATAAAATGAAAAGGCAACCTAAGGAATGAGAAAATTTTTGCAAATCATATATATGATAAGGGGTTAATATTCAAAATATCTAAGAACTCATACTACTTCAAAGCAAAATAATAATAATAACAATCCAAGTTTAAAACAGGGAGAGAGACTAAATAGACATTTTCTCAAAGAAGACATACAAATGGCCAACAGATATAGCAGATCCTCAAATAATGCAATGATCATCTCCTTGTCCTTGAAACACTGTCCTGCACTGTTTAATGCAATTTTATTCTAATGTTGATAAGAAAAAAAATCAACTTCTACAGGGGCCACTGTGTGTGTAGAGTTTGCAAATGCTCCCCATGTCTTAGCTTTTATGACACTTGTTGGCCCTCTTGTGGTTTTCCCCCTTCCTCCCCACATGACCCTGCCCGCGTCCTTCGCAGGTACCATGCTCAGCTCTCCCTTGGAGCGCAGCTTCTTTGGGGTTATGTCTTGGACCTCACCCTTCTCATTCTACATGCTCTGCTAATCCATTCTCTCTCTTCCCATGGCTCCAACCTGTGCCCTCTGACAACTCACATCTAAACATCCAGCCTAGCTGTTTCTCCTGAACCCCAGATTTGTGCAGCCCACCATGAATGTTCACCCCTCCTGGGTGTTTATGGACACCTCAGACCCAGCGTGTCCAAAATTGAGCTCTTTATCCTTTGTCTGTAACCCACTGCTCCTCTCCTATTTCCAAACTCAAGTGCACGGGACCACTCTCCACCCAGTGGCCCCATCCAGGATCCTGGGGGTCACCCTTGACTTCTACACTGTTCTTGCCTCCCCAGCATCCAGTCAGTCACCATGTCCTGTGAATTCTATGTCCCAAGTGCTTCTCGAACCTGTGCATGTGTCCCTTTGCCCACTGTGGCTCCTCCATCCCGGCCACCATCAGCTCTTGCCCAGGTCACTGGGCCTGCCTCCTAAATTGCTCTGTCTCAAGTCTTACTATTTTTCAACCCATTTTCCAAACTGCAGCTAGAGTGATCTTTTTAAAATGCACATGTCATCAAGTCACTCCTCTCTGATTAAACATTTCAGTGGATTTTGTGCTTTTAGGAAGTTCAAACTTAACTTATGTGGATTTTCATGTCTTGGCCCCACCTCCTTTCCCTCCCATCTCCTGCCCTTGCTTATCTGCGACAGATTTTTTACTTTCTTCAAGAAATAAAATGTGGGGCAGTTTAAATCTCCCTCTGTCCATGGCGATTGGCCAACTGCACCTCATTCTGCCCTCCCGGGGGTTTTGACAATGGCAGGCTGGGAATGTCACCTTACCTTTGGAAAGCCTGTGGCAAGTTCTCTAGAGCCAGCAAGACCTCTGGAATCTTACCCTGAGGTTCACCTGTTTTCTCATGATCTTCACCTCTCTAAACTAAGAGAGCGGGAGGGGAAGAGGGTGGTGGATCTTCAATACTTAAAAACACCAAGCCCAACAAAATTTATGTGGATATTGTAATTATTACTATGCTGAATTAATGAACCCTAGCCTCTCCTTTTTGGCTGAAAGAACATAAAAATCCCAATGAAAGGAAACAGATGTCGTTGCTTTGAGCATTTCCAAAGGAAACTGCAATAAAATATGAAACATCACCATATAAAAGCCTGCTGTGTAACAGAGATGTTCTGATATTGTTTTCGTTTGCCAGCTGTGTGTAAGTGGAGTTGGTGCCTCTGGCCAACGCAGACCCCACATCAGAGTAATAACAACAACAAAGCAACGGGGACATTCAGGGGATAAAAGCCCTAACTGCGCTTCTGACTGCGCTCCATTTTCCTTTTAACCAAAAGCCATGAGTTCAAAGGAGGACTTGCGGTGGGTCATTAAAAGTGATTTATGAACCAAGGAGGAGAAAAGAGGATCATCGGGAAGACAATCTCTGGCGATCAATTAATGTATAAGCCCCAGTTAGCAGGCAGGAACTCTGCTTCACCCTGGCCGTGAATGGGGCCCTGGTGGCCCCGGGAAGGGCTGCGGCTCAGGTCCCCTGAGTGGGCCTGCTCCCCCATAACCCTCAGGGCGCCTGACCCCTGACCCTGGCCTGGGTGTCCGTGCAGGCTGGAGGGGGAGAGCTTATTCCCTCTTCAAACCGGGAGTCTCACAAGTTTGCTTCCCTACAAAACGTCGGGGCACGTGGAGTTTTGCCCATGTTGAAAGAGGCGCAGGACTTCTCTTTGTGACCAGCCTCCTCTGCTTTTCCTTCCTGTCTCCCCACACCCTTCTTTTCCTCTCTTCCTATCGTTGCAACTTAGAGACTGGGAGTCAGGGGGAAAAAGCAGGGAGTTTGCACGTCTTGCACCTGCCCTGGGAGACCCCGTGATGGTGCCGATGCGTCCTGGTGCTGGGCTTTGGTGGGGAGCCTGCAGGCCAGTCTGTCTGTGTGGGGGACACCGACATGTGTGACGCTCCGCCAGCCTCCCTGGGGCCAGGCGGCCTCTGAGAGGCAGTGGTGCGTGCCTGGCCCCTCTGCCCTCGGAGGCCTTGGTTGTCCTCCAGAGCGAGGGAAGAAGATTGCCCCATTGTCATTGTCACCCGAGCAGTTGCTTTGATAGATGGCTTTGTTTTTTTCAGGCTGCCTGGATACCAAGGGGCTTGAATTAATAATTGACTAAAATTAATAGGGCAGTAATTGTCTAAATGAAATGTGGTCTGGGCTTCATTTCAACTTGACAGCCCTTGTTCCGCTGTTGAATTTTTTTGTGTGGTATGTTCTGAGGCAACTTGAAAAGGACATGCATGGGCGTGCCTTAAGTCTGATTTGTGGTTTAGCCCTCTACGTTTAAATTAAGATACCCGGGAAACAAAAGGCTCAACTCTTGGGTCCAGAAAACCAATTGCAGAAGTACAGGATGGGGCAGTGGGATTTAGCAGAAACAGGAGTAAAACAGGCTGAAGGTGGGTTGAGAATAAAGGTAACATTTAGTACTGGGATGCCGTGCCTGCCAAGAAAATAAGCTGCTGTCGTGTTAAAAGAAGTGTAGTATTTAGAAGGAAAGGAGTGATCATCTTGTTCTGGCTTAGGGGGACCTCCCGTGGAGCGTGGGTGGGTTCCACGAGGACACCTCTCTTTGAAGGGAGCATAACTGAGTGAGGACACTCTGAAAGCAGAACAGCCAGGACCTCATGGGCACCCCAAGCCATGCTGCATGCAAAGTGGGTGAGAGATGTGGGTGCACATGTCTTGGTAAAGAGGACTGAGGGGCTATTGGATATGAGAAAGGTCGCTGGACTGTGTGGGTACTGTTCTCACATGGCCGGGCTGGGCCACTGAGGGTGCTGCCTCAGTGCAGGGGAACCTCCCACAGAGCTCTTCAAAGGGGACTGAGTTTTGGGTGGCAGTGAGGAACCCATTATGGGAATACTGCATAACCACCTTATTTATCAACATCAGAAAGCTGAAATAGGTGACTTTACAGTCTTGTCCAACCATAAGATTTTATGATTTTGAAATGGATAAATCTGTATTTTTAACAGGTCAAATGAAATTTGATAAGTAGGGCAGGGTCACTCCGAAAGAGCTGCTTGGACCAACCCACAGTGGGATCTCAGCCCTCCCTACACCTCAGAGACTACTCCCCAGTTTGGCACTTGATTGGGCCAGGCAATCTTATATGAGCATGAGGTCTGCTCACCAAGAAACCTGCCATTTGCTAGTGTCTCCTTCAACACATCCAATTTATTCTCAAGGAGGTATCTACTTGCTAGCAGAAGATGATTAATTATTCATAACATTTGTTTGGACATAAAAAAATTGGTGGGGAACATGTAACCAGAATTCAAAACATTTCTGTCCTTTCCCTTGACCAGCTAAAGCCAGAGATGGGGACTGACAAATCGTCTGAACTGACAATGATTTGGGAGAACAGAATGCCAGCACTTCCTTTCTGGCTGACACCTTGGAGAGAAATCCAAGCAGTCTACAAGAAATCTAACAAACAAGATAGAATTGAAAATCCAGTCATCCCAAGATTATGATCTGGGGCCAGAACATAAGCTGTTTCCACTCTGCAGGCAATGCTCCTGCTCTGGCGTCTTGCAGAGAGACTAAGGTTCGGTGCTGGTTGTTTAGGGCATCTTGGAAGGCAGTGTAAATACTTTTGTAAGGCTACAATAAAAAGGGACAGGAGGAAAATTACCTGGGAAATAACTATTTGCCTCTTCCCCTGTTTAGAACAGGTAGGCAGCATTGTATGTTGGGAAGAGATGTCAGACCAAATCAGAAAACCAGTCCTCACACTGAGCTGTCCCTATCCTATTGGTAAAGTCACAGACACCCCTCCTAGGGTGGACCTCACTGTGCACAGGGCTGTGGCTCCTGGCCATTGCTGAGATATCTATGCGATACCTGGTCCTGCTTCTGCCATGTGAAAGTAACACACAGTGCTTGCTTATTAGCTGGCTGTTTTGATTATTTACAATACCACGTGGAGAATCAGGGACATCCAGAGAGGCTCTGCTGACTTTGGTTGGCTTGGCCAACGCATGGACCACATTCATTTGAAGGCTCTGGCTGTGGAGTCCCCTGGAGGCTGACATTTCAGGCCAGGATTTCCAGCTGGGTCACAGGCCCTGTACTGGGTTAGCCAGTGAGTGGGACCACAGAAGTGGGAATGCAGGCCCCAGGGGGTATCCCACCACAGCCCTGTGACATGAGAATGAAGCAGAGGGGCTGTGGGCCTCAGCATGCGCTGTGAGTGCATGTGTGTGTGTGTGTTGGGGTGGATTGGACAAGAAGGGGAGGGGGATGAGGGAGAGATAAATGATGAAGGAGAACTTGGAGAAACATTGGATTAGATTTATTCTGACAGTGTGCAGGCCCACAGCGGTAATGTTATAAATCACTTTCTTAGAGAGGAATTTACTTCCTAAGCTTTGCACAACTTCATAAGCCTGGCATGTGTATGAGAACAGAATCTAGAAACCGGAGAAGGGAAAATGATGGTTTGTACAAATGTGGTTTGAAACCAAAACTGGTGATTTTTTTCAGCTCAAGGGCTCCTAGGACTGGGGCCCAGCACTACAGGAAGCTGAAACTGCTCAGGCCTTCACTTCCAGTACTTCCAATGGGATTTTAAAAAGCAGAATTAGAAAAAATGTATGGCCTTGAAATCTAGGCTAAAAAGAGAATTAAAGAGAATTTTGGATCTGAGGATGAGCCCTGGTTTGGAGCATCAGTAGAAGGTCTTTGTTCAGGTGATCTCTTCCAGAAATGGGGGGTCCACCTGACCAGTGCAGACCCAGGCTCTGTCTCTCTGATCCCATCTGTAAGAACATCCACTGCTCTAACACACTAGTGGGTGCACACACTGTGCTTGGAAATCGTGGCTGATTTAATGAATGAAAAACCAAATCCTGGTAGAACTGGAATTGCTCTGGGCTTTTGGGTCAACAAAAAATGCCCCTTTCTGCGTGAAGTCTTTCCCAGTTTTGTTTTGTACTTTCCTTATGACACTTACCTGGTATCACAGCTATTTTGCACTATATGTAGCTTTCCTTGAGCCACGGCAATTGTGACCTTTCAGCCTGTGGAGCAGGCAGCTGGGTGCCTCTTCCGTGTCAGGCCCAGGTCGATGTTAAATGTACTTGAGGTTATACGCAGTTGACCATTCATTAGGGAGTAACGTTTCTTTACCCAAATGAAGGAAGATGCTCTGACACTCTTGCCTGTGTGATGTTCTAAGATCTATAATTGCATCTGACTAATTAACTGGAAGCTGTAATGCTGGGGAGATTAAAATGAGGTTCAGCTGTAAAATGAGAATGGTGCACTAACCCCCATGAGGATGACAGGTCTGTGGGTCACAGGGGGCCACTTTGTGCCACTCTTCAGCTGAGCTCAGGCAACATCCTCCTGCCACCTGGTGGCCAGGTACATCATGGGGATTCTCACCTTCTACACAGCACAGAATGGCAGTCACAGAGCAGACTTGGCCAGTTCCTCCATCCAGGTCCTGGGCAGATGCTGACTGTCCTTCAGGAGGTGAACAGAGCTTTGCTGTCCTAGGACACCCCGTGTGCATTGCCCTTTCCCCAGGGAGTACATGGGAAGGAGGCTGCACAAGGACCCAGAGAACAGTGGGCCTCATTTGTGACATTCTCAAGGGCAAGGCTGCACCTTACCAGCTTCCAGTTGTTGAGAATCAAGTGCTTTATGTTCACCATCTCTTACTCTTTTAAACTATGCAAGGTAAGTATTAATTTCTATATCACCTTTCATATCACCTTTGTATACCCAATACCTAGCACAATGCGTGACATATTGTAGGGGATCATTCATTGTGCATTGATTTTAATTCAATTATTTTCTCTTTATGTCCTCAAATCTTTCAGCTTGTTATTTTTATGGGGCACAAGGAAACACACCCTATTTATCTTGTGGGCAGAGATAAATTTAATGCTGATAATGATATTGAAAATAATAATTAATTACAAGAATGTGGATGGTAACACATTTCCTTTGGATTATTTGCTCCAAGAGAGAGTTGGTTTCCCATGTGGCTGGCGACGCCCAGCTCCACTCCCCTGGCCCTGGATTCCGTCTAACAAAGAGGCCACACCGTGCCCTAAAGCCCCCTCCACTTCCTCAGGCGGTCTTTGTGTTGTACCTCCAGAGCTTTATTTTTAGAAACCTCAAGGGGGAGTGAATCTACCAATATTGTATTTCAGTCTGCAGTGGACTTTGTCTTCCACTTTATTAGCTTAAGGTCAGGAGTTATGCCAGAGACCGTAGCTCCAGGGCTTTGTTTGCATTTGGGAAGTGTGTATTAACCATACAGAAATAATCTGCCGTAATTTATGATAAGGGTGGGGTAGAGAAAGGGCATAATGAAGGGGCTCTGAGATGCTCATAGTTTCTTTGTCCTTAAGTAAAAAGTATATTTTAATCTTTCTTCAGTCACATCCTGCCATCTGGCCTTGTGGCAAAATCAAAAGGGAACTGGGCCTGAAGACTAAGGGCAGAACGGGACTTGTGTGTTAGATTAAATGGATAGCTTCCCCCCAAGTCCCCATTAGTCAAGAGACACGATTGTGTTGCCATGGCAGCACCACATGACAAACGGCACTCTTGCGTTTTCTTCCCATCCGTGGCCTCAAAAGAATTCATAAATTAGAATTTCATGCACATTCTTATTTCTTTATTGTCAAACGCACTGTCTACTTTGCAATGCCTAGGGCCAACAGACTGTAAATATTTAATAAATCATATCACTTCTTTAGCACCAGTTTTCTCATTTCTATAATGACAGCATTGGATTAGATGGTCTTCAATGTCCCTTTCTGGACAAAATCTGGACTATTTTAGAGAATCCTGAGATTCAATGAGCACCTTCTGGAGTTGAAGGTGTCTACACGGAGGTAGGTGGCACACAGTTTCCCATCTTCTGCCCAGATAGGCAAGTTGTACCACAAACACACTGAAAGGCAATGATATTTGTATCTGAACTTTCCATTTTATAAAGCACCACCATGGGGCTGCACATGTCTTCCAGAGCTGGGATTCTCTAGTGTTTTTTAAAGGTCCCTGCTTGCTGCATCCTGCCATGTGGAGCCTCAGTAGGCCTGGGGCCAGGGCCTAATGGTCAGGGGCCAGGAGATCACCAGTTCTTCATGGCTTTATCTGGCACCATCACATGAAATAACTTAGTTGGACACCTTGTGTTTCAGTTTCATCTGGGAATGGGTAAGGAGGAGGCTTTTGGTGACATTTCTATGTCCACAGGTTGGTCAAAGGTTTGACTATGAATATTAGCATTTGTAAGATGCCTGCCAATTGATAAGTCACCTTCATGATCTCTTATAATCCTCTTACCCACCAGGAACACTGACTAGATATTATTGTTATTATTGCCTTTTTGCAGGTGAAGTAACTGGAGCACCAGAGAAATTGAGTGAGTTATACATTATATCAAAGTGAGTAAGTGGAAGGTTTGAACTCAGATGTTTAGACTTTACATCCTAGGTATTTCCCCTGTGCCACATTGTTGCCTGAGAAATTCTATAAGGAATCTGTGTATAACTTTTTTCAAAATGAAGATGGCTCATTTGGCATTCGCCATCATTCTTGCCCAAGTAATCACTGCATATAGACTCTCCAGTTCCTGCTCCTGCTCCTGTCTCTCATAACTTGTTTATATTCTTCCCTTATATGGCGATTATAATTTTTGGTGATTATAATTTTATGTATTTTGTTACACCTGACTCACCAAGGAGTGTTAAATAGATAAACAATTTTGGAGAAGTATCAAGGGAAATGAGCAAAGCTCCAACTTGATGCGTACAAAGAACATCTTTTGCCCATGCAGTTCTCACGTCCACCCCTCCAATCCTTTCATGCATTTGCCCAAGCAAGCATACATTCTTCCATCCATCTATAAATCCATTTACTTATTCATGCATCCATCCATCCATCCATCCATCCATCCATCCATCCATCCATCCATCCATCCATCCATCCATCCATCCACCCATCCCTCCAATTATCTATCCAGTATTGATTGTATACCTACTATGTTTCAGGCACTCTGAAATGCCTCTGCGTTGCAATATTAAATAAAAACTACACAGAATTTTTTCCCATGGATCTGAAAGTTCGCTAGAGGATGAAGAGAAGTAAAGAGACACTGCAGTTTTGTGTGAGAAGTGCTCTGATGGGGAATATTGGGAGTTATGCAAGTTTGCAAAAATGAGCCTTTGCTTTTCTGTCTTTAAGTCCTTGCTTAAATTCCACTTTCCCTGAAAGAAATTCTAAGGTTGATTTCTCACCAAAGGGCATTATCCTTTTAGCATTTGTCATATTCTGCCTTATATATTTAGTAATTCTTTAACATACAATCTTCATCTGTCTGTCTGCCTGCCTGCCTGCCTATCTATCCATCCATCCTATGTAGCTTGACTGACTTGAAATTCCAGACTTGGCTGTTTGCAGGCTGATGATGCAGTGACCTCTCTGCACACATCGTTATGAGCATGTGCATGGTGCTTTTGTGTTTGGCCAAAGAAGGTGTGATGTTTGCTTTGTTTTGGTGCTGGGGCTGGGAGCAAAGATAACTGTCATAGTAATGGAGGGTATGATTTCTGTTGCATCTGCCCTCTGGGCTGGGCTGACTCTTTTAGGGAAGGGGCATTTGGGGCCAGAAACAAAGAAAGCTCTTTTCAGGGAAGATTTTGTGAGACTTGGGGCACAAGGCTATTGTGATAGTGGCCCTCCATATCTGTCAAATTTCTGCACTCCTCTGGCACTCTAGAGTTGGTGGCTTTGAGTACCAGGGGACAGTGTTTGGATGAGGACATCTATGTGCTCTCATGGGCACAGTAAGCAGTGCCAAGGTGGGGACCTCGCCCCCCTGTCTTCAAGGTCATGGGCACTAACATGAGGGGCCTGAGAGAAGAAGGGAACGGTGGGTGCCCCTGAAAGTCTGGGGCGTTTCCTTATGACAGTCTCAGGATGGTGCTGCTGAAGGTCTAGTCTGTGCACATAGAAGACAGGACACTCACAGGCTGGGCAAGCCTTCTCTGAACACACGTAGATGTCTGTCCTGCTTCCTCAGCAAGAATCTAGGGCTCAGGACGTCAGAGGCCATCTCTGAGGTGCCTCAGTCCTTCATAGACTTTGCAATGGTGTGCATACATGTCAGGTTCTCAGACACGAAGTACCCATTGATTTCTCTCTGGTTTATGGAAGTGCTACAGAGATCTTGAAACTTGGCTCTTATTACTTATTAACAGTGGCACTGCCCAAGTTACTCCACTTAACTTTAGCCTCATATTTTTAGCTGCCACACCCTTGTACACAACTTTCCTCTCAGCTGAACTTCCTCCCCTCACCCCCCACCACCTCAACACATCCTACCCTCCCTTTGGGCTCTGCTCAGAGACAATGCCCATGTAAGCCCTCTCAGTTGTCCCAGCATTCTCTTTGAAAGTACCAGAAAACTTGGTCGTGGGTTCTCTTAGGGCGCTTCTCACTTTTCTACCTTTGATTAAAGTCTTTTCTGCATGGGGCTCATCTCTCCCTCCAGCCTGCATTCTGCTGGTCAGCAGGAATGTGACAGAAGAATTTTGCATCATGCATAGTACCTTGCACATACTAGACGCCAAACTGAGGAGTGCAGTGCCTCTTCTGAAATCTCTCCTGTGTAAGTGTTTGGAGGTGAGAATGGCACCAGGTGTTAGACCGGTGGGGTCAGACCGGACCTTGGTTCATCGACCTTGGTGCTTGAGTTCTGGCTAGGAAAGAATTCAGAGCCAAGACTCAAACTATGGGAGAAAGTTTATTTAGAAAGTCACAGAGGTAAAAGAAATGGGCTTAGGAAACAAGTTACAGAGGCAAAAGGAGGGTCTTTGGAGCTTAGGAGAGAGAAGTAAAAGTAACATGCCTAGAGGGAGAGAGGAAGGGGAGGGGAAAAGCTCAGACATGCTCCCAGAAAGCAGAATGCACTGGATCCTCCTGGGTCCTCCAGCCTAAGGGCCTTTAAGAGAGGGGATTTTAGGGGCAATTCCAGGGGAAGATCTTAATAGAACATTCATCAGCTTTCCAGGTGTGTCCTTTCAGGGTCGTGATCTCCACTGATTGGTCAGTGCCGTGCCGAGGCACAGTGTCATTAGTCAATGCAGCTGGTCCTGATGTCTGTTGTGGCATCACTTGTTTGGTTTCTCTGCTTTTCTGGGCCTGGAGCTGAAACACAGCTGAGGTCTAAGTTTATTTGATGTGGGTCAGAACCTCATTGTCCTGGGGGTTTAATGCTTAAGGGCTATTCTCTGGCCCCCTTGTTCATTCCCCCTCTAAGGGGGTCTAAACAGCATGACTAGCAACATGCCAGGGGAGGAAAGGTCAGGGGAGGCTCTGAACTGAATGAGCAGTGATATGAAAGGTCAAGGGGTCTAAACCACATGACCAGGGATATGATAGGGGAGGAAAGGTCACCCTGGGGGCGAGGTCCTTGTTTTTCCAATTTTGCCCCTTGCTAGGCACCCAGGGCTCTTGCCCTGGTGATCTTTTGTACTTGGCCTATTGTCCTTGCTTTGCTCATATCTGTCTCACTGCCCACCACGCAAGGACAATTTAAAGGGGCAAGGATGGCTCATTTATATAATCTTTTTTATCCACTCAAATTAGCCCTTCATTTAAGATTTAAAATTCCTCCTGATGCTGCACAACAGAAACCACTGGGACAAGCACGTATCTTTTGAAACGGTATCATGAAGTCCTCCAGCTGGTTAAGAAGACTTTAAGCCCACCCCGAACACTCACCGCAAGCCCTTTCTTTTAAAAGAACAAACCTAGCATTCTGGGCACATATATCATGATTGGAAAGAGCCACAAAGGAAAACCAAGAAGGCAGCAGGCTCAATTATCAGCATCAAAACTGCTGAGCACTTGAAAAAGCATCGCAATGAAAGTAATTATAGCTCTAGCTTCACACTGCCCATGTCTGGTCCCTTAGGCTGTAAAGCTCACGCTGACATTATATTCTCCCCTTGTTTATGTAGTTGGTCTCGAGGGCAGGGAGCATTTATCCTGACTAATCCGTGTGCTGTAAATCTAGCTCCTGATGCCTACAGCCCTGCTTGCTTGGGGTGGGCACCCACCAGTCCTGCCTGGCCAGGGCTGTTCTCACCCTGAGGGGAGATTCCTTGGCACAGTGTATCCCAAATTCCACTATTACCAACATGATGGAAATTTCAGAGTACCCAGGACTTGAGTCGCCCAGTGTACACACACTGAGAGTTTGACTCTGCATAGTAAAAATGCCAAAATCCATACAGAGCCCTATGGTTGTTAGTAAAATGTCTTCACACCCACAGTCTATTTGATTCTCAGAACAATCCCTGAAGTTGCCAAGGCAATTATCAAATGCAGTTTAATTAGAATTCTTTGGTAGCAAGCAACAGGAACCAATTTTGGCTAATTTCAGCAAAATGTAAATTTATGGGGGTGATAAAGGAGGCTCACATAATTGAAGGAACAGCTAAAGAACCAGACTGAGATGAGCTGGCTCACAGTGTCCACCCTTGGGATGCCTATGGTTAGGAGTTAGGGTATGGGAGAGGGTCTAACAGGCCCAGCCGGGGCCAGCACCCCACCCTCCCTTCACCGACAGAGTGCTGTCAATCTGATCGCTGGGGAGGGCTCAGTGGGGCCAGAGAGGAGGAAGGCTATTCCCCCAAATGGATCTGAGATGCTCTTACCAGAGAAGACTTGTGGAGGTTGGTGAGTCAAAAGTCATAGTGTATACCACTGTCCCTATTTCACAGATGAGTAAATCAAGGCACCAAGAAGTTCAGCGATTTATCCAGAAAACCACAGAAGAGAAGCCAGGACTATAATTCAAGTTTTCCCACTGAAGTGCAATGAGCTCCTCCCATTCCACTTCTGATTTTATTGTGGAAACTACATGAGAACAGCAAAGACCACATTGAGAATAATCACCTCTCACTCCATCACGATGACTGTTGCCCATTTCCTCTCGGATTTGTCCCCTGTACGTTTTCTTTTCCACATGGCTTCAATTCCAGTGTCCCTGTACCCTTCCCACTCGCTGGTCTGCGAGGCTCTTTGGGCTGGTGAATTCTGCTGACTTTGGTTTGCAAAGAGCAAACCACTGACAGGATATGGCAGTTTTGTTTGGGGTCAGTGGGTCCCTTGTAAGTTATACCAATGGAAATTTACAAGGACAAAGGCAGCCTTTCGCTCAAGATCTAAAATTCCTTTGATATTACACAGCAGAGACCATTGGAACAAGCACTTATGAAACTATGGTTTGAAGTTGATGCCAGGCTTTTGCTGAGGTGAATGGGTGGGTTACTGGGCAGTGGGAGATTAGGGTACACTCTCTGTTAACAGGCTGTTCTTTGATGGAGTAACAGATGTGAAAACAACACAGTTCAATATTGAGCGCCTTTCAGGCCTCCCTTTAATTTTAAGGTTGCGGAGTAGGAGGAGCAGATGGATGTAGTGAGACACAGGCCTGAAGTCACGTGATAAATCAGGCACGAGCCCAGAGAACCAGATCCACGTTTTCCTCATTCCAAAGGCACTGGGTCAGACCAGAACCCTTTTATTCCAGGTGCTGCGTTCCAGATGAGTTCACAGTCAGTGTGGGCCCCCCAACGAGCAGATCCCTGTCCTGGGTGGTGAACAAGAGAGTGGCAGTGGCCCCAAACCAACAAATGGAGCTCTGAGGGGCTGTGGAATGTGGGGGGGCCTCTAGAATGGAACCTCTGTGCTATGGCGTCCTTGTTGGCTGGAATCTGGGGGACACAGGGACGGCAGCATTTAAACTTACAGCAGCTTTTCTGTTTTTCTAGATGGAAGACTGAATTGTTCTTTACAGTTGCATCTTTGAGGGGAAAAGATTTCAAGTCTTCTTGGCTTTGTCCTAGAGTTCTTTGGAGAGCACCCTGCAGCCATATAGAGGCAAAGAACCCTTTCCTGGTGTTCTGTTCGGCTCTTGTCTGTGACCAAGCCAAACAATGTCAGATCTGGGCCAGAACCACACGCATTTACTACCCTACACCCAGACAGCTTCGTCTCTCACACACAGTGGGTAAGGGTTCCTTCCCTCACGACAACTGTGGTGACAGGACTCACGGCATTGTGCGATACTCTGCCAGCTGGCATCTCAGCGGTCTGGACCCTAAGAGAGGTCCGCTGACCCCCTTCTTCTTTCTTGCCCAGTGTGGGGGAGCAGATCTGGTGAGAATGGCTTTCTTGGTTCTTGGCTGGGAGCTTCAGGCGAACAGCTTGGATTTTGCCTAGGGGGTGGTGAGTGGTTATTCTAATTTATCAATAATCAGATTTTGTTAGAACCCTATTAAGGGAAGAAAAATGTGCATTTATGACTTAGTTCTTTAAAAAAAACGCATCCTTTGAATTTACCAGTCTGATAGCAGAATGACAGAATTGCACTCTGCATGTTACTATGCTGACTGTAAAGCTGATCCAGGACAGGGTATATCTTTTCCCTCTTACTGATCTTTGGGGAAGCAGAGGCCCAAGACCCTGGGGAAAGTCACTACGATAATAGCACTTCTGAATGGGGTGGTTGTTGGATAAACCATGTATTTCATCTTTGCCTTTGAAACACTCAAAGAATGAAAAAGACAAGTTGGTAATGATGAGTCCAGGACACACCCAGTAGCAGTTAGACTGTCCCTCCCAGGTAAGCTGATGTGTCTGGAAGGCCTGGGCCCAGGGACTCTGTGTGTAGTTGTATGTGGCATTTACTTTTAAGATTTTTCTTTTCTGTTTTGTAATTCTCCCCTATTATCTCCAAATCTTCAATACATTTTTGTAGAAGTTACAGCCTGACCTTAGAGTTGGGGAAACTGAGGGAGGAGCTTGCATCTATGCTGAGGGGAGGCGTATGGGAAGTGTGGTGCAGCTGGCGACCAGCATTTTGGTGTGGCAGGAGGTGGCTTGCAAGGCCTCCTAGAGACAAGACAGCTGGCCAGCAGCCGCCTGAATTGGTGGACTGTGCAAACCTTCCATGGGATTTCCAGAAGCCCTTCAGAAGGAAACCTGGTGAAAGATGGGGTTTCTGGAAGCTGGGTGCAATGGTGGCTGGACTATGGTTGCTTGGGCATTAAGGGGTGTATGGGTAGCACGGAACCAAAAGGACAAGTGTCTTGTAGAGCCTCCCCTCCCCCAAACTTAATTCTGATGACCCCCGGATCCTGTGCCCTTCTCCTCGCTCTTCTCCTGTGCTCTTCTCCTCAGAGCTCTGGCTCAGCCCCTTGGTCCACCTCCTCTGTGCCCCTGGGGAGCCCAGGCCTCACTTCCTTTCTATGATGACAGGTTACGATGAACACAGGGTTGTGTGTGGAGGAAAAGGTGACCCCCACTCTCCCATTGCTTGGCTAAGATTCCGGCTTATGTGGCCCACCTCCTGTCTGTCAACAGTGTTTCAGGAACTTGGATGAAGAAGACAATAACTCCAGAGAGAAGGGTTTTGTGGCTTCAAAACCACCCGATTGACTGCTATGTTTTCAGAGGGCCTGGGATCCAACTTACGTTGGAGAAGAGGAAGTTAGTGGGGAAATAAATGCCTAAATTCCATAAACATTGAAAAAATTATTCATTTAGAAATAGATGGTTTCTTCGTTAGTACATAAAATAACTTAGACACTCCATTGAGTAATATTTTGGATCTTATTTTTATTTATAAACTTTCTCATTCCACAAGTTATTTTGAGTTCATTTGTAAAGAACTCACAATGTAAAAGAAAAAGCAGTTGAGGGAATTAGAGTGAATATAAAATAAAAGATAAAATTCAGGATACAGAAAGCAGAAAAGGCTCAACGTCTTCTTCCAAATGGAAAAGCAATGAAGCAGCGGGCCCTTGGTGGCATGTGGGAGGAGGAGGTTTTGTTCTTGGCTCAGTCAATGAGACTTGAATATCTCTCTACTTTTACCTATAACATTTTTTCCAGAAAGAGAAATACTCCCACTTCTATAATTGCTGACTTCAGTTGCCTCCATTTCTTCTGTCTACTCCACTGTCCTTGGCCTTTTCTCTTCTCTTCTGTCATACACACTCCAGGGTCGAGACAAGACAAACTGTGGCTTCAAAACCATGGACTCTTAACTCTTGTTTTGCCATTTTCCCCCAACTCTAGACTACAGTTTTAAACTTCTTGCTAGATGTTTTTACCTCCAGGCCCTGCAGACATCTCATGCTTAACATGTCCAAAGTGGGACTGACTTGTGTGTCTGCATCTATATTTTCTAAATTGGTGAATGACATTTTTTGTTTGGAATGTCCCATGCCTTGTCTTTTCTGTCTGGGGAATTACTATTGGCCTTTGAAGCCCTTCTCAGAGGTCACTCTCTCTCTGCCATGCTCATCAAGTTGTCAGGACAGAGTAGTTGCTGTCTCTTCTGTGTCCCCGCTGTGTGGGAGGCCTTTTCTTTGGTCACTGCGCTTATGTACTACCGTGATCATTTGTTTGTATGTCTTATTCTAGAGCTTGCTTTGACTAAATACATATATCAGGATCCAGCACAGTGTTTAGCATGTAGGAAGTACTCCATAAATGCTTGAGAAGGTAAAGAAGTTGTTTTTCTTTCTCTCTCCCTTCTTTCTCCCCACTCCCTCCCTCTTTCCTCCCTCTTTCCTCCCTCTCTCCCTCCCTGTCTTTTTTCCTTCCTTAGGTTTAGTGCCCATGTTTACTTGTACGTATTTTATTGGGAAACACTTTCTTAATTGGCAGGAAAATAGTCACTGTTATTAAAGTGTGAAGATGCAGGTGCTCAGCCTAAGGAAGCAAAGCTCCACTGAGACTTATCACTTTTGTAGGACAGGAATATCTACAGGAGAAAGAAACAAAGAACTCCTACAGAAGTGATAGTAATAAAAGCAAAGCATGATATTGCTTTGGTTTCCAATCAAGAGCTATATAAAAATGATGCTGTGCTCCAAAACTGAGCAGTCAAAGTCATTTGCCTGGACTATGATAAAAAGTTTGCCTGCAGCTGATTTAATGCACAGCTGTTTGCACCTCTGAAACATTCCAGAAGCTATTGAAACTATTGTGTTCAGGGAGATTACTCAAAGCAAGATCTCCCGAAGCCTGGAAACACTAGGGCTTGATCAAGTTAAGCATCAATAGATAAGTACGTAAAAAAAACAACTAAGAACTTTCCATAAATGATTAAGTATTTATGTTTCTTTGAAGCTTGCCCTATATTATGCAAATGCACCACAGTTAAATGTTTGCTACACTAACTTGGAGAAAGGATATGGTCAATGGTAAAACAATCCCCGAAATACAAAACCCCTCAAAAGAAAGTGTACGGCTTCTGGAGGAAACAAGACGGCAGCGTAGGGAATCGCTGCACCCGCCGCCTCCGCAACCACATCAAAATTACAACTAAAACTCAGAACCACCATCACTCAGAGCCTCCTGAGATCTGGCTGCACAGAAGCCCCACAACCAGGGAGCTGAAGCAGCACCGAGAGCGGTAGGAGGGGCGCAGACATGAGCAGATCAGGGCTGAATCTGGGAGACGGGGCCGCGGGCCCACACCTGGTGCCCCGGGGTAAACCCGGGAGGGAATCTTGGTGGTGGGGGTTTCCCGGAGGAGGGAGGGGTCCCACCCCACAGCAGGCCCCCAGCCCAGGGCTCCAGGGCCAGGATGAGACGTCCCCATAGCTTCAGGCTGTGAAACCAGCGGGGACTGTCGCTGAGGGTCTCGGAGGCTGCGGGAGCCCCAGCAGCTCCTCCTAAAGGGCCCAGCACGGACTCACTCGGACGCTCCCTCAGAGCCCAGCGCCGGGCAGCAGCCTGAAAGGACCCGGGACACTCGGGAGGAACTAACCTGCCTGAAATCCGGGCGAGAGCTGGAGGGGCGGCTTCTTCCCAGGCAGAAGGGCCGGCAGAGGCCATGGATCCTTTGGCGAGTCCTCCCCACACGCAGCCGGCAGGCAGGCGCCATATTTGAATCCCCAGCACCTGACTCCCACCTTTGGCCCCGCCCCATGATTCCTGGAGGCCACGCCCCTCCCCACCTGCAGCTCATCCAGGCCATTTCCAGGGGCTTTCCTGTGCAAGTGGCCTCTCAAGCCTCATGCTTAGGACTTTCCTAAAATCTCTCAAACAAGCAGCAGCGGGTCCCATACAGCTTGATAAGTGGCCCCAGGCCTGGCACTAGCGGCAGCTGCATTGGTTCAAAGCTTGGCCTCTCCTGGGCAACTCCAAGCCCAGCACAAGTAGCAGCCAACTCCGGTTTGCCGTGTAGCTCATGCTGGGTGGCCCTGGGCAAGGCACTGGCACCGGCTGGCTTTGTACCTCCCGGGAGGCCCCAGAGACAGTGCACCTTGTGGTCAGACTTGACCACGCTGGATTCCAACTCTACCACATCCATGGGTGACACACTCAAGGGGCTCACTTAGTGAACACCAAAGCCCCACCTAAGTAAATCCTGCTCCATAGGGGTGTTTCCAGCACAGCAGCTCTTTGGCTGTAGTTGCAGCTGGTCCTCACAGTGGATTGGCCAGGGGGTCAATTCCTCCCAGTGATTCCAACAGCAACCAAGCTCAACTACAACAGGACAGTGCACACAGCCCACACAGGGGAGCACCTAGAAGGCCCAGCTCAAGTGACTGGGGAGGCCGAGCCCCTGGACCCTACAGGACACCTACTACACAAAGCCACTCTACAAGTTCCAGGAGACATAGCAGCTCTGCCTAATACATAGAAACAAACACCTGGAAGCAGCCAAAATGCAGAGGCAAAGAAACATGTCACAAAGGAAAGGACAGAAGAAATCTGTAGAAGAAGAACTAAATGAAATAGATCCAAGCAAGCTAACAGATACAGAGTTCTGTTAACAGATTCAGAGTTCTTATTTTGTGAATAAGGTTGCTCAAGCATATTAGTAAGAGTATTACAAAAACAACTGAGAAAATCAATGACATAATAAAGTACCAATTTGAAATGAAGGCTTCACATACTGAAATGAAGAATAAGTTACAGGGAATCAACAGTAGGGTAGAGGATGCTGAGAATCAAATCAGCAATTTGGAACATGAGGAAACAAAAAACACCCAACCAGAAGAGCAAAAAGAAAAAAGAATCCAGAAATACGAAGACAGTGTAAGGAGCCTCTGGGACAACTTCAAGTGGCCCAACATTTGTATTATTGGGATGCCAGAAGAAGAAGAAAGAGACCAAGAAATTGAAAACCTATTTGAAAACATAATTACAGAAAACTTCCCCTACCTGGGGAAAGAAATAGACTTACAAGTCCTGGAAGCACAGAGGGTCCCAAACAAGAGGAATCCAAAGAGGCCCACAGCAAGACACATCGTCATTAAAATGCCAAAGTTAAAGACAAAGAAAGAATCTTAAAAGCAGCAAGAGAAAAGCAATTAGTTACCTACAAGGGAGCACCCATACGACTGCCAGCTGATTTCTCAACAGAAACTTTACAGGCCAGAAGGGAGTGGCAAGAAATATTCAAAGTGATGAAAAACATGGAACTACAACCAAGATTGCTCTACCCAGCAAAGCTATCATTTAGAATTGAAGGTCAGACAAAGAGCTTCTCAGACAAGGAAACGCTAAAGGAGTTCATCACCACCAGACCAGCACTACAGGAAATGTTGAAGGGTCGTCTTTAAGAAGAATCTAATGAACAAAAGAATCTGATGAACTAAATAGATCCAGAGACATTGACACATGCAACAGACAATCATATTTCAGAGGAAAGAGGGAAGGGGGGGTGGAAGGTGGGAAGAGATTAACCAAAGAAGTTATATGTATATAAGCATAACCCATGGACACAGTGAATAATGGGGTGAAGGCCTAGGGAGGGGGTGGGAGTGAGGTAGAGGGGGTCAGTTGGGGGGGGAAATGGGATACCTGTAATACTTTCAACAATAAAGATAAATTTAAAAAATCCTCAAAAGACTGATTCATCTTAAAAATATTAAGGATGACTTTATATATTTAAGATGTCAAATATTTATGATGTATTTTGGACTTTTTGATGGGCAAAGACCCCATCCTCAGATGGGCAAATAATACCACTAAGAATTTTTCAGTGTGGAATGACACATAGGTCAATGGAACAGAATAGAGAGCCCAGGAATGAACACATGCCTTTGTAGTCAATTAATATTTAACAAGGAGGCAAGAACATACAATGGGGTAAAGATAGTCTATTCAATAAATGGTGTTGGGAATACTGGATTGAACATGCAAAACAATGAAACTAGGCCACCTACTTATATCATACACAAGAATAAACTAAAAAATGGGTTAAAGATCTATATCTTAGACTTGAAATCATAAAAATCCTAGAAGAAAACATAGGCAGTAAAATCTCGAACATTTCTCATAGCAATATTTTTTCTGATATATTTCCTTCGGCAAGGAAACAAACCATCAAAATAAACAAACGGGACTACATCAAACTAAAAAGGTTTTGCTCAGCAAAGGAAACCATCACCAAAATGAGAAGACAACCCACTGAAAGAGAGAACATATTCACTGATACATCTGATGAGGTTACTATCCAAAATTTATAAAGAACTTCTAAAACTCAGCATTAAAAAGCCAAACAATCCAATTAAAAAATGAGCAAAGGACCTGAATAGACACTTCTCCAAAGGGGACATGCAGATGGTCAATGAAAAGGTGCTCAATGTCACTAATTATCAGAGAGATGCAAAAAAACCCCACAATGTGATATCACCTCCCACCTGTCAGAATGGCTATGATCAATAAGTGAACCAGTAAGTGTTGGTGAGGATGTGGAGGAAAGGGAACGCTCATGCACTGTTAGTGGGAATGCACACTGGTGCAGCCACTGTGGAAAGCAGCATGGAGCTACCTCAAAACATTTAAAATGAAACTGCTTTGTGACCCAGTGATTAGACTTCTGGGAAATTATTCAAAGAAACAAGAAACACTAATTAGAAAGCATATGTGCACCCCATGTTCATTGCAGTGTTATTTACAATAGCCACGATTTGGAAGCAGCCCAAGTGTCCATCAGTAGATGAGTGGATAAAAAAATCTGTGGTGCGGTGCCTGGCCGTTGTTGTTCAGTGGTTGAGCGTCGACCCAAGAATCAAGAGGTCACAGTTTGATTCCTGGTCAGGGCACATGCCTCATTGTTGATCGGTCTGTTTGGATTTTCCAGTTCTTTGTGCTTCAGTTTAGGAAGGTTATACATTTCTAAGAACTTGTCTGTTTCTTCTAGGTTATTGAATTTTGTGGCATATAGTCTTTCATAGTAATTTTGTATGATCTTTTGTATTTCTGTGGTATCCGTTGTAATTTCTCCTGTTTCATTTCTGATTTTGTTAGAGTCTTTTCTCTTTTTTCTTTAGTGAGCCTAGCCAGAGGTTTGTCAATTTTATTAATCCTTTAAAAGAACCAGCTCTTTGTTGCATTAATATTTTGTAGTCTTTGTGTTCTCTGTTGCATTTAATTCTGCTGTAATTTGTATTATTTCCTTCCTTCTGCTGACTTTGTGCTGCATTTGTTTTCTTTGTTTTTTTCTAGTTTTTTAAGATGTGATGTTAGGTTGTTCACTAGAGATTTTTCTTGTTCCTTGAGATAGGCTTGTAATGATATAAACTTTCCTCTTATTACCACTTTTGCTGCATCGCAAAAGTTTTAATATGTCAAATTGTCATTCTCATTTGCCTCTGTGTATATTTGATCTCTCTTTTTATTTCTTCTTTGACTCGGTCATTTTTTAGTATAACGTTGTTTAATCATTACATATTTGTGGTTTTCCCCACTTTCTTTTTGGAGCTAATTTCCAATTTCAAAGCATTGTGGTTGGAGAATATACTTGGTATGATTTCAATCTTCTTAAATTTGTTGAGGCTAGTTTTGTGTCCCAGCATATGGTTGGGAATGTTTCCTTGAGAATGTTTCATGTGCACTGGAGAATGTATAATCTGATGTTCTGAGATAAACAGCTCTGCGAATATTGATTATGTCCATTTGGTCAAATGTGTCATTTAAGGCCAATATTTCTTTATTGATTATCTATTTGGATGATCTATTCATAGCTGTCAATGGGTGTATTTAGGTCCCCTACTATAATTATATTTTTGTCAGTTTCTCCCTTTGGTTCTGTTAGTAATTGCTGCATGTATTTTGGTGCTCCCTGATTGGGTGCTTATATAAGTGTTGTGTCTTCTTTATATAGTGTCCCTTTTATCATTAAAAAATGTTCTTCTTTGTCTCTTGTTACCTTTTTTTATCTTAAAATCTATTTTGTCAGATATAAGTATGGCTACGCCTGCTTTTCTCTGGCTGCCATTTGCTTGGAGAATCATTTTCCACCCTCTCAATTTGAGTTTATATTTGTACTTGTAGCTGACAATGTGTCTCCTGAAGGCAGTATAAGGTTGGGTTTTGTTTTTTGATCCAATCTGCTACTCTGTGCCTTTTTATTGGTAAGTTCAGTCCCTTTACATTGAAGGTGATAATTGATGCATGAGGTTTTCCTATAGCCATTTCATCTTTTATTTTCTGGTACGAAGTTCTGGGTCTCTATTATTTCTTTGCTCGGTGTTTATGTCTTTTGTTTTAATTTGATGGTATTCTATGGCTTTTCTCCCTGTTTTCCTCTTTTTAAGATTCAATATCTTTGATAAAGTACTCTTTTATTTGTTGATTTTATTTCTGAGTTCATTAACCTGGCTATCTGTGTGTCTTCTTGTATCTCACTGAATTTTTTTCAGAATGGCGATCTTGAGTTCTCTGTCATTTAAATCACACATTTCCATGCCTTTACATTTATTTTTCTTGAGGTTTTTTATTTTCTTTCCGAGCTGGCTTGGTTACCCATGGTATTTGATAGATTCTTTCTTTGCTTAGGCATCTCTGGGAATAAAATATATTTTTTTGAGTGTCATTTCTCTGTTTAGGTTGATAAGAAGTCTTTCTTTTATTTTTCAGTAGGTGGCGCTAAAGCACATTTAAAAATTGTTTTCAATTTCAATTTTTATTTTTAAAAGTTTCTCTCGGATCTCTGTGAAACAGTGGAACATGCCCTGTATTCCCTGAGGAGATGGGTGTTTCTTCTGTGAACAGGATGCCTCACCCTGGCACCACCCTTGGGGGAATATGGTGGGCGATGGGGTTCCAAACCCGTGGAACCCCGGTGCTGTCCACTGCAACCAGCTGCGGTGGGCGGGGCAGCCACCGCTGGTGGGGGCGAGGGAGGGGGAGGCAGGCTGGGGCATTTGTGGCTTTGCTCTCCTCCCAGTGAAGGTGACTGCCAGGCCTCAGCCCCTCTCCTCTGTCTCTCCACTCCTGTCACTGGGAATAGCTGCAGCATGTGCGGGCTGCTCAGGGGAAAACGCTTCTCCACTTCTCAGGGCTGCAGATAATGTGCGCTCAGCCCAGCACTCACTGCTACAGCTTCTGGGGCTGCTGCGTGCTCTGGGGAGGAGAGGGAAGGAGAGCCCCGGGAGGTGAGGGGAGGGTGTCAGGCTGCAAGGCTTTGTGTTTCTGCCTGGTGACGGGGGCTGCCGGACACTGTGGCTGCACCTCTGTGCTCCGCCGTCCCCCTCCGGGTACTGGGCTCAGCCGCTGCACACGGGGACCACTCAGGCAGGAATGCTCACTGTATCTCTCTGCTCTTGGGCACTACAGGGAACCTACAATTCCTCCCTTCTCCCAAGACCCACAGAGGGCTCTGGTTTGATATTTTAAATATCAAGTTCTCTTAGCAGGGGAAGGTGAGGAGTATGGAATTAAGTATGGACTCATGTTCTCATATTTCCGTATTAAATTCATCCCTATTAGATGCACATGTCCTTCTCAATATACATTATCATTTTAACAAGGATTTACAGGAATCCTGTGGGGAGAGGCTAGTGCTGGAGGGAAGAAAAGAACAGAAGTGAGACAGGTCAGTGGGGGGAGTGCAGCCACCAAGGGGAGATGAAGCTTATCAACAGAAAGGGTGTCTAGAGGGTGAAAAAGGACTGCTGGGCTCAAGGGCAGATAGTCTCAAATAAGACCCCAGTTACTGGAGCCAGGGTCCAGGGACCCCCAGACCACATGGACATTGTGTCTTTTAGTACCGTTCAAGCACTACTGGCTGGGAGCAGCTTTACTTTCTCTTGATTAGATTCAGGATTACCTTCAAGTGTGGGGCTGGGTTGTTTCATGATGGTGGAAGGTTTGAAAATGAGCTAGCAGCAACAGCAGCTACTGCTCCCTGTGGGTTGCTCCAGGCTGGGCTTCTGCTCTGTAGGTAGACTCTTGGCTTTCAGGAGCTGATTTCTCTTTAGCCTCAGTTTTTTTTTCTCCTTCCAATTGGTGGATTAGAGTTCATAATTTATCATTAAAAAAGCAACAACCCCTCATAAGAGAGCGCCTTCTGTGTTCTGGCTTTCTTTGACCAGCTGTTTATCCAGGGCACACAACCCATGAAGTGAAGAATCCAGTGCGCTCACCAGACCCCTCAAATTCTGAAAGAATCTTGTCAGGTAGAACTTTTAAAACATCATTGTATAGATGAAAAATCACAGGCCAGAAGAAGTTGAACAATTTGCTAGAGGTCACAAAGCTAAGTAGGGGCTGAGCTGGCTTTGGAACCATCTGGCCTTCACACCTGCATGTTATCTGCTGTCCCAGAACAAGAAAGTCATTTTCATCCTTTGGGGCTTAGAAAATAATCTCACATCTCTAATTCATAGTGAAATTTCTTGATGAAATTCAAGAGAATGGAGACTGGGCAAAACTCTGAAAAGTACATTGGCTCAGCTGCCTTTAGGAGAGTCAAGTCCATAGAAATACATTAAGAAATATATTATGAACCACAAACCTGTCCAGTGGAGGCTATGATATGATGGATGCTCAGTCTGAGTTCATCAGCTCAGCTTAGGCTTGATTTTGTGGCTGAGTGAACCCTTGTGCTTAGGGAAGTTCAGCAGTGAGGAAATCTGTGGGACTCCAGATATCTCAGCATCTTTATAGACCAGCGGGGCATTGGCTTTACCATATGGTAAACATTTAGTTCTATTGTTTTCACTGGAAGGATCGGGCTTGTTATATTTTATCTTGGCTGTTCTAATAATATCTGGAATGATCAATAAAATGCATTAATTAATTAATTCAACAAATATTTATTGAGTGCCTACTAAGTGCCAAGTACTGGGCTACTTTCAAAGATGGGCAGTGCATGCTCTAGATCAGTGCTGTCCAATAGAATTTTCTACGATGATGGAAATGTTCTGAATCTGCGCCGTTCAGTATGGTAGTTATTAGCTTCATATAGCTAGTGTCACAGAGGAAATATATTTTTAATGAGTTTTAATTGGTCTAAATAGCCACATGTGCCCTGGCTGGAGTGGCTCAGTTGGTTAGAGCATCATCCAGTGCACCAGAAGATCACAGGTTCTATTCCCAGTCAGGGCACATACCTAGGTTGTAGGTTCAATCCCCAGGATCAGGGTGGGTACGGGAGGCAACTGATCGATGTATCTCTCTCATATCAATCTCTCTCCCTGACTCCCTCTCTCTAAAAAATAAATAAATAAAACGCTATATGTATCCAGGGACTACCAGATTGGACAGCAAAAATCTTGATTAGTCTTGGGTTGTATTTTGAAAAGTTACAAATCAGAAAACATTGTATATACTGGAAACATGTTTGTTAAAATTTTAGTTAACAATATACACTAATATATGATTATAATAAATGTTGTAAGTAAAACTTCTACGTATTGATTTATTCAAAGACATTTAGATGGTGTCTTCTATGTATCAGACGCAATGCTAGACCTTGTGGGGGGAATAAAATGATGTGTAAGACCTAGTCCATGTTCTTAAGAAGCTCACAGCTTTATAGATAAGTGTCCATGCCCACATATATACATTTACATGTCCACACATATAAGTACCAGGTAATCAATTGCCGAATGCCCTTAGGCAAGTATTCCTCACAACCACAAGGTGGCTGACAGTTCCAGGTCATCAGATCTAAAGAAAAAGGGGCATTTCTTTTTAAAACAAGGAAACCTTTCCCCCAGCTCACTTCCTCTCATATCTCCTTGGCCATAATTTTAGCACATTTCCATGCCTAAACCAACCTTGGCAAAAAGAATGTAATTACCATGACAGGTTTAGACTGGTCAGGATTTACTCCTGTGGGTCCTTCTCTTACGATGGATACATGAACAAAATCAGGGTTCTGCCAGCAAGGAACTGGGGTGGTGGAATGAATGTTGAGGAGGTGATAACTGTCCCTCTGAAAAATCACCTATCCTCCAAATCAGAATGGGCCTCTTCAGTCACTGCCTTCATCCATTCCCCTGTCATAGCACAAACAGCGTAGAGTGTGATAGTGTGTTTGCTCAAGGGCTGGATTTCCTATTAAGGATTGTGTCCCAGCAGCACACCCTTCTCTGTTAAATTGTGAGCTCACTGTGGGGGTAGGCCATGCTTTATTTGTCTTTGAAAGCTTGACACCCAGCACAGTTTCTTGCATACATAGAGCTCAATAAACATTTGTTGGACTGAATTATACATTTATTCAAGTACACGTCAATATCTTCTTTCCTCATTTATTCTTTCAGAGACCACACCTGTTGGTCTGGATTGCAGCTGGAATTGAAAAGCAAATTTATTTCCACTCAATGCAGAAGTGTCAGAGTGAGCAGGCAGGTGGCAGCTGACGCATGGAAATGAGCTCAGGAGAATCACATCAATAGACAATAACTGTTAGATACTTTGGAAGCGAACCCAGCTAAACAATGGCACAGAAGTTAAATGTGCTGTGAATGTAGAAACTTCCAAATGGATGCAAGAATCAAAGTCTTTTAGAAGCTGATGTAACTGGCACTCGGAGAACGTCTATATTAATTCACATGGACTGTAAAAACATAATCTTATCTAGCATCTTCAATTTACAGCCCTTGTTATTTTCTCCCTTTATTTTCACCTTTCCTTTTCTGCCTTACTTCCTAACTCCTGGGTATCTGACTCTAGTACATCTGCAGTCTTTCAGCTGGGATGTTTATGGGGTGTCAGATACCTACACACTGAGAGCTCTTCCTGTCTCTGTGAATTAGATGTTAAGAGACAGAAAACAGGGCACAAGACCACGTACACCTTGGCTCTGAGTTAGATCATCTGAAAGCTATGTACCTGGACCTCATTATCTTAGCTCCCCACAGGAACGCATCCAACAAATCAAGATTTAATGTCATGTCTTCAGCTTTTATAGAGGGCAGCTGACACACAAATGTTCTTTTGAAGAACAAACCTGGGTATTTTACAGAAGTACGGTGGAGGACTTTATCTATCATGTTACCCAAAATCCTTTTTATAAGAACCTGTAAGGCAAGAAAAGGTTTGTTTCTCCAAATGAACATTATATTGACCTAACAGTGACAAGTATATCCCATACTGTCACAGGGGTCTCAGGGCTAAATTTTGCCACTAATGGCAGCATTTGTCACATCCTGGTGACTGGTGGCATCCATTTATTTCCTTCTTAACTGAGTTTGATTTGGACTTTATTTTTTATTTTTCCTTTGTATATTGTGATTGATTACCTAAGTTGCCTCAAATGTTTATGAATATATGTGCATGTGTTTTGTTTCTACTTACCTACCCACCTACCTGCTTAGCTATGTATATGGTGCATGTCTCCACCGGCCTGGACTTTTTAAAAGAGTAACTTAGTTGTTTTTCCTTTCCTTCTTTGACCAGATTTTCTAGGCATTACCTACAAAAATATGGAAGGTTCAGAGACAGATGTGGAATGGAACTTGACAATGAGGTGGGAGATCTAGGTCTGATTCCAGCTTTGACTCCTGCTAAATGTCTGATCTTGGGCAAGTCATTTAGCCCCATAGGTGTTTCACTTTGGCCATTTGAAAAATTATATCCACTTCACCTACCTCATAGAATCAGAGCGAGGACATATCAGCTTAAGTGTGGTAATATATATAAGGTTGTAGATAAAGTGTTTATTAGGATAAAGTCTTTGGTCAGTAGCCAGGGCAGATTAATTGGACTCGAAGGTCTTCTCTTAAGTGTTTTCTTCCAATAATCCTAACATTTCCACCTTTAGATCCCTTTTTTCAGGATCCTGTAGGAAACTTGTGTATTTCATGTGTTATTGACCCAATGAAGTCAGATTTCTATTTCAATGTACCCCTTTTATGGTTTTGTTAAAACTTTTGAAGAAAATGAATTGCTTTTTATTAAGTTTAGACTGCAACTAGTTCAGATTGAGTTTGTATGTTAGAATGCCTTTTTGAAATAGAATGTCGTGGGTAAAAGTTTTCAGGTGAGTCTGTCTTCTGTGGTTGTACCGTGAGGCTACAGTTCACTCATACACATCAGCACAGATTCAGTCTCCTTTCAATATTCCAGGTCGTGGTCCATGTGGTAGAGAACTGAGATCCAAGGTGAGAGGGTGTAGGGTAAATAAGTTGTGGAGAGTGGAGTAGGAAGGCAGGGTGGGGGATGGAGTTTTCCGCAGCATGCAGTATTCAGTATCAGGCCCCAGGTAAGCTTTCTCCATAGAGAATGAGGGAAGCTGGTGAGAACTTGGGCTCCCAGCACAAGCACAGGCTGAACGTGACCTTGTAGAATTTAGGCCTCAAAATTATTTGCAAAATATTGCTCTTTTTACATGGTGTGGAGGAGACTGAAAGGTGACTTATGAATTCCATATATCCCTGGTATTTGCCAGTGGAAATTCCCAAGCAGAAAGACAGTAATTGGCTTCCTCAAAATTTCAGGGACCTCCCACCTCCAGCATGGGTATTTTGGCTTTGTGAAATAAGTGGGGTACATATTACCATTATCGTTTTGTTGATAAGGAAAACAAGGGGCCAGAAAGGTTTTGTGACTTGTTGAAATCACATCACCAGTTAAGGGCAGAGCTGGACCTGGGAGCCAGTGTTGGGAGAGAGAGTCCTCAGTCCTCATGGGCTCTTATGAGATGTGCCAAGACTGACAGCTCTTTTCCACATGCCATCTTCAGAGTTGTTCTTGCAGCTGGTACGCTTGAGAAAGGAGGTAACATCTCCCCACCACCGACCTCTAAAGAGCAGCTTGCTTACTGTTTGTAATAAAAGCACTGGATTCCCCAACCTCAGTGTTCCTGGGCGGTGACATGGACCCACCTCGTGTGCAATACTGACCTGGGCCCATTGGGTCACTTTTGTGGAACTCAAGGGCAAGACGAAATGATGCAAATAAGCTGATGATCATGTTGCTCCTTCTGTCGTGAGTAATCAGTCTTTTATTTTTAATCCAGGAGTCTCATGTCTCCCACCAGCACCCATGAAATAGAATCAAGCTAACTTGTGAGTTCGTAAGTAAGATAAAGTCACATCTTATACCTGATGCAGAACTTCCCACATCTGGGCTAGAGCTCCTCTTATGGTAATATCTTATGTAGACAATCCAAGAGGAAAAACAATGGTCACAAAGCTCATCTGATGGCATAACTAGATCTGCTCTAACTGCCCTCTTTTTTATTTTCTGGTCCTGGGCTTCTGTTAGCGGGCCTTCATTAGGTATCAAGAGTGTGTAACTGGCTGGTTGGTAAGCAGAGATCTCTGGAAGCCAGTGAGGCCAGTATAGGCTGTCCAGGGGAAGTGATAGGGAGGGAGCAGGGAGGAAAAGAGAGAATAGAAAGGGAAAAGAAAGACCATTTACAAAGATATTTAATGTTCCTTTAGCATTGTATGTACTTGTCATATAATAATAAAAAGAAATAGGGGTAGGGAAGATGTTCTGCTAAGGCAACTGCCTCCTTGAGGATCTAGGAAATGGGAGAGGGAAAGTAGAGCAGCTGGAAGAAGGGCTAACACTGGGAAAGATCATGCTGTGTGGTCCAAGGGAGACAAGGCCAACGCACCATCATGATCTTTCTCATAAGATATTCAAGCTACTTTTCACCTTGCTGACCACTTCCTTGCAAGAATCCTAAAGAAACTGTAGACAGAAAAAGAGTGATCTAACCATTAGTGAGTGCTCCAGGCTCTTTAAGCTGGACAAACCTCACACATCTGGTGCACAGAAAGTGAGGCCAACTCTGGCCAAGACATATCAATCATGAAAGAAATCTGAAACGATAGCAGTTGTTTCTCAAAATAACTTTTCCTTTATTGATTGAAGTAGATAGGCCTCTGTCATAAAACCTTTAATTGCTCATCAAATATTTGACTAAAATCAAGTAGTTTTCTTTCAGAGGAAATTAGAATTCTTAAGTCACTAACAAATGAAAGATTTGTAAAAAATTTGCCAAAGCACTCTGTGTATGTATACACAGTGGTTAATGGTCAATAAAGAGGTAATTTTATTCATTGCCTGGAGATTCTGTTTAATGTTTTAATTTAAAAAAACCATACCATTTATATGAGGTATCTAGTGTAGTCAAGTTCATAGAAACAGAAAGTAGAGTGGTGGATGCCAAGGGATGGGGGTGTGTGGAATGGGGAGTTTATGGGTACAGTTTCCATTTTGCAAGCTGAAAAAGTTCTGAAGATCTGTTGCATAGGAAAGTGAATATACTTAAAACTACTTTATATTATGTGTTTTGTATATTTTCCATAATTAAAAAGTTGCAGGGGACAGCAATGTAGGTAGTGAACACAGTATTGATTTTATAGTTTTAACTTCTCTAAATGAAAATGTTCATATTGTGGGAAGAGGCAAAGGTTAGAAAGCAAAAGACTTCTTTTTCACTGTATTTTATGCGGCTTCTCAGACAATTGATAAGTAGTAATTGAACATCTATTCAATCTAAAGAGGTATATATATATATATATATATATATATATATATATATATATATAGACATGAATATGTGGAATTTGAATATACTTCACATTTCACTAAAGGTCATTGTGTGTCATTAATTTTTCAGCCATTATAAACGATCGCTAATTAAAGAAGACTTTTCTGAGTATATATCAAAAGAGTTGAAAGCAGAGTCATAGAGATATATTTGCACACTTATGTTTATAGCAGCCTTATTTGTAAATGCCAAAAGGTGGAAGCAACCCACGTGTCTATCGGTGGATGAATGGCTACACAAATGTGGTCTATATATACAGTGGAATATTAGTCAGCCTTCAAAGGAAAGAAAATTCTAATGTATGGTAAAACATTAATAAACCTTGAAGACATTGTGCTAAGTGAAATAAACCAGTCACAAAAGGATAAATACTGTATGACTGCACTTACATGGGATACTTAGAGTTGTCAAATTCATAGAGACAGAAAGTGGAATAAGAGTTGCCAAGGAATTGTAGGCATGGATGGGTTGGGGCAGGGAGGGGATGGGAAGTTAGTGTTTAACGGATATAGTTTCAGTTTTGCAAAATGAGAAGAGTTCTGGAGATGGATGGTGGTGACTATCCCACAAAAATGTTAATGTACTTAATGCCACTGAACTGCACACTTAAAAATGGTTAAGATGGTAAATTTTACCACAATTAAAAAAATAAAAAAACACTGTAAGAAAAGATCTCTAGTTAAGGAAGAAACTCATCAAACTCATCTAAATCATTCATTTTAATCATCCATTGGCCCAAGTTCATAGGACACTCTTCCTAACATCCCAATCAACAGGGTTGATTGAATATATGGTTGAAATCTGTAAGTCTTGTCTCATTCTCGCCCTCTTCTTTTTGACAACAAGGTCCTCTTGTGTGAGGAGCTGGAATCCCCGTTTGGTATTCTTTTCAAATTCCGAAGCATTTGCAGTTTTCCACTGTGTACGAGTGTGAGGAAGATTTTTCTGGCATCAAAAATATTTTTTTCATCATTAAAGAAAGCCTTTATTCAGCCATAATCATCTCTGAGTGATGTAATTTCTCCAGATGCTTCATTTACAAAAATTGATGAATCTTAAGCAACGTCATTGCCATATTGGCCAAGATGTTTGTTTGGTACAGTCCCCTGAGTCTTGCAAGGGGAACATGAAAATTGAATGTCACCTACTCCTGCACAAGTAAACATCACCTACACCACCAGCCCATGCTGATGACTGTGTGATGGGACATTTCTGAGTGTTAGTGGCACTCTTTGTCTCTGCATTGGATTGTTTTGATTTCTGTAGATTTTTTACTTTTATCCCAATTTATTCCATTGTCTCTTGGCTGTTCGAAAGCCCCATGTGACGTGGGACTTTTCTTCCTCTTGTGGGAAGAACATATCAGCACAATCCAAAGGGGGAGGTTCTAGAATGATTGTCATCATCCCCATGTTACAGATAAGGAAGTAGAAAGTTAAATAATTTTCTCAAAGTCATATGCTGAGGAGGAGGTAGATCTGGAATTGACTCTGGGGAGAGGAGTCAGCAGCCCTGGCCTTTCCGGTTGTCTGCTCAGTTGTCCTATGTCACAGGGAGTTGGCTCCCTCTTCTTCCAGCCTCACTCAACAGTGGCCTTGCATAGCTGGGTCCCAGGATAGGTAGGTCTAGAGCTTCCATGGTACACCCAGAGACTCATGGACACAGTGAGTGGTGTCTCCTCCTGCCAGGCCATGAGAAGAGTGCAGAGAGCCTTGGGCTCAGAGAAGCAATCTGGCTGTATGGCAGGACAAGGTCCTGGTGGTGTTTTCTAGTCTGTTCTGCCTGGAATACTGACAGACTCCCTGTTGGCAATACCCCTCTTGTTGACATACACAGTCTCTTCCTAAGATGCAAGCTGGTTCTGGGATGTGGAGTCGTGTGGTCTCAGGCATCTACCACCATTAGGATCTTATATCCTGACACCCCATCTTTCCTTGTGTGTTTGAAAAGTTTTCTCTTTTGACTACTAAATATGGATAGGTAAGAGAACTGTCTGCCCACATTAGGAGCAAGGGACACAAACTCACTGTTGTCAGGATATCCTGAACTCTCCCAGAAGGCATCTCTTTTACTAGAGCAGGACATCTCTTGTCACCCCATTCAGCACTTAGCAGGTGTCCCTACCCCTAAGCCTGGATGGAAACGGCAATGGCGAGGTCATGAGACCGGCTATGCAGCTTGGATACTTGATCAAAGCGAACCCTTGCTCAAATGTTTCTGCTCCTTCCAGTTCTCCAAAACTACCCCCTTAAACTTTTCTCATTGCTTTCGAGTCTTAGGCTCACTAACCACATATTCCTTGGAGTCCATTTTTTCTGACCCCTTTCAGAGAGCATTGTTTACAGTGATGTTTATCATTTTCAGATTAAAAAAAAAAACTAGGTTTTGTTTTCTACTCCATGCTTTTCTCTGAAATATATGTTATTCAAAAAGTGTTAAATGACAATCTACATAGGGCATTGAGTCATGTGCTATAATATTCCTTAGTTATAGCTCCAAGTTTTGAGTAGGTGACATCCAGTATTATTTTCGCCTTTCTCTCTTTCTTGTTCCCTGGGAGTTTTTAGTTCTCCACTCACCTCTGGATACTGAGTCTAAACAGATGCATTTCCTCCACAGGTAGCCCATTTGTTCCCAACTCCATCGTCATCAACCTTGCATTTGACTCAGATACTGCCTTCATCACTAGAGAGGCTGGGACTTATCTCCATTCACTAGGGGGTCCTTGAGGTCAGCATGGAGTCACCTGGAGACCTTGGCCAACACTGATGCCAGGGTTCCCACCCCCAGAAATGCTGATGGTACCGGCCTGGGGTACGGTGTAGGCCAGGCTCGAGGTCTCCTGCTCTGCACCACTCTGTCTTCCAATGTATAAAGGTGAAATGAGGCAGTGGGTGTCAAATGGCTTTGGAAACAAATGTGGGTGTTATCTCTCCCATCTAGAGAAAAGTATACTTCAGAATGCCATTGGCTTAGAACTTAAATCAGATAGGCAAATGCGTGCCTGAGACCTTACATAAGATTAAGACAAAATCAAGACCAGAGAAGATGAATAACAGATTTCTGGGGGATGCTGGGGCCTTAAAAGTATTTTTAATCTCTGACTTTGAAAAAAATATTATCTGGGATCAGATAAGAGGTAACTCCCAAGGCCAGCTGGTGCCCTTGTCCTAAGGTGCCCAGCATTAGCAGAAGGAGGTGCAGGACTCCTCCAGCAGGAAGTCCTGACGTCACTTCTGTTCCTCCCAGTGAGAAACTGCTAGCTCTAGGTCAGCCAGGTGAGAGTGTTGCCAGGAGGCAGACTGCGAGAAGGTGCTTAACAAATTCTACTCCTGCAAAACATTTGGGTTAAGGTTGCCAGATTTAGGGGAAAAAACCCTGAAAAACAAAACAAAACAAAACAATCCTTGCAACACCAAACACCCAGTTAACGTTTGAATTTTAGATAAATGATGAAAAAAATTTCTACTATAAATATGTCCCATAAAACATTTGAGATGTACTTATACTAAAAATTATTTGTTGTTTATCTAAATGCCAATTTAAGTGGGCATCTTGTATTTTACCTGGTAATCCTATTTGGGGAGAGCACATTCTCACATCACGCCTCTGAATAGGTAGAAAAGGTGTTATTATTTCTGTTCTTCTCATGGAAAAACATCTGGGGAGCTAAGTTACCTGGCCTGGGCTGTTAGCAAGCGTGGAGAGGCCAGGACGAGAACCAGGTTCCCTTGCTTTGCAGTTTCTTGCTTTCCTTTCATTATATGGTGCTTCATGAGGAAAATCTCCCAGGAGCTGAGCCCCTAGCTGCATGCATGCAGGTGTGTGATTTAGCCAACATCCACTGGGATTATGGACCTAAAGGGAATGTAAATAGTGGGAATCAGATTTACCATGCTGCCGAAGGGCCGGGTGGGGGGGCAAGCAGGACAACACTTGCACTTGGAAGCACCCCCCCCCACCCACTGGGCCTCTGCTGTCAGCCACTTGGGGGCAGTAGAAGGTAGCAGATGTCCACCAGGGCCTCAGGGCAAAGGGAAAGAGGGGGACTGTGGGAGGGCCTGGTCTGAGCACCCTGAGGCTTGGCCTCTGCTGGCTCAGTGCGTTACTGTTGTGAGCCTGTGAGTTTAGGAAAGGTAAGCAGAACCCTCAGCTTATGAGATGGGACCCTGCTCAGAGCAAAGGAGCCATGGGCAATGCTCTCCTGCTGCATCAGGAGCACTGAATGTTGAGTTAATGCTCAGGGGAGAGGTGGAGCAGCCTGTTGGGCCAATCTGGGGAAGCCTGAATGGCCCTGGGCCCTGGTCTGTGTGAATGGTGTGGGTGGTGGGTGGAGCCCCTGTTTGTGAGGTGAGGAGAGGCCCTGGGCTCCTGTCATGTTTCGTTGGTGTTAGGAAGGCAGAGTTATTTTTAACAGAAGAGAAATGCACTTACTTTTGTTGGGTTCCAATTCTACACTTGACTATTCTTTTATGCACAAGGTAGCTCGACAGATATGGAGGCTGTGTTTTGTTCCAGGGGCCTGAGACCGAATATTAGTTTAGCAAGGGTAAGAAATGTGCTCTTTGCAATATCTATTCCCACTGCAGTAGATCTCTTAGTGGGACATCAGATTCCCAGAGCTGGCTTCCTGGATGGGCTTTAGTATTTGGGCCTGTGTACGGGCCTGCTGGTACATTTAATGCGGGAGAGCCCAGGGGGCCTTGACTGACAGCGAAACAGCCTTACCAACCGGTTGTTGAAGAGGAAAATAGTGTGGGTGTCCTGGAATGTGTGTGTGTGTGTGTGTGTTTCTAGATGGCAAGAAATTCCAGTAGAATTTTGACTCGCACGCTATCTAACAAATATTTTCTTTTTCATCCTGTCCGTTGTAATGATGACTGAAGAACCTCATCTGATAACTAACTCTCTTTGCTCTTAGTCTTTTCTGGGTTTCTCCATGTTCTTCTGCTATTAGATGGGTTCCCAGGTTCCATGGCCTAATCGCCTTCACTGAGACCATGGAGAAGGGGCATCCAACCCTTCATTCCTTCTACTCAGGTTTGAAACTCACGCCCCCTGGAGCAGAAAAGGTTCATGGCAGGCAGAGGGTGAGGCTGGTGTGAGGCGGGCGTGAAGCGGGCGTGAGAGTCATTCCCAGATCCTGCTCGGCTGATGACAGAACCAGGAACTCTTGTGTGGTGAGGTTCGACGGACAGTTTCCCTTCATTACCTTCTTTGATCCCATAACCAGAGCAACAAAGGTGTGTGGTCCTGACACATTCCTCCGACACGAGCCTGATAGAAAATGACAGAGGTGGATGGTGGGAACAGTTTTGGCCACCCCACTTTCACAGCTGGTTTGAGATTTCTATCCTGCGTGCTGCTGGTGCCAAGAGGTGGGTGACTCCGCAGGTCTAATTTGCACGTGTAGGAAAGTGTGTTATGTTATTGGCTCTTTTTTAAAAAAATGCATAAAAAGTCATTAACATTTATCCCTTTGTCTATGGCCATGTTCTAATGTTCTACCTATATACATGGACAGTTCCTTTAAAAGAACAGCTTTCTTTTCCTTACTCTGCATCTGTCAGTCAAATCCTAAACTTTTCTAACTTAAGGAAATTGTGCACTTTGTGGACAAATTAGAAAGTATATACAAGCAAACAAAGACTGAAAGCAAGCCACGTGCAGTCCCATTCCTTGGCCATGACCACTGGCGCTGGTTTGTAGAACCCCTTTCAGACTTTCTTTTGTGCAGACACAAACACACGCTCAACTCAGTTCACTGTACTGTATTTTTATAAAACTAAAATCGTTCTGCGGGTACTGTTTTGTACTTCATTTTTTTCTTTAGTGATATATGATGAGCATTTTTGTCCATCATGTAACATTCTCTGAAAGGTAATTTTTAATTGGTTGTATGCTCTTCTGCTGTAACCTTGCAGATTTACCCAATGCCCCTATGGTCAGATGTTTCTTATCCTGAATGTCTAGAACAGAAAGTAACTATCCCAGTACAGGAAGGTGCCAGATCTTTTATTCTGAGGAGATGACCGACCCCGAGTTCATGGCGGAGAAAGAGGCCTCGGTGCCGAGAGGATTCTGCCGTCTAACCTGCTCCCTTGGGAGCCCCGGCGTCAGCTTTCTCTAGTGTCCACGGTGTTCGGCTCCGTGGAGCATGTTCGCCTGAGTGTGACCTACAAGCTTAAGGTATTAACTCATGTTCCCCCCACTCAGATTAATATCTGTTGTGAAATTAGTAGGGGGAAAAAGATGTGCTACTAACCACCCGACCCCGAGCCCCGCGCAGCCGAGGAAGGATGTTGAAGTCAGAGGAAGAGATAAAGTTACGTCCCTCAGGCATTAGCCGCTCGGTGTTGGAGCGCATGCCTTTGATAATCAGAGTCAGTATCTCTTTCATGTCCCTGAGCACAGAATGAAGCTGCATCAAAGGGACTATTTCAGAAAGAAATTGTTGAGCAGGCTTGGCGGGGCCGAGCGACGCTGGAAGGGGCAGGGTGGCAGGGCGGGTGGCAGGGCGGGTCGGCCCTCTCAGCAGAGCAGGGCCCCGTGAGGCCTCTGCAGCCTCGGTGGCTCTGCGGGCGCTGGCGCGTGTGTCCCCCCTTCTGCTCGGTGACTGTTACCGTTGGGGGGAGCAGGAGTTGCTTGGTGGCCAGGAGTATGTTAGGCTGAGCTTTTGATCGACTGCAGAAGTGCAGTTACACAACCTCTCTTATTTTTTTCCTCTCCCTAATCTCAACTTTTTCTTAATGTTAATCTACCAGTAGATTCTCGTCCTTTTTCAAAGACACTTGGGTGTCCAACAAAAACAGGAGACAGAACAGCTCTTTGTTCGCTTGCCTTCAGGAATCCGGCTCAGTGAGTGCCCCAGAAACCGGAGGCGTCTACAGCGATCCACAGTTGTCCTGGCTGGAGGTTCAGTTAGTGCACGTGGGGCGCGATTTTACCCGTAGATTACGCAGGCAGACCTCGAGTCTCACCCCCTACCGTTGTCCTCCTGATCTCTCAGCGCTGCTAGCATTATCTGTTCTTCAGTGAGCTTTCCTTATTTTTTTAATCTTTAAATTTTGACATGATGTAAAGTGAAGAAAATGCTGCTATGAATTCCTGTATGAGAATGAATACTCGTGATGTGTTTTAAACATTTGGAACTCAGGAGGAAGAAGCTAGGCAGTCCTTTTAATGATTTCCATCGAAGGGGGTTAAATGGGACAGATGGTTCTAGTTCAAAACTCCTGGCCATTGATCAGAAAGGGGGAAAGTATGGCACAGAGTGTCTTGGGTCGCTCAAGGAATGGCTCAGACATTTGGTGAAGTGTTACGAAGGCTGCTTGTCCTACCTTCTCTCCCTCAAATGCTCCCATTGGCCTGGTTCTCTTTTCTTGGATCTCATGGGTTTCATGCATTCTTCACTTTTAATTGAATTACAACACCCACGCAGAAACCTGTCATAGAAAGGATGAAAGCTGTATTTCAAATGTGGGATGTGAGCAGCCTGTGGAGGCAGAGTGGTACACTGCGAGCCCTCAGGACAGGGACTGGCCTTAACAAGCCGTGCTGCTGGCCACGGTCCGGGTAATGAGACAAACGACCCCTGGGAGCAACGTGCACTGGTCAGGCTAGACACACACCTTATTTGGAAGGAAAGGCTGGTCAGCTTTTTGAAGGTGTGGTGTTGGAGACACATAGAGGGACAGGGTGGGAAGTATGTTTGGGGGGTTCTGAGAATTTTGTCAGTTTTGATCCATACCTTAGAGTCATGGTAACAGATTGGACACCTGTTGAACACAGTCTGGGCTTTGGCTAATGTAGGGTAAAAACCATGTTACCGAGTAACCTAGTTAAAACGTTTATAAGCAGTCTCCAGATAAGCTAGCATAAGCCTCCACATACTGGGCTCATTTTACTGTCCTTTGCAAGACACCGGCCCTTGCTCAGTCCAAACGCAGAGCTGGCCCTGGGCAGCCAGCTGCTTCTCCTCGGGCCTGTTGCTCTTTCTTGCAGTGACTGCTGGGCTCCTTGTGGACACTGGCTCTTGGAGTCGCGGTCCTGCTTTACCTCCCTGTGTTCTTGAACCTCGCACAATAAACAGACAGAGCGAGTCCCCAGCGGGCTGTTCATGGTGGGCAGTCTGCTCTTCCTTCCGTCTCTCCCACTGCTCCTCAGATTCTCCTTCCTTCTCCCACCCTTTGCACACAGGTCTTTTTCAAGAACCTGTTCTTGCCCTTATTACTTTTTAAAACATTTTTCCCACATGTCAATCCCATGATTTTAACAATTACTTTTATGCAAGCTTGTCCTATAGGCACCTTGGGGAGGAACCCTGTTTTATTTCACCTTAGTACCCATATGGCACTTAGCATAGTACCTGGTACCTAGTTGGTGCTCAACAAACATTTGTTAAGTATATAAATAAGTGATAGGTGAGGATGACATAACATTGGAGTTTGCCAATAGCGTTTGCTTTACCTTGGCTGGTGGTTTTGCCTAAACGTGCTGTGGGCAGGGAAAGACAAGGCACGTGGAGAATGAGGACACCCCGGCCCCACCCTAGGTGGATGGCTGCTCCCTGGGTCACCACACTCAGGTCTGAGTAAGTACACAGTGCAGGGGGCCTCCTGAATTCACACACTTCATTATGATTATAGCTCTTTCCCTGGGAGAAGAAAATAAAACAGAGAGGTCCCATGAATGCCCTTGATATTCGAGGCCCCGCAATGTGGCGTCTCCTTAGCAGTGACGTCAGGAAGTGTCAGTCAGTTTCGGGTGTAGGTGTATTAATCAACGCATGTCCACCAAACACCACAGCCTGCACTCTGGATGGTGCAGCGCAATGGCATGATCAGTGGTAAAAGGAAGAAGAAAGTCTTGAAAAAAAACAAAACTATGTGAATAGAAACCCCGTGATTAAGTCAAGGATAAAGATTTGTTTTCAGCTTGTTTGGTTGTTGGGGTCCCTGAAAAACCACATTCTCTGTCCTGGGCATAACCCTTCTTGGTTTAGTTCAACAAATGTTTATTGAGTGCAGGATGTTTATATGTAGGTAGGATCTAAATACAGGTCATTGAATCCAGGGTATACATAAGGTTCTTGCTAGGAGCTGGTGCTTGAGCAGAAAGTTAACTAAGACAAATCCTCTGCCCCCAACCTCACAGTCCAGCTGGGGAGGCCACGTGCGATTTACAAAACAGACAGCTAAGTGCCGCTCTTTAGACACAGGGACAGGAATCACAGGGGAGGGACCCGGGCCCTGCCTGGGTGACCAGGAAAGGCTCCCTGGGGAAGAAGGTATCCTAAGGGGTTACTAGGATGCTGTTTCTCTGTGTCAGCATATTGTCATGTATTTCCTTTGTGTTGAGCCTCGGAAAAGGTGATGAAAAGAGCACTTTGGTGGTCTTGTGCCAGAGCCGATGTGGCAGGTAGAAACCTGGGATAGTAAGCCAACATTTTTCTGGATTGTCTAATGTAGTTAATACCTTGGGACAAGCTTCCTACCTCCCACTCCTTCTGCTTCAGTTTATCTTCCTGAAACAAGTGCTACTTGGTGTGATTTGCCACCAGCCAGCATCTGGGGAGTCTGGGAGCCCCTTGGCAGCCTGAGCTGGATTTATGCAAAAATCTCCATGTCACCCATCCAGCCAGTGGTCAGGGGCTGCCCTGTGTGTGTTAACGCTCGAGGTGTTCCAGCCTGGGGCCAATGTGATGTGGTGTGGTGGGCAGGGAATTGCGGTTTTTCTCAGACACTAGGAATGAAGTGAGCTGTGAACTGATAAGGGAGTGAGCCACACTAATTTACTGACCACTTAGCTTGAATTCAAATATTTATTGTTTACTCAACCATGAATGCAACTGATGCTATTAAAAAAACAAGTCCAACCAAGCGGGAGAACAAAACCACTAATCCTAAACCCTAGTTTATCAGTTTGAAACCAAACCTGTATGTTTTTAATTTATTAAACTAGAAAAAATAATGATCTTAGAGGGCAAAATGGAAATGACTTTAAAATGACTTGAAAATGAACCTGAATGAAACACTTCTGGAGAAACACTGATGTCATAAAATATGGCATATCTCTTTATAAGTTAAGAGGATGGGTCTAAGCATGCTTTGGCTGTCAGCCCCTACCCCGTACACACTGTCGTGTGGCCTTAGGCTAGTTGCCTCACCCCTTCAAGTTTCCTCATGTGCAAAATGGGGATAATGACCCTATGGAGTTGCCAAGCTAAAAAAATCACTTAAATCAGAATGGGCTGAAACATTAGGAAGAAATTTTTTTTTTACTTTAACTTGCCTGAGAACTTAAAACTTTTGAGACTTTCAGTTGTTCATCAATGCCAAGAGATATATGAATCCTATAGATAACCCTCTGAAGAACTTAGGAAAGAATGTGCGTGTGCCCAGATCACCTGACATTCGTTATACTGACTTCTGGATGATCACCATCTTGGCCCCAGAAGCTAAGGTGTGGGACTGTTTCTTTTCGAGACCATAAAAACTGCCAACCTTTCATTTTCCTTCAGAAAACTTTGGGTAATGCTTGGTAGTGTTTATAGATTTGCAACTACCAAGGCTCTTGAATAAAACCTTGTCATGCCCCTGATTTATTTATACTCAGTCAACAATGCAAATTTAGTAAACTTAAAATCACAAATACAAAATGAATGAGTTGTTTTAAATAAAACTCAAAATTTTAGAGCTTAGAGAAAATCTTTTGAAATTGTTCAGAAATGTAATGAGGAAAATAGGTTTATCTCCATATATATTTAGGAAGGCAGCAAAATAAAACCGTGGAAAGCCAGATATAAAAGAGAATCTTGAAAGCAGCAAGAGAGAAACAACTCATTAAAACAAGAGATATTTAATAGGAAAAGAGATGATTTCTCATCAGAAACCATGGAGGCTAGAAGAGAGTTGAATAATTCATTAATTGATACATTTATTTATAAATTTTATTTTTATTGAGATATTGATATACAATATCATGTAAGTTTAAGGTGTACAATGTGTTGATTTTATAGACTTATAAATTGCAATATGATTACTACCATAGCATTAGCTAACACCTCCTCTATCATATCACATAATTATCTTTTTTTTTTTGGTGAGAACAATTAAGTGGATGACATATTTGAAGTGCTGAAAGAAAAACATTGTCAACCAAGAATTCTATATCCAATAAAACTATCCTTCAAAAATGGAGAAATTAAGATATTCTCACATAAACAAAAATGGAGAGAATTCATCACTAGCAGATATGCCTTACACAATACAAAAGGGAGTCCCTAAGGCTGAAATAAAGGGGCTGAAATAAAGGGACACTAGGTAGTAACTCAGATCCACAGAAAAGATATTAAAAGCACTGGTAAAGACAACTACATAGGAAAATATAAAAGATAATATAAGTATACTTTTGTTTTTTTCCTCCTCTCTGATTTAAAAGACAACTGCATAAGCAACAATTATAAATCTCAGTAGATGGGCATAAAATGTATAAAGGCCTAATTTGTATGGCAATAACAGCACAAAGGAGGGAGGGAGGAACAGGACTATAGATGTAGAGTTTTTTGTTAGTTGTGAACTCTGGTGCAACCAAAAGAAAATACCTAAAAAATTATAGTAAAAGAAAGGAATTAAATGGAATTTAATGGAATTAAAATAGCACCATCCTTTCTGCCTATTACCCAGCAAAAACTAGCTCCATCAGAATTTTTTCTAACCACTTTTCTTTCATGTTTTCCTTAATCCATAGTTTATTTTTTTCCATGCCACATTCATTAATATCTAACTACACACATAAACAAACACATCCATGCAATCACTCATATAAATATCCTTGAAAATAAAATATGTACATATTTTAAATACATATATGCATATTTTAATATTTTATTTGAAAAAGGTTAAAAATTTCCTTTACTCTCATCCTTATTTTCTGATGTTTCTCTCTAAAGGAAAATGATTCTGAACAATTTCTTGTGGATCCTTCAGAGAACTTAAGTTCACATATCACCATCTAATGCATATTGTATAAAAACTATTTACACAAATAAGATCATATGATACAGGAATTAGCATTCTTCTTCTTCCATGGAATAGTATTTCTTGGTTATTTTTTATTTTGCTTCATATAGACTGACCTTGTGTTCATTCTTTTTAAAACTCTTGTATAGATATTCTATTGTATGAGTGAATCATAATTTATTATGTGTGTTATTGCACATTTAAATTGCTCATTGTTTTTTGTTGTTATTACAAATAATACTGCAATGACCATTGTTATATAGACACATGGGCATACATTTATGAGTGGATCTGTAGGGCAAACACTTAGCTGAGAAATTCCTGGGTTAAAGGTTTGTATATTTCAAATTTTGATAAGTTCTCCAGAAAGGATATTCTAAATCACATTTCTATCATTAATATAAGAGACTGTCTAGTTTTTATCCTAATAAATATTTGGTATCATTCAGCTTTTAGATTTATGTCAATAGATAAATAGACAATATTTAGTTAATTTGCATATACTTAATTTTGAGTGAGATTGAGTGTCTTTTTTTGGCCATTTCTATTTTTGTTTCTCTCACCTGCCTAACTGACTTTTTAAGAGTATTTTAATGAGTTGGCTATCTTTTTCTTATTTGGTTATAAGAGAAGAACCAGGTTTTTGGATCTGAGTTACACTTATTTGATTTGGGGGAAATTTCTTTTTCAAAATTTTTATTGAATTTATTGGGGTGACATTGGCTAGTAAAATTATATAGGTTTCAGGTGTACAATTCTATAATTCATCATCTGTATATTGTATTGTGTGTTCACCACCCAAAGTCAAGTCTCCTTCCATCACCATTTATCCCCTTTACTCTCCTCTACCTGCCCCCCGCCCCCTTTCCCCTGGTAATCACCATACTGTTGCTTGTGTCTGTGAGCTTTTTTTCCTTAAGCCCTTCACCTTTTTCACCCAGCCCCCCAAACGCCCTCCACTCTAACAGCTGTCAGTCTGTTTTCTGTATCTATGAGTCTGTTTCTATTTTGGAAATTTCTTAATCTCTGTTGAATTCCCTCCCTTCGCCTATGAGAGAGGAGTGGATTGCCCTACTTCACGGGGGTGTGTGTGTGTGTGTGGGCGAATGCCTTGCACATGTTCGATGCTTCATAATCACTAGTCTCTCTCCCTCTTCAAGCGGCAAAGCTGCCTGTCGAATTCTCCTCCTGCTTCAGGCCTCTCTACCCTCTTCTTCTGCCATCAGCCAGAGAAAGTGCTGTACTTTTAACAGCCACTGGATAATCTCCCTAAAGGTCACCTGTGCCATATAACATAACCTAATCATGGGAGTGGGAGGTCATCATACTCACCGGTTCTGGGAATCAGGCCCGGAATCCTGGGAGGGGAGGCCCGTGTTTTAGAATTCTGGCTATCACAGCAGAGGTACTTATCTTTTTTCCTGTTTTCAAATACAGGCTTTAGGTGGAGCTCTTCTGAACAGAACAAGTCAAGGTTGAGCTGCTGTGGGAGGCAAAGCGGAGGGACGCTGGAGCTCTACCTCGGGGCCTCTGTGTAAGGCATGCCCCCAAACCTGGGATCATTGTTTTGAGAGTTTCAGGTTGAAGGCATTAAGGAAGGCTACTTCTAGAACTCATGTGCTTCACTGGAAAGGGTAACACATCAGCCCGTTAATACTTTCTGTAAATAGTTTACCAAGACAGCTTTTACTGAAACAAGGTACTGAGTGAATGAGCCACAGGGCTACCGTGTTTTGATAAAATAGGAGAGAAAGAAGCAGATCCAGAGTGGCTGAGTGGTTAGCTGACCCACCCAAGATGATGCCAAGTTGGGATTCAGATTCAGGTCTGTTTGACTCCAAAGCCCAAAGGCTTTTCTGTCTAACACCCTAATATGGCTGCCACACCTCAAGCTCGTCCATGAGAGAAGTCACCATGAGAGAGCGTGGCTCTCCTGTTGGGCTTTTCCATGCATCACGTGAGGGTAACTGTGACATTGGGAAGGCAAATGGCAGGGGTTTCCCAGACTCATACTGCAAAGTGAAGAGCAGAGCCATCTGAATGAGTAAACTTTTATACTTGTACCTACAAACCTGAGAGCATCCTAACAGATTGTCATAGCAGAGGTCTACCTTACCTTTCCAAATACTGGGCTCTAGATGCCAAAAGCCTTTCGGTGCATGACTTTTGTAAAAAGGAGTACTTCCTGCCCAGCTGGAGTGGCTCAGTTGGTTGAGCATTGTCCTGTGCACAGGAAGGTTGCCGGTTTGATTCCCGGTCAGAGCACATACTTGGGTTGAGGGTCCCCGGTCAAGCCATGTACAGAAGGCAATCAATCAATGTTTCTCTGTCTCTCTGTCTCTGTCTCTGTTTCTGTCTTTGTCTCTCTCTCCCTTTCTTTCTCTAAGCATGTCCTTGGGTGAAGGTTAAAAACAAACAAACAAACAAACAAACAAGCAAACAAATAAATAGGAGTACTTCCCAAGCTTCAATTGAATGAATGTTTTGATAAAAAAAAAAAAAAATCAGACAAATATTCCTTAGGTTTCTTCTGGGGGCCATTCTTTAGGATTCTTCTTGGGAAAATCTCATCTACCTTTTTTGTGGACCCTTTATATTTAGTAACAGGCACAATGGCAAACTGACTGTAAAAGTAGTGCTTAATGTTGCCTTTCTGTTGGGTGGTCTGAGTATTTATAACAGAGTTTATGCAGCAGTTAGTAATTGCTTGTTGGAGCAAGTGCCAGAGACATTCTCAAACAAAAGCCTTCCCCTCACTGGACTCCTGCTGGTTCTCCTGGTAAAGAGCTGGAGTGGCCTCCTCCCCAGGCTGAGACGAAGCCTTATCTTTAGCGCCTCACCAAGTCACCCAGGCCCGTCCTTGTGCACTCGGCACATGAGGACAAGAGTGTTTGAAACACATCAACTAGATTCAGGTAGTCAAATGAAAAGCACCAACGCTACAGAATCAAACTTTATCTAGGTTCACATAAATAACTTGTGGTTTTCAAACTTTAGCTGTGTATAAAATCACTAGGAAGCTTGTTAAAATGGGGATTCCTCTCTCTTGCTCCCAGAGGCATTCTGCTTCAGTTAGTCTGAGTTCTGAAAAGCTTTTATTTTCAATAAGTAGCTCAGGTACAAACAAGGATTCTTCCTGTCTGGCTAACTGAGCTTGTATGAAGAGACACAGCCAGGGACACGCAGGGGAAGGACTTCGTGAACCAGGTACCTTATAACTCTGTTTTAAGGGGAAAATGGAAGGATAACTCGAAAGCACCAAATGGAGAAATGGATTGGTAAATTATGGTGCATGAATATAATGGGATATTATGTGGCCAATAAAAATGACACACATATATATGTAATGTAATGTAATGTAATGTGTATTCATGATGATTACAATGACACGGGCAAACAGTGGGAAGGTAATAGCAGAAATAGACATGATTGTCTTTAATATTGTTTAATTTCATCTCTTCAGTTATTTTGTAAAGTTGTTCACCACAAGCTCAGTATTAAAATCTTCATATATTTTGCATTTTGTATGGATATTGTGCTGTAACAAGTACACAGAAGATGTAATTCCTATCTTCAGCAAGCTTTTGGCCAGGGGATGAGAAAAATGCCAAGAGAGATCTAGAAAAAAAAAATTGCAGGATTTTGGCCAGAAAATTTGTTTGGGTTCTAATCTTAGCATGAAAGTCAGGGGTGTTGGCAAATATCTTGATGTCTGTTAGCACCATTTTTTCACATCTTAAAAATGAGAATAATAACAGCAATAATAACAACTTCTACCTCAAGAGTGTGATGATGGTTATATGAGGCTAATGAAAAGGAAAGTACTTTATAGACTATAAAATGCTATGCAAATAGAAACTATTTTCTTAAGCTGTTATGCAAAGTGAAATATTAAATGTCAACACTGAGAAACCTTCCCCTGGGAGGTTTTTAAAATCACCTATGAGTTTGGAAATTCCTCTTGGGTCTATTTAATAGTGACTTCTTGTAATCAAGCAACTCTGAGATGTGTGTGTGTGTGAGACGTTTCCTAACAGAGAGGAGAGAATAGCCTCAGGATGGTCAAGCAGAATGTGTACCTCAGTCCTGGCACACACTGTCAACCAAAGCTGTGTCCACAAGTCTTGACCTTCCACAAGCCCCTCCCCTCTTTGTCTGTAGAGGGGGGTGTAAAAGCCCACCGGTATTGGACGGACATATCACAGGGAGTGACCATTCACTTTCCATCTCCTCCCACACGCCTGTGCAGATCGTGTCCCGCTCTGGCTGCGGATCTAAGGAGTCTGCGGCCTGGCAATAGATAGCAGGAGGCCCTTCCTTTGTGCACTGGTCAGGGCTGATGGATGGCTCGGCTAGGCCACTGTCTTGACAGGTGTGCCGCCTGTTTTGCTGGGAAGACTCTGACAAGGCTGGAGGAGAGGTTAGTCTCTCTCACCCCCATGGAAAGGCAGCCAGCTAGTGTCCTTCTGGAAAAGGAGTGGGAGAATTATCAGATTCTTCCAGTAAGGCCAATCAAGTCCTCATTAACTTCACGGTCATTTCCACACTGTTTATCAAAGATTTTCTGCTTCAATGTAAAGTTTCCAAATATGGTATTTTTCACCAGCCTGGCTGGGATGTGGCCGAGTGCCTGAGGCATATAAATATTTACTAAATAAGCAAATGCACTTGGACACGGCTTGCTGCCTTAGCTTTAGTGCAGTGGTCATTGGCATTAATTCTCAGAGTGAGGCCATTTTATGAGTTAGTCCCAACAGAGACTAAGGAAACGTATCCATGTCCAGGTCTTTAAAGGTCCAGAAAAGCCACAGGGGACAGTCTACATTTTCTGATGGAAGGTGACATTTTATGTACAGAGAGGCAGTGGGGACCCCATTCTGCGCTGAGCATTCTTGCAAAGCATGGTGGGGTAGAGAAGGCTGCAGAGGCGTTAGCCTCAGTCAGACTCGGGTTGAGTCCCAGCTCTGGCACACTCTGTGACTTCCTGTAAAGAACACCCTTCCTGAACTCCCTTTGCCTTATCTGTAGACGAGGGACAGCAGTCCCCATTCCACGGGGTTTTGTGAGGAGTAGGGGAGATGATGTGTATAAAGCATCTGGCCAATACCACGTACTCATTAAATACTAGTTTTCCTTTATTTTAAATTACTGTATTTTTTTTAAACCTAGGGTTTTCCCCAATCTCACATTCCTCCCCCAGGATGTTCCTCTGAAGTCCTAGTGTATATATGTAAAGGAATTGAATCCACATGTTCTTCATTTGTGTATGCTAAAAACATCACAGTGTTGTCCAGGAGGATTTGTTTGATGTTCAGAAATTCTAAAGTGGGAGCACTGGGAGAGTGTCTGGCATGCTCCTAAGATGTCCCATTCAGTCACTTTTCAAAGCGGCATTAGTAATTGCTTTTTATGTCCTGTCCACTTAGACCGGCCTTGAAAATAACCACTGGCCTATATAACAGCAAAGACTGAAATGTGATTGCTTTTTTTTTTTTTTGCTATAAGATATGATCTCAAATATTTTCTCATTTAATCATCAAAACAACAGTGTGATTGTGTGATTATTACATTATTATCCAGCTTTACAGATGAGTAAAATGAGTCTCAGAGGGATCAAGCAACTTATCCAAAGGCAAAAAACTGATAATTGGCAAAAGCGAGTTTCAGATCACATTTTTTTGTCTCTAAATCTAGAGCATGACACGGTCACACGGGGTCTAGAAATTAGAGGTTGTTAAATGGTTTTCTCTGGGAATCCCCATCAAGGCTTAAGCATTTAGGCAGAACCTGTGGACTCATTGTGCAGTGAACAAAATTGCTGGGGGTTGGGCTTACTGCAAATTTTGCAGGCTGAGTGATTTGAAAAAATCTGGCAAGAATCACAGAATTGAGAGCCAAAGGGGCCCTTTAGAGGTTGTTTCATTCCTGTAGACATTCGTTATTTCATTCAACAATTTTTTTCGAGGTCCTGCTGTGGCCAAGGCACTGTGCAAGGTGCTGGCGATCCGACGTCAACCCTAATGCATGTAGTCCTTGCCTTCAGGGATGCAGGGCCTGCCTTTCATCTAATCCCCTAAATTCACAGGTGAAGAAACAGGCTTAGAGAAGGGAAATTACTTTGCTTCAGGCCAGTTACTGGCAGGTTCTGTCTTCCACCCCAACCAACTTCACCCCACTCTCACCAGGGCCAATGACTAGAGAGAAGTCACCCAACACGACTCTTTATGTAGGAGTGGAAGAAGAACCCATGCCCTCTTCCTGGCTGGCGGTCCCAAAGCTCTGGCTTTTTCTTCCTCTTTCTGTGATGTGGCTGATGGTACCTTCTTGGTGAATCCTTGTGGGAGGAAACCCAGAACAGTTTCCATAGAGGAGACCAGGAGAGAGCTAGTTCTGGATGGCAGGGGCTGGTCTGGGCAAGCTGCTGATGCTGCTCCCCTCCAAGAAGGGGGTTAGGAAGGCATCTCAGTTGCGCTCCTCCAGCCTCCTGGCCCCGTCTCTGACGGGGGGGGCACTGCTTCCCAGAGGAGGAAGGCCAGAATAGTTGAGATTCTCATAAGTGGTGCCTCACAAACCCAGGAAACAAGGGGAAATAACCTTCCAAAACCCACAGATGGGGCTTCAGTCCTACAGCATCAGGTCCTGTGTTGCCTAGATCAAGACATCAGTCACTTTGTTTCAGCAGGACAAAGAGTCTTTTCTTCCTAAGCCAGGATTTTATGTCTTTAATCTTTTCCAGAAGAAAAGAGTTCTCATTACGTCTGCATCTTATCACATAACTGTGTATCATAAAGATGCCGTTATCGCCTCTTCCTCCTGATTAACTGGCCCTGAGTGATTCTAGCCCGTGTTATGAGCTGTGCTCTAAAAACAATGACACTAGTATCACTCAGCCATCAACAGAGGCCAGAGTCGCAGGCACTGTTGAGTAATCCCCATGAATCTTTACAGGCTCTTCATAATAAACAATGACGAGAACAGCTCTTTGTCCAGACCTCGGGGAAGAGAGCCTTTGTGTGCAGAAATATGCTTTGGTACCTGCAACTGGACCCCGAGAGCCACTAGCAAACTCCATTCCAATATGTGGCCTCATTTGTTGGCTTTGTTTCCTGAGTCAAAACAGCAGATGTGAATGGAGATGTAGCACCTGGTGTCTTAGGTGGCCAAAGAGCAAACAGGTGTTACCCTTTCAAGTGTCAAGTGATCTTTGGGAAGAAGCCTGGTGATGAAGATGGGCATTGGTTTCAAAACTGAAATGTGAAAATCAAAAGAGAAGTATGCATATTAGAATAGCTTGTCAACGATTGTTGGGATAGGAATGATGATGATGGGGATGTGATGACAATGCTAAGAACTCTCATTTTATGACAAGTGCTATGATAGTGACAAGTGCTTGTCTATGACTTGGGGAACATAGCAATCAAATCCGGCTCTCTGGTAGACTCTCCTGGCCCAGCCGCACCCCCCAGGAAGGTGGGTTTAATTGTTCTTGGGGAGGGCGGGCCTGGGCATTGGTACAGTTTCTGTTTAAACTCAATAAGAGATTTTCTTGTGCAGCCAGAGTTAGGAACCTCTCCCTTTGGTGAAAATCACACACTCTGCTGGGATCAGGATGGAATCTACAAGTGAGTGACTTTTAAGTGACAGGAATGAGCAAAGTGAAAAGAGCAGAAGAGGGTGTAGACAAAGGAACAGAACAGCTGGCATGGGACCAAGAGGTGGGGTGCAGATGCCTCTGGAGGAGCAGGATGACTATGAGTTTGGTAGGAGTGTTGGGAGTGTTGTGTGCAAGTCTGGAAAGAGTGAGACTTGAGGCTAAGGGGCAGGTAGAAAGGGCTTTGAAGGGCTAGGTAAGGAGTGCTGAGTAAGTATGGACCTCATTGGAAGTGTGATGGGAATCACTTTGGTGGCTTTGAGGAGGACACATGACATTGAATGTATATACCTCAAAAATCAAGGAAATTTTGGCTGCAATGTGGAGAATGGATTGGAGAGCAAGAGTGGAGGTCCAGAGCCAGGGAGAAGCTCTAACTTGGATAAGGGTAATAAGGCCCTAAGCCATAGAGGTGGTGAATTCAAATTTAGTAGAAGGTGGAGTTGATATAGTTTGGCAATTGATTGCATGTAGAAGTGAAGACAAGGAGTCAAAGATTCCCAGGAAGCCTTCCCTGCTCCTCTCTGGCTCCTGGGCTTCCCTCCTTCCAAGTCCATCAGCTCAACTTGTTCTTTCCCTGGCTAGTGCCCACCCCTCCCCTATACACACCAGTCCCCTGCTGTTCTGTGCCCACCAATCCCAGGAGCAGCAAGGCTCTTTTCTGAGCTATGATCGCTCTAAACCATTATGGCTGAGAATATCCGAGCAGTTCTCCCCAAGGAATATTTTCCTCCCTCCCTCCCTCCCTCCCTCCCTCCCTCCCTCCCTCCCTCCCTCCCTCCCTTCCTTCCTTTTTTGTTTTTGCCTGGAAGAGCGTGACATCACAACATCATGACTTTACAACATCTATCAGTAGGAGGAATATATGTATTTTAATCCGAGAGCTTCACCTTCCCATTTCACCAAGCTTGGAAACGCCCTCCCCCATCCACTAACCCACCTTCCCTGCCTTCCATTCCTCCACATCCAGCCTTGTGAGGATTTTGGCTGAAGTCATGCCTATAAAAGCACACTTGCAAGGAAAGGGCCCGTAATTCACAGGTCACACCGAAGTCTGGCTATTCGATTGCTAATGGACACCTGGTTCTGATGCTGTGGCTGGGGTGACACCACTTCTTGGCCTGAGGTTCATTCATCTTTGTGGAAGATGATTTTCTATGCACCTGCTTAATGTGCAATTTCAGGCCACTCACCGCCCCCCCCCCCCCCCCCCCCCCCGGCTGAGATTAACACCGTTTAGAGTTTACACCCTGTTCTTGCAAAATTCCTTTGGTTTAGGAGAGACTAAGGAGATTCTGCCTTAGTGAAAGTTTGTCAAAGTGATGAATTATCTGTGTCAAAATGTAAGTTATGCCAGGAGAGAGGTATTGAGGGGCAAATGGCAAGTGACATGAGGAGGGAGTAGGCTCCAGGAATTAGCACCGCCAGGCATTTCTGACTGTTTATTTAATGTGCTCAGAGAAGTTTTGCAGGCACAAGTCTCAATTCTCCAAGTCAAAGCGGATGTTGGCAGCTTGGCCGCTGGTGGCAGAGATGGCGTAGCTGACTACGCTGCCCAGTCTGCGTCCCATGGGGCTGCCCACGTGTGTCTGCTCCACAGAGACTCACTAACAGAACCGGGACCAAACCAAACCCGCTTCACTTCCCTTTGGCCTGTGGACACGGCAGAGACTAGAAATACTGGTTTGGCATTGCAAAATTTGTTAATGTAACTTTGCTTTCTTTTTTTTGTCTTGTTTGAATGCATGTGTGATCCTTATAATAGGATGAAACAAAGCTACATTTTGAAAAGACATTTGGAAGCATCGTCCAAAGTGATGTGTGAGAGATTTTGGCCATATCAAAAGCATACCTAGAAGACTAAACTTAAAAGATAAATTTAAACACCAGTGCTAAGCCTGGAGAAACCTGGGAGCAGCCAAGTTTGCAGACAGCCTGGAGAACTCAGCCTGAGTTTGGTTGGGAGTGAAAATAAAATGTAAAATAGAAATAGCAATTTCTTGAGGAACTGGTCCAAAGGTCTATGAAAGGACTGGTTGGAGTGAACTGAGAGAAAGCTCAAACTAGAGGCCTCCGTGAGGTGTGTGAGGCCACCCCCCTGGAGATCCTTGTCTATTGGATTTGCAGCCCTCCAGTGTCCAGCAGCCTTGTCCCAGTGGAACCTGGTGAAGACAAGGAAACATTCCGAAAGGTCTTTGGGAAACTCAGGTAGATGTCACAACTCATTTGCCCCAAAGCTTTTACATGGATTCTGAGCCTCCTGTCTTCAGTTTTGTTCTGAAGTGCTTCCTGGGCAGGCGGTGATGTCTGGGACACACCATCACTGCCTGACAGTGCCTGATGCTAAGGGCCATGGACATGCTGATGTTTCTTCACGGCCAACCACTGGCTATCAGCAAACCACGTGTGTTCGGGCCCCTCAGGGCTGTTCCTGCCATCACCACAGCCAATCCCACTGGCCCTACTGCTCCCAGTGTTTGTGGCCCAAGGACATCTTAGAACAGTTCTTCAGTTGTTGGTTCCCCTGGGCCTCCCCCAGCTGTGTGTCAACAGGGTCTTAGTGGAGCACAGTGTGTGGGGCAGGCACTTGGCAGTGTGCTGTGTCTGTATGTCCGCCCCTTGTTAGCCATAGATATTTACCTCAGCTCATTCATCTCTTAGGATGAGTTTTCCCTTGGTTCCCACAGCAATTTAGGTCCCGATGGGCCCCCACCATCAACCTGCCCTCACTATGGGACTAAATATGCCAGATCTCAGGAATAACACAATCTAGGCATCTAGGTGGGATGCCTGAGATTATATGAAAAAAACTGAAGGATCCATATCATAGAAATGTTGTGAAGATAAAATGAGCTAATATTAAGGGCCTAACCCAGTGCAGTGTCCTGCAATCGCTTAATGCCCAGCTGGTGTATGGTCACACAACACTCATTCTGGAATACGGCATTGGTAGGGAGTTTGGCTGGAGGCTCCTGTTCTGAGTGGCATCCAAGCTCCGCATCTTCTGCTACCTCGCAGGCTCGCTCTAATATGACTGCAACTTGATGTCGAGGATGCAGAGCTCTTGGTCCACGAGGCAGTGAGCGTGATGTCACGTTGACCTGGCTAGTAAGAAGCTTGGACGGTGCTTAGTGTTCGTAAGCTACCCTGCACACAAATACATTTGAAAAAGTCACCTCCTGTGACTGTGAAAAAGCAAACTTTAAATTGAGAATTATCTGTTTAATCATCACATTTTCTGTGAGGAACAGTGTGGAACCACTTTACAGAGAAAGTGTGTTTTTTTAGAACAAATATCCAAAGAGAGAAAAATGTGACAATTCAAAGTGATAACTTTCAGCTGTTGCTTGGCCATCAGCCAATATTGCTTTTTATTTCCTCCCTTTATTGGAGACTGTGACTTCCCCTTTAGTAGAACGTAGAAGCCCAGAGCTCGGATGGGAAAGAGCAATTGTAGCTGGTGCAGTGAGGCCTGAGCCCGCCAGAGACGCACCCTGCCAGGGACGGCTCACAGCTTGTGGCCCCGGGACCACTGCAGGTGGTGGGGTTTGAATTAGCCTAGGGAAGGGAAAGTGGGTGACAGGGACAGTTTTTTCCCTGAGTACCTTCTGCCTTCTTTACTCTGTCACCAATGCTCAGTTTGGTGGTAAACTAAGTTAACTAGTCATTAAGATGAAAGTGGGAGAAGGAAGTTCAGAGTGGGGTTTACCCTCCTTCCTGGAAAATAGCCTTGAGCTGTGGTTTGAAATTAGAGATGCTCTTTAAGGATTAGTTGTATTTTCAAAAACCACATCAAATGGAAAACCCAGAACCACAGAAACTCTGGGCTTGGCCTTGCGCTGGAAGATGTTGCAATGATGTGCACCAGCGGTGACCTAACAGGAGGTGCCCAGAATTGATCTGGTCTCACCTGAGCTTCCACTTTTAGCCCAGAGAGTGGACACCCTGGGCAGCCTGGCTCCTGAGTCCACAAATCCCCCAGGTTTAGAAGGTTCTTTCATATGTATCTCCTTGGAAAGCAGAACAGTACAAACACAAACATGGTGTGATTTTAACACCTAAGGGCAGCTTAGAACCTTTCACTGGCTCTAATGGGATTTTAAGAGATAGCTTTCTGTTATTTGATTTTGTTTCATAGTTTATCAGAAGGATATATGGTTCTGGAAGGGTGGGCCATTTGTATAGTCTGATGGTAAAACCCAGTATGCCGAGTGCTTGTCTCACCACGAGGGGGCTTTGGGAAGAAAGTGGACTCTGGAGTCAAAGGTCAAATTGAGGGACCTGGAGAAGGTTGACATCAAAGGAGCTCTGTCCAGTACAGTGCTCAGTAACAGAGACCTACCTGAGGGCTGGCTTTAAAGGTTCATGATGTCTTAATATAAATGAAGTGGCCCTGGGGCTGTTCCTTGACCATCCTAGGGGATGTTGATCAGTAAGCTTGCTTGTAGTTCAGCCTGTGTGATCTCTGAAATATTTTGCTTGCAGCCTCCCAAACTCTGATCACCTTGAGGAAAATGAAACAACAACCAACAGTACTTTACACAGAGTATTTACAGCCCCTTGATCCCTGTGTGGGAAGGAGAAGTCTGTCTTTGCTGGCTCGGTTCTGCTTTGCTGGGCTGAGGGAAACTGAAATGGCCCAGACTGACGTGGCTCTGTCTGTGGTAGAGGGGGGTGGGGGGGGTGAGATTCAGATCAGCCAGAGAGAAAGGAGGGAGGCGCAGCCAGAACAGGCTGGCCGGGGAGAGTTTTCTTTGGCATCTGAAGGGAGGGAATGGTTGAGGGCGGCTGCCACCTCGTGTGTGTGTGTGTGTGTGTGTGTGTGTGTGTGTGTGTGTGTGACACTGAGAAAGAGATAGACCAGAGAGTTGTAAAAAGTTCTGCTGTGAGTCATGAATGAGACCTCCCTTTGCCATTTTCCCAGAGATTGCCATAAAGATTTAAATTGCTGTTCAAATACTTTTGGTTGTCAGCCTGGTGTTTCCTCTGAATAAGACAGTGAGCTGTGCCTGGCTCAGGAGAGCTGCTGTGCAGTTTGCCCATCAGCATCGGCCTGTGCAGGGTGCGGCATTTCCATAAGGAATTGTCCCTTATCCCTGCATCTGCAAGCGGCGGCTTACCTGTTGTGCCCACTGTAGACACTCGAACATTAATGAACAGGGTTGTCATTGGAGGCCACTTGGGCTATATAATACGTAAAACAACATTTTAATAAAGACTATTTAACCCAAATCTGCTTCTTTTCTATCCCCTCTCTTTAATTGTGATAAAATACACAAGACATAAAATTTACCTTCTTAGCCATTTTTAAGTATTCAATTCAATGGCATTAATTATATTCAGATTATTGTGCAATCATCTCCACCATCCATCTCCAGAGCTCTTTTCATCTTGCAAAACTGAAACTCTGTATGGATTAAACACTAAATTGGCATTCCCCCCAGTCCCTTGCAACCGCTGTTTTTCTTTCTGACTCCATAAATTTGGCCACTCTAGGTATCTCATACAAGTGGAATCATACAATATTTGTCCTTCTGTGAATTGCTTATTTCACTTAGCATGACGTTTTAATTGTTCATCCATGTTGTAGCATGTGTCAGAATTGTATTCCTTTTTAAGGTTGAATAATCCAGTGTGTGTGAGTGTGTGTGTATGAGTGTGCATGTGTATGTGTGTGTGTGTGAGTGTGTGTGTATGTACCACATTTTGTTTATTCATTCATCTGTCAGTGGACACTTGGGTTGCTTATACCTTTTGGCTACTGTGAATAATACTGCTATGAACCTGGGTGTACAAGTATCTCTTCCAGTCCCTGCTTTCAATTCTTTTGGGTATATACTCATAAGGGAAATTGCTGAGTCATATGGTAATTTTATGTTTAATTTTTTGTGGGACCTCCATACTGTTTTCCATAGCGGCTGCACCATTTTACATTCCTACCAACACTGCCTAAGGGTTCCAGTTTCTTCACATCCTTGCCAACACTTACATTCTGTTTGTTTATTTTGGTAGTAGCCATCCTAATGGGTGTGAGGTGGTACCTCATTGTATCTTACTCCCTTTTAACAGAAAGAAAGTCAGATCATGCTATTTCTCTGTTGAAAACACTCTGAACAGTAGAAGCCACAATTCTCCTCATGGCCTCCAGGGCCCTGAGGGATTTCCCCCAAGTGACCTCTGGCCTCATCTCCTGTTGACATCTTTCTTACCCCGTACAATGTTCCTCAGATCCCCCGAGGGGGGCTCGAGGTCCTCTCTGTGGCACATTCTCCTTCTCCAGGATCTTGCTGGAAGACCTTCTTCCGAGACTTCACCCAAGGTCAGCTCTGCAGAGAGGACTTCTCTGTTTTTCCTTCCAAAACAGCAGCCCTTCCCCCTGTTCTTGGTCCCTCACTTGGCCTTATTTTTCAGCACAGACATCTCACCCTGTGGACATTACGTACCTATTGATTCCTTTGTTTTCCATCCTTTCCCCCAAGAGTGTGAGCTGTGTGAGAGAGGAGGGACTCTGCTCTGCCCTCTGCTGAGTCTGGAGCACCTAGACCCCCGCCAGCACACAGTAGGTGCTCAGCAGTTGCCAACCAATGAAAGAGAAGTGCTTATGCTGAACCATAAACCAAGAATAAAGGGCAATGCTCTTAAAGCCTCTTGGGCATCTTGTGGTTATTACTAGGTTTTCTCTTGGACTCCTTGATGTAGCAAATTATGTTAATGGGTTTCTTAAAATCGGCCCATCTTCCTATCTCTACAGTTGACCCCCCCCCGCCCCCCGCAGTGTTCCTGAAGTGATGCTGGTGGCAGGCCCCAGCCGGACATGCCTGGGAACCAGGCCACCGCAGCCATGGCAGGCTTCCCAGGGAGCGCTCAGGATGGCTTATTGTTTCTGAATTAAACAAATGAAAAATGTGATTCAATTAGAGGCAGCATAATATAAACCAAGATGGATTTATATTTAGCCAGGCAGAGACATGTGGGAAAGAATGGAACTTCCTTCGTCGGGGCTGGCAAGCGGCTTTGAAGTGCCGAGCTCCGCCCTCCCACTGTCTTCACCACCCCCAGCCTCGCCCAGACGCTTCCCTCCGCATCTTTCAACTTCTTGGGAAAGCATCGGGCTCGTGGAAGGCAGAGCTCTACAGTGTTCATCCCGGAGCCTCGCTGTCTCTGTGCCCACGCCGCCTGCCAGGGCAGAAGCCACGCTGTCCAGGTCGCCTCGTCTCCAAGTGGGTTGATGGCATCTCAAAGGCACTCGATGTGATTTTTAAGAATAGATTAAAACATGGTGAAGATGTTAACACATTGAATTAGATCTCCAAACCCAATCCTAGAAAGCACTAAACAGAGAAAAAAAGATCCTTTTTGTTATGATTCTGTACGGGTTCCCTTTTGGCAGGAAAATGAAAAGAGAGGAGGGTTTTGTGAAATTTTCTTAGTTGAGAACTGTGAATACATGTGGGACCAACCATTGTGGTAGATAGTGAGGCCCCCCGGCCCCCCACTGCCTGCACCAGACTCGGCCCTAAGCTTCATATGCTTTGTTCTAATCCCCGCGGCAAACTCTGCCCGGGGGTGGTGTCCCTGTGTTTGAGGTTGCATTGCTTCTATGCTCTCAGCTGGGGTGGCCCTGAGTCCAGGTCTCTGCTCTTAATGTAGGAGAGGGGGACAGGCAGATTCTTTCTCTGTCACACCTATTTCTCTGGGGTTGTAAATAATCTCTGTCTGCAGACAGATACACAGCGTAAACACTTGATAAATGACATAGAATTCATTGCACATGGTGAGAAAATGATGGACTATTCAATAATAGTGGCTGGGACAAATGGTTATCCATTTGAAAGCAAAATAAATTATCCCCTACCTCATACCATAACAAAAACTAATTCCAATTGTATTAAAAGCTTAAATATGAAATTTACATATATTAAAACACTAGATAATTTTATAACAACATATCATTATGCCCTTTTGGGGGAGAATTATTTTATTATTTTTTTTTATTGTTGAGACACAAAAAAGCACAACCAATAAAAAATAATGATAAATTTGACTCCTATTAAAATTAGAAATTTGGTTTATCAAAAGACACTAAAAACGGAGTGAAAATCAAGTCACAAAAGGGAAGAAAATGATTATAATATATTGAAGTAAAAAATGATTGCTATCCAGAATATGTAATAACGATTGGGTCTGACCTTTTTTAAGAGAATATAGACAGTTCCACAGACCCTTGTGGGAGCTGTTTTAAGGGGAAAGAATTTGGAGGATTATTGACACAGATCTGTGGGGAGATTTTATTTCGTAAGAGGCACCTCAGAGTTTACAGTAGCAAGAAAGCAAATGAAAGTTCAGGGCCTTGGTCACTTGGGTAAAGAAAAATGAAACCTTCCAGACAAATGGGAAGTGAAGTGGTTGGTAATTCATGTCGCCTTTGAACAATGGGGAGAGGCCTGGGAGGGAGGGAGCCAGGCCCATGAAGATGTCCCTAAACAGCCAGGAAGGGAAGCCCAATACCGAGACCACCCTTCAGGTAAGAAGAGTTTTGCATGAACAGAAACACCCTGAGTCTTCCTGGAAAATATTTGGACTTCCATCTCTTTTCCTGCAAGAGTATTATGTTGCTTCTGAAAAGAAAGAAGAAACTTGTTAAAATATGCATTGTTTTTTCCTGTTTATTATGCTTTTCTAAAAACTAAAGCATCCTGACTTTGCTTGTATTTCCCCCGGGGCTCTCCCAGTCCCTCCTTCCCCACCTTCTCCCCTTTCTCCCCCTCCCTCCAGAAAGGTCACAGAGGGTGGGGCCCGGGTGGGGGTGGTCTTCTGCAGTCACCGTGTTTTATGAAGATTAGGAAAATGAATAACTTCCTTTACAAAAAATGGTTCTAAGGATTCTTTTCCTCTCTAGACCTCTGGAAAAAATTCAGAGGTACTGCATGAAAGAAAAAAGTTAATAAAATTCTCCCTAGCTCTCTCTTATTTTTGTATCCAGGAGTGAGTGGAAAAATCAGACCTTTTCAATATCACCACCCTGTGGCAGTTTGGGCGTGCTCATCTCTGTGTATAGAAAACATGTCAAGGCAGATTAAATTATCTAATTAAAATAAGGACCACAAAGAGCCTGTTTATTTCAGCCTGAGGAAGGTCAGCTCAGCTGACCCCTTCTCTGTCCTGTTGAAGATCCCTTTCCTGCTTATAGGGACACTCGCCAGCGGGACAGGACTCACTCTAGCTGGGGCTGAAGACCATTCTTTAGAGCACTTTAGATACTTCTCTTGTCAGTATCTATTCACTACAGAAATTTCAAATGTGAAAGATTCAGGAAATTCTTATTGTTAGTTGTACAAAATTGACAAGTGTTTGCTTGGCGGAGCTGACTGTTGTCTTGGCTGGGCTCTCTTCGTATTGTAAAGGTAAAACTCAGGATCCACGGAGCATGTTCACTAGTAACAAGTAAAAAAAAAAGCCAGAAGAATTTTTGTCATTGTTGTTTTTAAATTTATTTTTATTGTTGACAGTATTACAGATGCCCTCTCTTTCCCCCATTACCCCTCCTACCCTGCTCTGCTGTTGTTCCGGCATGCTGGATAACTGTTGGGCTAATTTGTCATCAAATCGCTTGGCTATCTTGATGCTGTGTGGCACAGCCCAAGAGAGGCACTGCCGGAGGGCTGTGGTTACCCTGGCTGCCACTGAGGACACAGGGCATTAACGATGGATCATTATATTCAAGCCAGGTCAGGTTTCTTTGGTCTAGAGTAAAATCTGGGCCACAGAATATGAATGTACTATGCACGATTTAATTTAAAGGCAGCCATCAGGAAATGCCCTGAGCCTGTCCTCGGCCATAGGCCTAGCACAGGGTGTCTTAACCATTGCTGTGGGCGTTAGAAATATTCCGTTGGTCTTGCACTTATTCAGGAAAGAGCTCCCGTTGGGGGTGTTGGTCCAATACCCTATAAGTCCTTAGAAAGGAGGCCACAACCTCTGGAAGCTAGAGTGCGAAGGCTCGTTTTTACTGTATCGACTGCACCCAGGAGATGAGGGGCTGGTGAATGAGCAGTCTTCAAAAGGAGGCCAGGCTTTCTGCTGACTTTTGAAGACATGGGAGTTCCTGGAAGTGAAGGGGAAATGTTATGGCAACTGTCAGCTCCCGTGATAAATGAGTGTTGGCTCTAATACTATGTCGTTGCCCCTCTCTACCTACCTCCCTGAACATTTAATAAGCATCTCCAATGAGCTACCAGCGATGGCTCACTAAATATTTTTTGGATATTCAATAATATTAGCTAATAACTATTTTCATAAAATTTCTTAAGTCCTGTGTGCAACCATCTTACTTTGGGATGTGAGGAGAGACAGGGGGAGCAAACCATCAGCTCCTGCTGGGATTTGCTTTACAATATGTCACACGATTGTCTTTCGGTCTGGGTGCTCCTCATTCCGTTGCGTGGATCTAGGTTTCCATCTGGTGTCACTTTTCTTCTGCCTGAAGGATTTCCTTTAACGTTTCTTATGGTGCAGATCCCCTGGGGATGAGTCCATCCAGCTTTTATATGCCCGAAAAGGTCTATTTTTGTCTTTATCTTTTAAAGGTTTTTTTTTGGATATAGAATTCCAGGTTGACAGTTCTTTCCTTTTAGGACTTTAAAGACGTCGAACCACTGTATTCTGACTTGCCTTGTTTCTGAAGAGAAAACTCCTGTCATTTTTACTTTCTTTCCTCTGTATGCAATGTGTCAATTTTCTCTGTTTTTAAGATTATTCCCTGGTGGCTCTGGAGCATGTCCATGCCTTTCCCCACCCCCTGCTTTCCCCAGGACGTGCCCTCTCTCTTTCTGGAGCACACCGGGCCTCTCCTCCCTCTTTTGTCCTTCAAGGTGAGTATCTCTCTCTCTCTTTCTCTTAAGCTCCAAGGGAACTTCTACTGCATCTGTAACTTCTAAATAAAGTTTTCCTTATTAAAAATAATACACACACACACACATATACACACATATATATACATATATATATATGTTACTATTGGTTTTAAGCAATTTGATTATGATGTGCCTAGGTGTGGTTTTCTTCATATTTCTTGTGTTTGGAGTTTGTTGAATTTCTTGAATCTGCGGATTTAAAGTTTTCATCAAATCTGGAAAAGATGTTGCCATTATTTCTTCAGTATTTTTTCTGCCCCCTGCCATTGGAGGCACCAGCTGCATATCTATTAAGACTCCGAGTTTCACAACTCAGTGAAATTTTCTAGTCTTTTTCTCATTCAGTGTTTCATTTTAGATTATATTTCTAGGGTTTAATTTTTCTGCAACTCTGTTAATTTCACTCAATGTATTTTTTATTTAACATTTCATATTTTGTGCCTCCAGGAGTTCAATTTGAGTATATCTTCCATGTCTCTGCTTAACACATTTATGCCTTCCTCTACCTTTTTGAAGACATGAAATAGAGTTACAATAAATGTTTTAATGTTCTCGTCTATAAATCTATCCTTTGGATCATTTCTAAGTCTGTGTGCGGTATATTGATTTATGTTTCTTTTCATCGTGGGCTATATTTTCCTGCTTAATTGCATGGCTGGTAATTTTTGATCAGATGCTAGACATTTTATCCATACATTTTACTTTGCAGGGCGCTGGGTTTTTGGTGCTCATTTAAGTCGTTTCGGGCTTTGTTCGGGATGCAGTTGAGGTACTTGAAAGCTCCTTGATCCTTGTGAGTATTGCTTTTAAACTTCGTTAGGTGGGACCAGAGTAGCCCCCCGTCTAGGACTCGCTTCCCTTATTCCTGAGATCCTGTGTCTGGTCCTGCCACTCGGGCCGGTGGGTGTGTGAAGTAGTCCTGAGCTCCCCTCTGCTCCTGTGCCCTGTGAGCTCCAGCCGCCTTGGCTTCCCTGGACTCTCAACCTTCTCCTCAACTTAGCGAGACCACAGGGCTCAATTTGGGTTTCCCTTCCTGCCTTGCAGCCTGGGAACTCTCTCTAGGTGGTAAGCTGGGACAATCAGAGGTCTCATTTTGTTTGTTTTCCTTCTGTCAGGGGTTATTATCTTGCATTGTCTGTTGTCCAATGTCTAGAAACCATTATTTTCTGTATGTTGTCCAGGGTTTTAGTTTTTTAAGATGAGAAGGTCAGTCTGGTTCTTGTTACTCTGCTGTGGCAGGATAAATATTCTTCTAGGCACTGGAATACAGGAATCACTAAGCTTGAATTAGCCTCTGCTCAGATGGAGCTTATAACATAGAGGTGCAAAGGAATTTTCATATATTTATTCATTCAACAAACTTGCTTGGTTTCCTACTATTGTGGCAGTGCCCAGGGCCATAGAAATACAGCCCCTGCCCTCAATGCCCTTGTCCTCTGGCTGGTGTTTCATGCTCTATCCACAAACAGCTGAGCAGGAGAGGATTCTGATTAGAGGGCAGGGGGACAATGCTTTGCTCTTTGTTCTGAAATCAGTCCACCCCTGGACTTCCGTCCGGCATACAAGGTTGAAAGTCGAAGTATCAGATACTTTGGACACAACGGACATAAGTTTTCCATTTGCACTGTTGATTTTGTTCCCCCTTTGGTGTACGAAATGATATGCTATCATTTCAAAGCCTGCCAAGGCTAGTAGGATGGGTTTTCCTTGAAGAGTTTTATCTACTTACAGTTGGCCTTGCTGGCCCCACCCCGCCCCCTTTGCTTAGTAGTAGGCACCGTACTGAGACCAACCAGAGCTCACTTCAGAACTGGTCAGCACCTTAATGTCAGGACTTGAGGAATCACTCTGTGCTTTGGAAAACAGCCACAGAATGTGAAAAACCTAAAACTGGTGCATGACAGCTTGGGGTTTGGCTCTGCTGAAGCCTACACAGCTTTGCAGCAGGAGTGGGTACCTGCCTCACTTGGGGGCCTTGTCTTCTGAGGTCAGGGACCTGAGCAAGAGCTGCTACAGGAACTGTCTTCCATTTTCCTCAGGTCACCATTCTCTCACTCATTTATTCATTTAATCAACACATAACAGACTGCAGATATTTCCATACAGCAGACAGTAAACGAATGGGGTGGGCGAGAGGAAGGCAGAGGGAAGCTGGAGAAATACTAAATGTTCTAGAAGAGGGGGAGAAAATGAATGCAGGCCTGTATCCACAAGGAACTGATGGAGTGCTTTAGGAATTATACTATATAAAGATATACCAACAAGAATATTTCTACAGCCAATTTTAAATCAATGGCTCATTGTTCCCTTTAGGAAAGGGAAAGATGACTCTTCTGTATACTGGTTTATCTGCAGATGCTACAAGACGCTGCTTAATTAGATGTTCAGTTGCTAAGAGAGAGGCCCAGGTGTCAGGCTGTTGGGTTAGTGATTGGGCTGAAAAGATAGAAGAGAGAGGATGACAATGCCCCAGGGATTTCAGTACATTTGCATAGCTCAGGCTGCATTTCAGAGCCAGTCTCTCCCTTGGCAGGGGACCTATTGGTTTGGATAATCTGGGACTCTGCTCTCGGCCAGTCCTGTAGCTAAGGGAGATCTAACTCAGTTTACCCTGAGGTTCTTGTCACTGACAGGCTGAGGGATGGAAGTCGACCCGTTACTGGATGGCAAGCCAAATTCTCTTTGTTGGACCCAGTATTCTCTAAGCTTATTTGTCCATAGAACTTTCTTACATAAAATGTATCAACAGTCCATGGAACCCTGTCTCCAGAGCTTGGCTGCTAAGGAAAGATTATATATTTTTTTGGCCCTTGGGAAACCGTAGCTTTCACATAGAAAAGTTCACTCTATATGGTAGCAACTCATTCTTAATTTCCAAACCTCTGAATAGTTTGTATATAACTAAAGATATGATCACAGATTTCAATCAAGTCGTCTCAAATATGAGTATATGTATTTAAGGTATGAAAATGATATTATGTTACAATGTTTGATATTTACTCATTGCTACTGATACACAAATTCTGTAACTGATAGTTATTCTAAAATTAGATTGGAAGTTAATGTCATTTTGAAATTATTTGAGGCAATTTTGTATAACATTTCTTAAAAAGTTAGAAGGTAGAGCAGATTAAAGAAAACAACTGGAAATATTTGACTCCCTCCCTCACTCACATAGGTTGGTCTAAATGGACTTCCAGATGATCTAAAAACCTGAGCAGCATCTGTCCATTTAGCCTAAAATCACACAGACATTCATATTGTCTGAGGATCAAGCAATACAAACCCACACACTGTATGAATTCCACCGAGGTTAAACCTCTCTCGTAAATAGAGGTAGGCTTTTAAAGCTGACACTCGGACATTCCAGCTGCCTGCTGATAAAACTGTCATTCCTCCCTATTTTTCTTAGAATCTGTGGGTATTAAAAAAAAGGCCTGCTTTCTTGAGCTACCTAGTTAGAAAACCAGGGTAAAGTGACCAGTGCTCTGGCAGCTGCCTGTAAATCTTCCTGCTGTGCTGCTGCGGAGGTCGCCTGAAACCCAAACCTTCCTGCTGGAGCCTGGAGTGAGGGCTGAGGGGCACCTGCCCTCAGCACTGAGCCCCTTTCTCCCTGATGTCCTTGCAGGGACACAGACATTTCTGGCCTTGTGGGAGGTCACCACCTTGGGAGAGATTTTTGTGGAGCCTGAGGAGAGCATTAACTGTCCCTAACTTATCCTTCACTTATCCTTCACTGTGAAACCAACCAGGCCCAGAAGGGTCACAAACTTCTTTTCCTGTAAAGCTTTCTCTATGCCTCCTCTGTGTGCTCCAGGCTGGAACCTGCCTCTGTCCCGCCTTCCTCCTGCAACCTCCTCCTGCACCCTCCTCCTCCTCCTGCACCCTCCTCCTGCACCCCTCCTCCTCCTGCACCCTCCTCCTCCTGCACCCTCCTTCTCCTGCACCCCTCCTCCTCCTGCACCCTCCTCCTCCTGCACCCTCCTCCTCCTGTACCCCTCTTCCTCCTGCACCCCTCCTCTTCCTGCACCCCTCCTCCTCCTGCAACCCTCCCCCTGCACCTCTCTTTCTGCACTCCCTCTTCATGCATCCCCTCCTCCTGCACCCTTTCTCTCGCCCCCATCACATCCCCCCTCCCTCATGCAAGCCTTTCAAGTGAGGTGGACCTTCTGCTTGGGGTACACAGCGGGCAGCCGGGCAGCCGAGTGGCAGAAGCAGACATTTCCAGGCTATGTGGGTGAGGGAGAGAGGGTGGAGAGGGGAGCAGGGAGAGGGAGGCAGGGCACAGGGCAAGGAAATGATAGGTATGCGGAGGAAAACTTACAAGGGCTGGAGCAGGACTGGGCAAAGCCTACTGGGCTTTTCTGTTGATGGTTGAAGGTATCAGGTGCCTCTGTGAACCAGGAGTCCTAAAGGTCTGAGCCCTGGTCTCAGCTATGTCACCAAGCCCCAGGGTGATCTCTGGCTCATCACTTTCCTCCTTGAGGCTCCGGGTTCCTCTCTGTGAGACGATGGGCCAGGCCAGGTCACCCGCAAGGCTCCTGCTGTCTCTGCGATTCTGTGCATGCCATTCTTACCCAGGCCCCAGGAGAGGGCTCCTTCCTCGGTTTCCTCAAAGTGGGATCTGCAAGGGCAGGCCCTGACTCATGCTTATAGCTGCACAGTTATAAATAACCATACAGGGAAACCTGGATTCTGCATTTAGTTAAGATGTGACAAAGGTGCAAGGAGGCCATGCACCCCCAAGGCCCCACACGGGTGTTATTTGCTGGAGGGCAGAGCAGTGCACTTGGAGATGCTTCATTTCCCACCCCTGCTAATCTCTAGCTTCTGACTCATCTGGGCTGAGCACTTTTGTTCTTTTGATGGGGAATTTCCATTCACTGAATATGCTTAAATCTTTCTTTAAGGGGTTGCCATTCTAAATATTTTGGTTCTTAACTTTTGAGAGTTTTTCTGCTTTTAATAAGGTGGTTTCCTTTTTATTTGCTTAACGCTTTTGCTGGGAAAGATCAGAGTAACCACCTGTGCTGGTGGAATTTCAAGCCCACCCCTGGAAATAAAAGCCACAATAGTAGCTGGGGGAAAAATCATTATGAAAAGTCCCATCTGCACCCTTTCTCTGTCCCCTTTTTATAAGTAGAGGGTAAATGTTAAAATGGAAATCATAATATTGGCCCGAGTAATAAAAACTTCTTTCTGTCACTGAGCAGCATTTATTACTGTCTTGGGATTCAGCGTCCCTAGGTTTATGCCAAGCAAGTGGTGCTGCGATGGAGAGCGAGATAACAGGGAAGGTTGCAGCCTTTCCTACCCTCTCCATCCTCTGGCCCCTGCTGGACCTCAGCCAGCACGCTCAGGCCGGCTAGGACGCGGTTATGGTCCTCTGTTAGTTTTGAGTATCTTGGATCTGCATTTTTGGCCTCTCTCACTATGCACCGTGTATAAACGGTGGCAGAGGGCGCTTCTTAGGTCCCCCTTGCTGTGGCTTCTGATGTTTGTGGAAGGCCTGTGCCATGACGCCGCGTCCTGGCTGGCCCGCGTCTGTGGCCTCTGCCGTTGCTCTGAGGAGGGGCTGGGGACTGTGAGTGGGACTCCTGGGCCACTTCCCAGAGCCTTGCTGTTCAGGAATAAAATGTGAAGAATATTTGTCTGTCTCTTGGGGTTAAGGTGAAGGTCAAGTGGAGAGACACTGGAGCTTTCTCAGTCTGTGAGGGCGGTGTTTGCTGGAAAGCAGAGCTGGGCTCTCCGGACTCTGGGGTGTCCTTCTGTTTCCCTTGCCCATGTCTCAGATTCCGGCCAGGTAAACAGTGCGACCACCCTGAACACAGCTGCCGTCCCTCCTCACCTTTGACTAGGATGGGCGGGCACCGGAAAGTGTGCCGATAGCAGTTCTGGTGGTTTGAGAGGCCTCGCAAGGTCCAGTTTGCAGCAGCCATAGGAATGTGGTCAGAGGGATGTGGTCACTGCGGTGGGTGGACCCTTGCTTCCTCCAACATTTTGTTTGAAGCACCTACTTCCTTCGTTCCCACCCAGGGGCTCCCCCACTGCTCACTGTGCCTCAGTGGACTGGGAAGGGCCTTTCCTCACTGACCATCTGTCCCTTTACGCGATCTGTGAAGACCTGCCTTCCCTGCACAGAACAAATTAAGTCAGCAGTTTCAGCCCGAACTCTTCCTTCCAAATTTCTATTTTGCATGTGACATGTAGCTAATCCCACAAGACTTTTTGCATTTACTCATGGATGTTGGAGATGGGAAAGGCTTTAAACTTTAGCCAGTTTTACATACAAGGGAAATGAAGTCCAGAGAGGTTGAATGACTTGCCTGTGGCCACACAGTTTGTTAATTGTAGATCTGGGACGAGAAACCAGCTTTCCTGGGAGCCGCTTCTCTGTGCTTCTGTATAAAGTGAGGTACAGGTTTCATATAACTTGGCATATAACATATCCATGCACATAATTTATCAACTTATAAACACCAATTTGTAAGCATTGCTGTACGAGGCAGAGTGGTGTGATGGAGGGAGGCCACACGCCCAAAGGTTCTGACTTTGAGTACTGCTTACACCAACTAGCTGTGCTCCTGGCAAGTCACTCTGCCTCTCTGAGCCCATTTTTCCTGTTTTAAAATAAAAAGTTTGGATTTCAAGGTCACTCCAACTTTATAAATCGGAATCTGTTACTAAACTGAACCACATTTAAAGAAAGCTTGCTATTTAAAGATGTTTCATAATGAATGCTGAATCTTTTTGAAAAGTGAATAGTTACCCCCTAAATTCTTGTTTTGATAACTTCAGAATTTCATAGTTCAGTAAGAGATGAGCTGATACTCTGAGGGTGCATAGCTTTGAACTACAGAAGCAAAGGGATCTGGTAGATGGGAACAGTGGTCCCCCACATATGCCTCTAAACAGGACATCCTTGCTGGCCTCACCAAAGAGCCTTGTATGCATCCTGCTGAACAACTGTCCCCCTGCCCACCCCTCCATGCTGGGTACCCAGGCAGAAAGACTTGGTGCTGGGACCAGAACAACAGTGACAGCAATCACAAGTCCTCACCCCACTTGTAGAGGTCACTCATCTTCAGTCCAACCTCCATCCACCTGTGGACGAGGTCTGGTCACTTTGCCACCAAACCCAGTTCCTTTGGGGATTTTCAGTGTACACAGGTTGCTTGAATGCTGACCCGTGGAAAGGCCCAAATGTAGTCCATTCAGTTATTCATATTAATCAAGGGAGCTGCCTTATAAAGAATTCAAATCCACAAATCTTTGTCACATTGCCTGCTTGCAGTAAACTCTCCATAAATGTTTATTGAATGACTGAATACATTAACATACAAATGAGTATTTTGCAGGAGTTTTTGGTATTTATATTTGCACATCTGTCTGTTGAATGTTCTGAGGATTTGCAGCAGCCCTCCCCAAATGATGAAGGCACTCTACAAGAACAGGCCCCGGAGACCAAGAACACCAGTGGGCCATAGTTCTCCCGCTCTCCGCTGGAGGCAGGAAATGGGGGGTGTCACCTCCGCTGATAGGAGCCTCCAGTCTGAAGCCACTCCAGCATAGGGTCTTGAGGCTCCTGACACACAGTGCTTGATTTGGGTGGCTAAACATTTTTTCTGGGTTTCTAACTTTCTCCTCTGGCTTTGGTCAGAAGCAGGCAACATGGCCCCAAAGTTGTTCACACCTTAATTCTGAACCTGTGACCATGTAATTGGCTTTGCAGTCACAAGGACCTGGATTCTGCCAACAAACTCGATAAGCTTGGAAGTGGACTCTTCCCAGAGCCTCTGGAATGGGCCACAGCCTCACTGACACCTTGATTTTGGCTTCTGATGCCCTCAGCAGAGAACCATCTGAACCCACCTTGCCTGGATTTCTGACCCAGAGAAACAGTAATAAATGGGTATTGATTTAGAGCATCAGATTGTGGTGATTTGTTAGAGCAGCACATAAATACAGAAGCAAAGAGAAGGTGTCTGTGACTTTGGGTGCTGCTTTCAGCTGTTGGGACCCTGCTCCCTGCATTGCAGGTGGAAGGGTTGGACCAGATCATCTCTGACACCTCTCCCAGCTCTCAAATTCTAGAAGTCGCTATCAAAAATGGAGTTGATAAAAGTACCAATGTTTTTTGAAATAAGGCCTTGTGCTCAACTGGACTGGGTTTAGAGAGTTGCTTTACTACTTGAAACTGTGCCTCCTTTCTGTGCTTTGTTTCTTTTCTGTAAACAAGGGTAACAACCCTGGCCTGACAAGGCTTTAAGGGTTAAATGGAACAATGTAGACAAAATCTGGCTCCTAGTGTGCGCTCGACAAACACTGCTACCCTTTCCTACGTCGTTTTTAATGGTCCTGCCATTGCAAGTTGTGTTGCCCAAAAATATGCAAAGAGGCATCTCAGCCACTTTCCAGGTTTCTGTCCTTTTTGTGGCTGAGACTTGGGCCAGAACTCCAGGGACAAGAAAATGACCATTATTTGCTATGGTTATGAGAAACCTGACCAGCCTACTGAGCTGCCAGAAGTTTGCTTTTCCCTTTTAGGTCCAGCAACTGGCCAGGAGCTCTTGCCAGCACTACCAGCAGTGAAGGGAGCCCACATGCAGGGCCCTGCCATCCAGGTGGGGCCAGGAGCCCATCTCTTTCCTTGGGTTACTAAGAGTTGAGTTGGTTCAGCTCCATGGCCACAGTTGGAGGTTGAGGCCACTTTTGACATTTGGTATAGTTCTAAAGCTTTCCTGGCTCTCTGGTGAGTGTGTTTCTTGGGATTTGCCATCTTGAATTCAGAAAGCTGATTGCTGCAGGGATTAACCTTCTCACCTGAGGTCCTTCCTCTGGTACTGGTCCAGTGGTCCAGCCCTTCTGCAGAGTCTCTCTCTCTCTCTCTCTCTCTTTCCCTCTCTCTCTCTTTCACACACACACACACACACACACACACACACACACACACACACACGACTTTTGGAACTGGCTAGTAAATTCTCTACACCAGGTGAGGTTACTGAGTTCATCTTCATGTACCAGGCTTGCTATTCCAGATGGATAAATCTTTTATATATATATATTTTAGTATTCAGTTTTAAAAAATTATGTAAATAATTTTATTGGCTCAAGATCAAAAAAAAAAAAAAAAAAGCTTGCCTTTCAACAAAGCAATCAAAAATGCTGAATATGTCTCCCCCTTGAAGACTTATTTATGGCTTTCTTTTTGGAATTCTTCCCTTTGGTGGTTAAGACATGCACCATGCCTTTGAAGTGGGCTAGACATGTTTTCTGCATGTGTGAGCAGCTGTTGGCCTCTCTGCAGCGCTGGTTCAGATAAACCATTTATCCTTATGATTTCCAGTCATCGATAGAGGGGTCTCGCACAGGACTCTGCACATAATTTGGTCACGGCGGACAAATAAGAGGATTTCAGAGATGAATCCTCAGCCCCACTGAGAGCAGTGGTCTTCTAGTGCTGCTTGCAGGCATTTTTGTCAAGCCTTTGTAACCCCGGGGGTGCAGCTGCAGTGGGACAGCAGGCTCAGGATTGCCCTCTTGTTCCTACATTGCTTCTGCATCAGAAGCTGCTTTGTACCAATTATATATACGAGGAAGCCAAGCCCACAACGCAAGAGATCATGCAAACATAACTGTGAAGCCTTTCCTGTCAACTTTAGGTTCTAGCATATTCCTCTGTGATTATGTTGTCATTATGATTATGAGTTAGCTCCAATTGCAATTTAACAATGATCATCCCAGTCTCTTGCCTCTGAATCATGGTCCCCTTCCTGACTTTCCTCTCCCTGTTAATTGTGCCATTATAATTTTTGCCCAAATCAGGGTCAGCTAGAGTCCCCCTCTCCCTCATGCTCGGGCCTATCAGATACTGAATCCCACAACTTCTCTTTATAAATGAACTTCCAACTGCTCTTCCTACCTACCCCAGTCCTCACTGAGTCTCAGCCTCTCCATTTCCACTGCCTCCACTATCATCTAGTCTCCAGGTCTAGCCAGAGTGAGGTTCTAAAACACAACCTGATAGCCCTCCCCACGTAACACCATGCATTGGTGCTGATTAACTAGAAAAATTGTTAAC